>NC_090738.1:18364754-18372254 GCF_036898095.1 Palaemon carinicauda | reverse complement strand
CACACACTCATATATTACAGATAAATAGGTAATTTTTCAAAAAGAGATTCCCAAAATTACCAGGTTTGTTAAGCGGTATTTCAGAGAAATAATTTTGGTCGACAGGAATATTTTGAAAATACCGAGGAAGTTTGAAAACCTTTTCCTCGGACATTTAGTTTCTGGGTAACCAATTGGTTATACAGAAGTTGATAGAAGTCGATTATTGATGAAAGGGGGAATGTCCTTAACACTGCGATTAATTGACGACACCAGGGAATACCTTCAAGTACACATAGGGTATGGGTACTACAGCTTTGAATACCCCTGTCTTATTTTCAAAGGTTTAAAGGTGACTCATGAATGGCAGAGGCAAGGGACAGTGACATTGCCCTAGAGACTTGCCATATGTGATCAGCACCCAAGCCCCTTCATCACCCTAGCTAGGACCCGGGAGAGCCATGCGATGGCTGCTGATGACTCAGCAGGTAGACCTGTAGGCTCCTCCAAATCGCCATCCTTAGCTCACAAGGACGGTGAGGTTGCAGACACTAAACAAGAAAATATCAAGCTTGAGCAGGTCTTGATCCCCGATCCAACAGATCGCCAGGCATTGACGTTTCCAATAGGTTACGCATTTTCCTCTTTCCTCATACATTTGGCAATCTCCCAAAAGTCAGCCTCTTAGAAGACGGACATTACCAAAATAAAAACATAAATCTCTAGTCATGACTAGTGTCGTAAGTTGTGCATGAGAGTACAAGAAAGCTCGAAACTTTTTGTTAATTCACAGTTCCCTGTTTTTGTCAAATATATTTGACAGGCTTACTAGAAGGGTCAAGGATACCTAATGGTTTATCAAGAGGCAGCTTCTTCCTTACAGTATTTTAACCTTCATACTCGATATTCCTTTTCAAAATAAGCATCACAATAAAATATATATATATATATATATATATATATATATATATATATATATATATATATATATATATGTGTGTGTGTGTGTGTGTGTGTGTGTGTTTACGTGTGTGTGCAGTGATTTTCATATTGTAACTCCATTCGTAATGTTATTCCTCTTTGTAACTATTGATAAATTTTCTACTTCTCTATCAGTATTGGGTTTTTTCTATATTGAAATCTCAAGGGCTTGTAGCGTTTTAACTTTCCACCGAAAGGTAAATAATAATAATAATAATAATAATAATAATAATAATAATAATAATAATAATAATAATAATAATAATAATAATAATAATAATAATAATAATAACAAAGATGTACTTAGATCCTCAAAGAGGTACCAGCCCATCATTTATAAGCAGAATCGTTCTCTTGGCATGTAATTTTCGAAGAACCGAACGCCACCCGAGCGATGAATAAGTACGCAGCGAACGACCCCCTATAAACAAACGAGGGACGCTCGCGTGTTCCTGCGAAAGTCTCTCATTAAAAGGACGCCTACATCCTACACTCAGTGATGATGGACAAGTGTGAAAGTATGGACTCCAGGCTCTGCTCATTCCTGAAAGAGGAGGGTTCGTGCAAGGTGAGGAGTTACATCATTGGAGAGGGAGAGAATCTGCCTTAAAATTACCATTATTATTACTAGCTAAGCTACAACCCTAGTTGGAAAAGCAAGATGCTATAAGCCCAAGGGCTCCAACAGGGAAAAATAGCCCAGTGAGGAAAGGAAATAAGGAATGAAATAAACGATATAAGAAGTAATGAAAAATTTAAATAAATTCATTTAAAAACATTAACAACATTAAAACAGATATTTGATATATAAACTATAAAAAGACTTATGTAAGCCTGTTTAACATAAACACATTAGCTGCGAGTTTGAACTTTTGAAGTTCTACTGATTCAACTACCCGATTAGGAAGATCATTCCAAAACTTAGTCACAGCTGGAATAAAACTTCTAGAGTACTTTGTATGGAGAAGGCCTGACTACTAGAATTAACTGCATACCTAGTATTACGAACAGGATGTAACTGTCCAGGAAGTTCTGAAAGTAAAGGATGGTCAGAATTATAAAAAAAAAAAAAAAATCTTATTCAAAATGCATAATGAACTAATTGAACGACGGTACCAGAGATTAATATCTAGATCAGGAATAAGAAATTTGATAGACCGTAAGTTCCTGTCCAAAAAACTTAGATGAGAATCAGCAGCTGAAGACCAGACAGGAGAACAATACTCGAAACATGGTAGAATGAAAGAATTAAAACACTTCTTCAGAATAGGTTAATAACCAAAATCTTGAAAGGCTTTCTCAGCAAGCCAATTTTCTTGTGCAATTGAAAAAGACACAGATCTAATGTGTTTGTCAAAACTAAATTTCCTGTCGAGAGTCTCACCTAAAATTTTAAAAGAATCATCCAAAGTTAAAGAAACATTATCAAATGCTGAGATCCAGATGCTGAGGATCCACGGTCCTTGACCTACTTAGAATCATACTTTGAGTTTTGTTAGGATTAAACTTCATACCCCATAATTTGCAACATGCACTAATTTTAACTAGATCTTTACTAGGGGATTCAGCAACCCCAGATCTATATTCGGGAGGTGGAATTGATACAAAGATTGTAGCATCATCTGCATATGCAACAAGCTTGTTTTCTAGACCAAACCACATACCATGTGTATATAGTATGAAAAGTAATGGGCCAAGCACACTACCCTGAGGAACACCAGATATCACATTTCTAAACACACTATGGTGCCCATCAACAACAACTCTGCGATCTACAACTTAAAAATTCAATCATGATGCTAAGAAACATAACTTTAACATTTATTCCCTTCCATATACTTCTCTCAAAGAATGTTTGCCTGTCATTTTTCAATTCCCACCCTTATATCATCTTCTCCTACATTACTTTTATATTACTCTACACGAACCGTCAAAAATAACGGCCAAATATAAAGAAAAATATGCATGCACACGCACAAAGATACAACCCTTCCCATCCTCTCTCACCAGGGTATGACTAATACCTCTCCCCCTAACCGAGGGACGGGGAGAGATCGAGTAGTTATTCGTCCGGCAATGCCACTGAGAGTGACAATAAAGATATTATTTATATATATATATATATATATATATATATATATATATATATATATATATATATATACATATATATATATATATATATATATATAGAGAGAGAGAGAGAGAGAGAGGAGAGAGAGAGAGAGAGAGAGAGAGAGAGAGAGACTTGCTATTGTATTATAAAGAGATGGGTTATCCTCTTTCTTTGTGTATTTCAGTTATCTCAGGTTCTTTTTCTGATCATTTCTCAAAGATTTATTTTTCTTCACTAAATCTTTTTCTATCTTCCCCTCCTCCCTCTCAAAGAGGAAACAGATAATTATCGTCATGTGCTTTATTTGGGAATGAACGATCATATATTGCAATTAGCGCAAGTCAAAACTGTTACTTGCTTTATCATTAATATTTCTATAAATACAACTCCGTATTAAGAATAATGATTACTACTATTCATTATAATTTTTTCTTCTTTCTATATCTACTTCCTTTATGTTTTTTTTTTATTTTTTTACTTATTAATAATCAGTGTGCATATGACTATTCATAATTACATAGGTTACACATTGTACACTTTACATATGATTTGTATTTAATTTAATGAAGGTTCGATACATCCGGCTATTTTATTTTAATCATTAGAGTAAAAAAACAAGGTTGCACGTAAATGTGAATTTTCTTGTGTGTACGCTCGTGCGTGTGTAGATGAAATACCCTATATAGTATGACATATCTATAACAAATTTTACTTCCTAGGTAGTTTAAAGAACAGTGGACAGGCCCCATACATATAAAACAACAACAACAACAAATGCAGCCGTTTCTAGTCCACTGCAGGACAAAGGCCTCAGACATGCTCCTATTCATGTCTGGGGTTTGGATATTTTCATCACCACGATGGTCACTTAAGATTAGTGATGGTGGGAGACTTTTGTCTAATCGCTCACAGGAAAGCAACCTGGTATGGGTGGCCTCACTAGTACAGCTTTGCTGATCATGGCGATACACAAAACACTTTCCCAACGTTAAGGTATCCACACTCACACACACACACACACACACACACACATATATATATATATATATATATATATATATATATATATAAACAGTACATGTGTGTATGTAGTGAACATTTCAGTACAATATCAACCAAGAAGGAATAATCGAAACCGGGTAAGTAGTTTACATTTATTTTGGTTTGTGGAATCTTATCTGACGACCTGAATCACTGAATGAAACCTAACCATTTCTGAATATATTCAAAGTGCTCGTACAAAGTTTCTTGTGAAACGAATAGACGTAGAAATAAATTGCTATCTTACACCGGAATCGGATCCTCCACTCTTAAAAATAAGAGAATAGCGAGCTATCAACTAAGACCACAAAGATAGAAAACGTAGGAACGCAAGTATTAACTGCATTAAAAGAGTTGCCAGATCCATCCACTGACCTAGTTGATGATGATGATGATGATTATTATTATTATTATTATTATTATTATTATTATTATTATTATTATTATAATTAGTTCTGCTACAACCCTTGTTGGAAAAGCAGGATTCTATTAGCACAAGGGCTCCAACAGGGAAAAATAGCCTAGTGAGGATAGAAAAAAAAAAAAAACAACAACAAGCGAAGAAAGAAAATAAAGAAATAAGAAACAACAAGCAAAGTAATGAATAATTAATACAAAATATCTTAGGAATAGTAGCAACATGAAAATAGATCTTTCATCTACAATCTACAAAGAGAAACTTATGTCAGACTGTTAAACATACAAACATTCGCTGCAATTTTAAATGTTTAACACGAATTACCCTACTGAGTAAATATATGATGGAAATCAACAAGTACTGTTGTATGTTAAATAAACCTCCGATTTTTTTTTGTAAAAATGCCACTCCAATTAAAAGAGTGAAAGCGTATTCCTCTCTCAATAATAATAATAATAAGAATATGGAAGTGGGGAATATGGGGAAAGGAAGAGTACCCCTGGATACAATCCAGTTTATAGCTCAAAGGCAGGTACTCGGAATGGGAAAGATTAAGGAAATAGGGAGAACGAGAAGCACAGGGGAAGAATAAAAGAGAGGGGCAGACCCTCTTGCGATATTAGGGAATTGGTATTATTATTTCAGTCATTATTATTCCTCTCTCATTATAAGCAAACATATTGATATGAACTTATGCATATGTGCGCAGGGCTTAAGTCATTTATATATAAATACGTTTCACTTAAATAGAAAGATAATTTTATTCCAAATACATATCTTGAGCAGCTTCCTCCGATCTGATCCTATCAGTAAATACCTTTCAACGCTTAGCGATTCATCATGGCTAAAGAAATTACGTTTTATTCGCAGGGGATTGCGCCAGTGAAGGTGGCGATAAGTGGCGATGATATTTTATTTCATCAGAGTAAAACTTTTACTTTTGAGAGAGAGAGAGAGAGAGACAGAGAGAGAGAGAGAGAGAGAGAGAGAGAGAGAGAGAGAGAGAGAGAGAGAGAGAGAGAGAGAGAGAGAGAGAGAGAGAGAGAGTGTGGAAGCACAAATAAAAAATAAGGAAAGGAATTTTATTCTTTAAAAACTACAACAAAAAGAACGCGTAGAGATAAGCACATGAGAGAGAGAGAGAGAGAGAGAGAGAGAGAGAGAGAGAGAGAGAGAGAGAGAGAGAGAGAGAGAGAGAGAGAGAGAGAGAGAGAGTGGAAGCGCAAATGAAAAATAAGGAAAGGAATTTTATTTTTTAAAAACTACAACAAAAAGAACACGTAGAGATAAGCACTTGAGAGAGAGAGAGAGAGAGAGAGAGAGGAGAGAGAGAGAGAGAGAGAGAGGAGAGAGAGAGAGAGAGAGAGAGAGAGTGTGTGTGGAACCACAAATAAAAAATGAGGAAAGGAATTTTATTTTTTAAAAACAACAACAAAAAGAACGCGTAGAGATAAGCACATGAGAGAGAGAGAGAGAGAGAGAGAGAGAGAGAGAGAGAGAGAGAGAGAGAGAGAGAGAGAGAGAGAGAGAGTGGAAGCGCAAATGAAAAATAAGGAGAGGAATTTTATTTTTTAAAAACTACAACAAAAAGAACACGTAGAGATAAGCACCTGAGAGAGAGAGAGAGAGAGAGAGAGAGAGAGAGAGAGAGAGAGAGAGAGAGAGAGAGAGGAGAGAGAGAGAGAGAGAGAGAGAGAGAGAGAGTGTGTGTGGAAGCACAAATACAAAATAAAGAAAGGAATTTTATTTTCTGGAAACTACAACAAAAGGAACGCGTAGAGATAAGCACATGAGAGAAAGAAAGAGAGAGAGAGAGAGAGAGAGAGAGAGAGAGAGAGAGAGAGAGAGAGGAGAGAGAGAGAGAGAGAGAGATGTCCTCTATCCGTTATGGGAACAAATATCTTCGATCTAAACAGTTTCTTTTTTTTCGTGTTTAAAACAACTTTCTGATGGAACACTAGTCACCTTTGCACACGTTATGATGCTTCTTCGACCTCTTTTTAGGCAAATCTGTCAAAAGGGAAATTCCAAGAAGCGGGCGTTCTGGCAAAAGGAAAATACGTAAAATCCATCGTTATTTTATCAAATAAGATCAATAAATATTGAAAAAGAGATATTGAAAAAATAAAAATAAAATAAGATATATGAATATTTAAAAAAAATACGAAAACATAAACAGAAAATAAGACCTTTGAATATTAAAAAAAAGGTTGAAATATAAACAAAAATAAAGGCTATGAATATTATAGATGGTCGAAAAATAAACAAAAAATAAGATCGATGATCATCAAAAAAGTTGAAAAATAAACATCAAATAAGATCTATGAATAATCAAAAAGGTTTTAATTTTCAGAGATCATATTTTCTGTTTATTTAACAGAAAATATGATCTATGAATATTATACAAGGTTAAAAAAAACAGAAAATAAGATTATGAATATCACAAAGATTAAAAAATAAACAGAAAACAAGACCTATGAATAAACAGAAAATAAGATCTACGAATATCAAAAACTGTTGAAAAATAAACAGAAAATAAGATCTATGAAAATTCAAAAAAGGTTGAAAAATAAACAGAAAATGAGATTATGAATATCACAAAGATTAAAAAATAAACAGAAAACAAGACCTATGAATAAACAGAAAATAAGATCTATGAATATCAAAAACTGTTGAAAAATAAACAGAAAATAAGATTTATGGATATTGGAAAAAGATAAAAAATGAACAGAAAATAAGAGATATGAATACTGAAAAAAGATGAAAAATAAACAAAATAACATCTACGGATATTGAAAAAAAAATGGATAAACAGAAAATAAGAGCTATAAATATAAAAAAACAAGATGTTGAAAAATAAACATTATATCACGGATAGCCAGATTTAGAAAAAATAAAATATCAGTATTTAATTTATCTGTCGGTATTAACTGTCACTTTATAAGAATCATATATGTGTAAGGGA
>NC_090738.1:18354754-18357254 GCF_036898095.1 Palaemon carinicauda | reverse complement strand
ACCTAGCCATTGTCTGATTTGCTTTTTTCAATCTTTCACTAAACTCCAGTTTTAATGACCCTTTATTAAGATCATAGTTCCCAAATACTTAAATGATTCTACTTTATTAATCATTTCTCCTTCCAATGCTATTTCATCTGCCATTGCATACTCCGTTCTCATCATCTTGTCTTTCTTCTATTTATCTTGAGCCCAACCTCCTCTAATATTCTATGCATTATGATAAGCAAGCATTGCAAATCCTGTGGTATTCTGTTATAAGGACAGCATAATTAGCTTACTCCGGGTCAGCTAATTTCCTATTACCAACTGTTCTACGCATATATATATATATATATATATAATATATATTGCAAATCAGAAATATGAAAACATGAAAATGTGTAATGAAAAACATTTCTAGGACATTTTCATCGGCATTATTACTACTGTTATTATCCTCGTTATTATCAGCATTACTACTATTATTCTTAATTTAATTAGTTTTAATTTATTAATTTTATCATTTTACTGTAAAAGCTGTCCTAATATTACAAATACAAAAGATCAATAATAAAATGTTACCTTCAATTTCCGGCAACCAAATTATGCATTAAAAAATCGAATAAAAAACAGTACTTTAAAAGTAAACCACAAAGCCTAAAAACAACAAGAGCTAAGGCCTATAAACTTCTCAGAACCTTCACCCAAGCTTATGACAACCGCTCAAGATAATGAGGAAGTTGTGGTGATCTATACAACTCTGTCGAGGGACGAAATTTCGTGACAGAGTCGTGGAGGAGGAGGAGGAGGGGGAGGGGCGAACCATGTCTCGTGACAAATCATGCGACAGAATTCCTTCTCTAGCCTCATAAAAAAGAAAGTTATTGGAGCCTCCGGAAAGCCTCCAACGCTTCCAAGGAGTTCCTCGGTTTCGAGATGGAAAAATTTTATGTTTATGCCCATGTCAAGGCCTGGCAGAGAGAGAGAGAGAGAGAGAGAGAGAGGACGAGAGAGAGAGAGAGAAGAGAGAGAGAGAGAGAGAGAGAGAGATGTGCGTGTTATTGGAGTCTGAAAATACCCACTACACTTCCAAGGAGTTCTTCGGTTTAGAGATGAAAAAGGCTGTGTGTTTATGCCCCATGTCATGGTCAAGGCAGAGAGGAGAGAGAGAGAGAGGAGAGAGAGAGAGGAGAGAGAGAGAGGAGAGAGAGAGAGAGAGAGAGAGAGAATGAAACTATTCGCAAGACAATTATTTGAAAGAACGGTAGTAAACTACGAAACGACAAATGAGCGAAGTTACTGCAAGATTAATTTTTAATAATAATAATAATAATAATAATAATAATAATAATAATAATTCGTATTGTTGTTATACTACAAAATATACACGCTTAATATAGATTTTTTATACATTGTTATTCCTAAAGATATGAAAAAAAAGTGAAAATACTACCATTTTCACATCTGAAAGGATTTTGGCAAATTTTTAATTGACATAAAAATATAAATTTTGTTAATGAATATATTTGTATTTGCAATGCTTAAAAGTGGCTTACCAATATCTATATGTTGTAATAATAAGCAGATATATTAAAAAATGCAGCGGTTGTAGCAAAAGTGAGACAAAGCTTCTCTTAAAAACAAGGATATTCAGATAGTTATCAGTAATGAGATAAGATCTTCATATCTGCATTCGTATCTTACTTTTGATGCCTATCTAAACATTCCTGTTTTTAGGAGAAGCTTTTCCTCATCCGAGTACATTTTATTGACATGTTACATTTTGTTAAAACAGTCAAATTTGGGTAAAACAGATGCATTTCAAGATTACCTTTACATGTAACAAAAACAGTTGCATTTTGAATAACATTTACACTTTGCCAATCGTCGTCTTTTCAGGATATTTTACTCAATATATGTACTAAAGTTTACAGAAATCACATTACTAAAAAAACACTGCCAAACAAATGAAACATCTCATTTAGACTAATTTTCCAATTAGATAGATCAGCCGACAACCTTAAATCGTGTTGCACGCCCTTCTTGACATCAGGAAGAAACTATTATTGTAACAGTTATTCTACATCAATTCGAGGAGGTCGTGCCATTTGATGAAAAAAAATATAATCTGATCAAATGCCAGATTTGTCATCGCTTTTATTAAGTTTCACGACTTCTTCTCCGTCTTCTTTAGAACTCAACCTTTGACCTCTCGGTGACCTTTGACTTCGACCCTCAACAGCTTCAAAAGACTACCATTTATTCACCTGGCTATTTTTGCTTGCCTCAAGGCCGGCGAAGAGCAGCTCTAAAGACTGCAATCAAGCAACTGCTTGCATCAAAATGCGTTGACTTCCTCGTGGGATTCTCCCGGGAACATTATCTTTAATCGAGGAGCCTTGTAGGGAGACAAATGAGATTCCTAGAGCTGCTTCGAGATCCTTGACCGCTGTTTAGATCCTGTTATGCATTTTAACGGTGGTCACATCAATGTTTTGAATTAATTTGGTAATCCTTG
>NC_090738.1:18339754-18349754 GCF_036898095.1 Palaemon carinicauda | reverse complement strand
TGCATGAAATTATATATATACTGTATATATATATATATATATATATACAGTATATAAATTATATATAGATATATATATACAGTATATATATATATATATATATATAAATTATATATATATGCATATAGATGGTGGGAAAATGAAAATGACTGATTCCCTAAAGAATTTTAAGGGAAATATAATGAAAGACACATTGCTCTTCATTATATAGGGGAGATAGTAGGTTGAAGTAGTTATGTTATGCAAATTGATAAGATGTAAAAAAAGTTAGCAAGGTAATAGGATGATTTTGTTATAGAAAATACAATGGGTAATAAGCTAGTGAAAAGAGAGTACAACTGAAGAGTCAAGGGGCTGGAGGGAAAGACGCGCTGGAAAAGATGGGTCTTTTAACCCATGAAATATGAGGGTGTCTGCAAGATGGATGGGCGTGAATCGTGCAAGGCACACTACCTATATGTACAAGGGTACTTCTCGCTGCTGATATATATATATATATATATATAGAGAGAGAGAGAGAGAGAGAGAGAGAGAGAGAGAGAAATATATATATATATATATATATAAATATATATATATATATATATAGAGAGAGAGAGAGAGAGAGAGAGAGCGCAGCCATTTTTGACAGGTGGCATACACTGTTTTATTATATATATATATATATATATATATGTATATATACATACATATATATATAATCGTGCAAGGCACACTACCTATATGTACAAGGGTACTTCTCGCTGCTGATATATATATATATATATATATAGAGAGAGAGAGAGAGAGAGAGAGGAGAGAGAGAAATATATATATATATATATATATATATAAATATATATATATATATATATAGAGAGAGAGAGAGAGAGAGAGAGAGAGAGCGCAGCCATTTTTGACAGGTGGCATACACTGTTTTATTTTATATATATATATATATATATATGTATATATACATACATATATATATAATGGTGTACGCGACCTATCAAAAATGACGGCTAATTATTTAGATAGATATGCAAACACGCACAACACCCTTTCACCAGGGTATGACTACTCCCTCTCTTCGCTACCTGAGGGACGGGGAGAGCTGAGCGTGACCGGAAAGATATATATATATATATATATATATATATACATATATATATATAACTAGACACTTGCTCTTTATTATATAGGGGAGATGTGTATTCATATTTAACAGCAATTTACATATTAAACATCAACTCAACTCTAGTAGACTCTTTGCTTTACCATCAACCATTAAAGGGCTGTATCATTAACCAGGAAGCTGGTTTCTCGAATCACGTTTTTTATAATCCGTTTTCTGTGACAACGTCCCCGCATGAGGCTCTGCAACCCTTACAGTGACCTCCACTGACCTCTATCGACCCCTGAAATCTCACGGGGTGGAATTGTATATGAAGATGGATGGCACTTCATTTAGATTCAATAACAATCAAAGCTGTTTATTATGCTTCGAGTAGCTCAGGATGAATTTAATTACAAGTGCATTATAAAAATAGATGTTCAATTCACTGTCCTTGCAATCACTGACGACGTAGAGAAAGAAATTATAGCCTTGCTACTGCTTATTAAATTGAAGTGGCATAATCAATAGAACAAGGATTTGACACGATATATAGACGAATTTCCAAAATTAATGTAAACTAATATAATTGGCAAACCATGGAGCTTCACGTGCTGTCCATGATGATCATACGCATACATGCAATCATATTAGTGCATATTAAATAGAATAGAGAATTTTAATGTTCAACTTGTCGAAAGTCGTAGTATTAAAATTGGAAAGAACGCCGTGTTAGTCGTAGTAACAAAAATATTAATAATAGCAGTACCAATACCAAAATTAGAAGAAGTAGTTGTAAAACAAACAATATTAGTAGCAGTAACAGTATTGGACGTATCAGTCCCAACTGCACAGTAGTAGTAGAAATAACGTCAACTAAAGATCATTCCACTACAGTATAAAAGGAACAAATAAAAAACTTCGATGTTCTGAAGTAAGGATTAACATTGAAAGGAGATGAAGTCAGTCTAAAGAAATCCAACTGGGTGAGATGGGAAGGTCACTCAGGGCACGAGGTCGTTAGAATTATGACCTCCGTTTAACCTATCAGGTACAACCATTTTTTTCTTTAGGGGAAAGTGAGAAGTCGACAATTTGAGGTGCGTATATGTTTGTATATACATACTTAAACATATAATACACAGACACACACACACCCACACACACACACACACACACACATATATATATATATATATATATACAGGGTATATACATGAGTTTGTGTGTGTGTATATGTCCAAATATCCACTAAGAAAAAACGAAAATATCTTGTTAAGCTTAATCAATTTACTGTTATTCTTTTATCTGAACATCACGTGTCCTTGTGAGTTTTATTCATGCATCTATGTATGTATGTATATGTGTATCTTTGTATATATATATATATTTATATATATATATATATATATATTATATCATCATCATTTCCTACTACGCCTACAGACGCAAAGGGCCTCGGTTAGATTTCGCCAGACGTCTCTCTTGAGCTTTTAATTCGATACTTATCCATTCATCATCTCCTACCTAATGCTTCACAGTCCTCAGCCATGCAGGCCTGGGTATTCCGACTCTTCTAGTGCCTTGTATAGCACAGCTGAACGTTTAGTGAACTAATCTCTCTTAGGGAGTCGAAGAGCATTCCCAAACAATCTCCATCTACCCCTTATCATGATCTCATCCACATATGACACTCGAATAATCTCTCTTATAACTTCATTTCTAATCCTGTCCTGCCATTCAAATCCCAATATCCTTCTGAGGGATTAGTACTCAAGATTACTAGATCTATAAGATATTGTTTCATTGTCATACCATGACTCATGTCCATATAGTAACACTAATCTCACTAAAATGATGTACGATTTGATTTTTATATGTAATTTCAGGCCATTGTCTGATTTACTTTTTTCAATCTTTCTCTAAACTCTAATTCTAAAGACCCTTTATTGGAGATCATAGTTCCTAAATACTTAAATGATTCTGCCTTATTATTCATTTCTCCTTCCAATGATATTTCGTCTTCCATTGCATACTCCGTTCTCAACATCTCTGTCTTTCTTCTATTCATCTTGAGCCCAAACACATGTGATATTTCATGTATTCCGGTAACCAAGCACTGCAAATCCTGTGGTGGTCTACTTAAAAGGACAGCATCATTAGCATAATCTAGGCCTGCTAATTTCCTATCACCAATCCAGTCTAATCCTCCCCCACCATCTCCAACTGTTTTACGCATTACAAAATCCATGAGGAATATAAACAACATAGGTGACAACACATTCCCTTGGACTACACCACTGATTACTGAAAATTAATTTAATAGCACTCCATTAACATTAACTTTGCACTCGCTATGTCATGAAGAGACAATCAAATTTACATATTTAAGAGTAATTCCATAATAACGCAGGACTCTCCACAAAAATGGCCGGTGCACACTATCCAAGGCTTTTTCATGAAATCCTGTTTGTTCATCTCTTAGCTTTTCATCAGTCTTTCTCTCCAGTCTCTTTAGAATAAGCATACTATATATTTTCATAACAACTGACGTGAGTGTAATGCCTCTGTAATTATTGCAATAAGTCAGGTCTCCTTTTTTTTTTTTTTTTTTCACAAACACTCCCAGCTCCCATTCATCAGGTTTTGCCTCTTCACGCCACATTCTACAAAATTTCTTGAGTATTCTGGGAGTCACTTCATTTTCAACCAGCATCATCTCAGCAGTTATTCCATCATATCCAGGGGCTTTCCATCTCTTGAAATTTTTAATAATAGCTTCGACTTCAAACACACTGAATTCATTTATGGGCACATGAAGGTCGTCATCAGCTTCAGGTATATCAATCAAGTTATTAGCTTCGTATCTCCAATTCATAACCACACTAAAGCGTTCCATCTAACCTTGTCTTTCTTCATCTTCTGTTGTTAAAACAGACCCATCTCTCTTTTTGATGGGTATATGCTTCTTCTTCTTTGTCCCAGTAGAGCTTTCATTAATAATTCTATGAGCTTTGTCTGCCTCATCTGCTTTACTGTCTAAATATTCTATCCAGTCATTCCTGACTTTTCTTTTGACCTCACTATCAATACTAGAATAATTAGCATGCTCTACCTTTTTATAGTATTCCACGTATCACTTGATATCCATGGCTTTCTCCTTATAACTGCGCGTCCTAAGACCTCACTACCAACTGACTGATATATGTTTTTAATTTCACGCCATTCTTCATTAATTGTCTGCTCTTCGTCTCTTAAAGTCTCTTAAGACTACAAATCGATTCCTACATTCAATCGCAAAGCTTTATTGTATAAAACCTAGGTATTCAATCTACCTATCTGTTGGGTGCTTTCAGTTTTAATTTCAGTGTGCTAATGAGGAGCTGGTGACCACTTCCAATATCAGCACCTCTATAACTTCCTACACTTCTCAGAATCCTCCTTCTCTCTTTATTAATGAGAGAGAGAGAGAGAGAGAGAGAGAGAGAGAGAGAGAGAGAGAGTGTGTGTGTGTTTCAGCTCTCAATGGTGTGTGTCGTATGATAGAAATAGTTGTCTTTAATTGTCAGACTCGTTGCTTTCTTCATCTTTGAATTTGTTTTCAAGTTTCAGTAACAAAATTAAATGAGTATCTATGTTCACGGTGGACAGTTTGACTAATTGAGAGAGAGAGAGAGAGAGAGAGAGAGAGAGAGAGAGAGAGAATCTGTGTTTGCGACCGCAAGCATCATTATGCATTATAGTTTTTTTTATTCACTGCTGAGAAATTCCCATGCAGCAATTCCAAAAAAAATCAACACTGGCGTCGTAATCATCATCATCATCGACGGGGTGACACTATAATTTCGACGCAACAATCGACAAGTCTTAAATGCATATTATTTATTTATCAAGATGATCCTTACCTCAGATGATGTAAGTGTTTGGAGGCAGGATGTTATTATTGGTTACGTTCTCATATTCTTCTTTTTTTCATAAACGAGAGAGAGAGAGAGAGAGAGAGAGAGAGAGAGAGAGAGAGATTCTCACGGGAAATCGTAGACATCAAACCTTTGAGAAAAAAAGTAAATATTTTTTGTTTCGTGAGAACGTTTCATCTTTTCTTTTCAAGATACCGAAAAAATATCATTACCATTATTACTATCATATTCATTATTATCCTTATAATTATTATCATTATTGTTATTACTATTATCAGAATTATTGCTATCAAGACTATGAAGAAAACAACTTGACTTTATACAATCCGAACACCAGCATCTTACGTCGACGAGCTAAAAACGAGAAACAAATTACGGCGGTCTTGCGCGCACTCTTTGCCTAAACATACGTAAGCAGATGTACACACATAATCATGAGTGCCCTCGCAATCACACGTTTACACATCTGACAAGTGAATCAAGTAACGAGTTTGCCGAGTCAATATAAAATCACCCTTTTAAAGACAGTTGTAAACTTATATAAAAAAAGATATTCCCTTGCCCTATTCAGCACACCTACCATACCAGTCCCGCCTCTACATTAGGTTAATGGGTTCGTTGTTATTTGTTTTGTGTCTATGGTGCGGCATTCGGGTTTTATATGGTTATTCTGTTGTCATAAATTAGGAAAATATTAAGTTTTTTAGGTTATTTCTTTCCTCAACTTCCAATTGAAGTCAGGTGGCTATTATGACTTTCTAACGCTACGCCCTCAATAGGAGAACATTGTTCTTTAGTCTTGGGTAGTGCCATAGCCTCTATACCATGGTCTTCCGCTGTCTTAAGGTTGAGATCTCTTGCTTCAGGGTACACTCAGGCACACTATTCTATGGTTCCTTGTTTCCTTTCCTCACTGAGCTATTTTCCCTGCTGGAGATCTTGAAATTATAGCCTTCTGCTTTTGTGCCTAGGGTTATAAAAAAATATTTGTATGGGTTTGTTCCAGTTTGTAATTACGTGCGAGGAACGATAGTTTCCTTCTTGTCGTTGTAACAGAAATTCACTCCGTCAGTCCGACAGTGACTTCACAGAATCTCTGGTACCGACGCATTTGATAAAACTGTACAAATAAGTTCCAGATCGTTGTGCAATGGCATTGCATCATGCTACATTGGACTGGGTTGGATTTTTGGAATTTGGGTTTTATGGCAAGGTGCTGGGGGCTGGAGCCCATTCATTATCGAGGTGTCACTGAAGAGGAAACCCTAGTAACTGCACTATGAAGGAAAAGTTAAAAAAGAGAAACCATGTAAGGATATAAACTAGAACACTAAAGTGACACTTCAAAGGAGTATTTAGTAATAGCAATCCATGCCCCTCTTGGTACCCTTTACCTTACGGGACAGAACAATTTTGTGGCCAATGCCATTTTACAGGTATTTAGAGGATCAACCTGAGAATTAGCCCGTTTTTTAAACTCCCATTCTAAAACAACTTAAACACAACTATATAGAAACGATGGAACAGACAAGGTGGGGATACCTTAACGTGATGAAAAGTGTTTGTGTATCGCTATAAACAGCAAAGCTGTACTACTCAGAGCCACCCATACTAGTTTGGTTTGCTGTGAACGATCAGAAAAAAAAAATCCCACCATCACCAATCCGCAATGACCAGCGTGGTGATGAAACTGGCCAAATCCCAGACATGAATAAGGAGGTGCCTGAGGCCTTTGTCCTGCTGCATTTGTTGTTGGCGATGAACAAACAGATAAACAAGAACGTTAACAAAGATGAAATCTAGCCTTATATCATACGCGTCTTTTCTGCATCCTCAAAATATATAACATGGAATTCATTTTTTTTTCCAGTAAAGTCTGTTCAAGAACAAAGAGTATCGTGTATACGCCACATTACATATATATATATATATATATATACATATATATATATATATATATATATATATATATAAAATCCTTTTCAAACAAGCACAAAAGGCTATGGTTATGTAAAAAATAAAAGCGAAATTTAAAGATGAAACTGAAGAAACAACTATCAGAGGAACACTATTTAATCAATGCCTCATTTACACGATTACCTTAAAAAAAAACATTGCGTGACAATCTTCTCTAAATTTGCTTTCATATACAACACTTAATAACCATCATAAAGCAATCAATCCTACCCAGATAACGTCAGAAGAGGCCATCTCTCTAGATGAATGCCCTAATCAACTGGATTGCAAAACACTAGGAAAGAAGTGAACACATAAAAAACTCCATTGGGACATTCGGGAGATTGACTGATTTATTTGAGGTTTTCTGGCATGCTGACAGGCTTCGAGGGAGGTATTAAAAATATTATACTCGTATACTAGTATACGAAACCCGTCAAAAACTCGGATATTTATATATACATGCACATACACAAATTCAACCCTTCCCCTCCCACTTTCCTCTCGAGTAGTTATACGTCTGATAATGCTGCTGAGCGCCACCGGTAATATAAGATATTTATAGATATATACATATACAGTATATATATATATATATATATATATATACATACATATGTGTGTCTGTATAGCCAGACGCTTATTCTTTAATACATACTGTAGGGGAGATTGCCTTGCTCAGTTCTCACTAGATGAAGAATTAAGGAACAAAGTTGATAAGAAGAGATGAAGGAGCAACTGTGGAATTCTTCAGTATTGAAATAAAGAAAATAAGATTAGTATCAGGTATATGATTTAATTTAAGTTCAGCTATGGAATTTGGACCATATAGTCCATCGCTGGGTCCTAGGGCCCATTCAACGCGAGGTACAACCGAGTGAAAAGCCTCAGAGTCGTAATTTGAAGTAAGTTAAAAGAGGTTGGGCAGTAAGAAGGAAGAAAGCAAGCAGGAACGGATGTAAAATACAAAGCTAAAATGCAGGGGCAGCTAAGGGGGAGCAGGGATGCTGGAAAGATCCCTCACCCTCAGTAATGCTTACAGTGCACCTCGTGGGGTCTACAGTAAGAGCGCCGTTCTTGAAACAAGTTACCTGTCTACAGCAAATCAGTTCTTTATATTCAAATTAAACTAGTCTTACCTCTTATAATAAATCAATAAAAGCCTTAACGTTCAAGTGTCTTGTCATAATAATAATAATAATAATAATAATAATAATAATAATAATAATAATAATTATTATTATTAATAATAATGATCACCAAAGCTGTACAAGTCAGGGCCACTTATACTAGGTTGGTTTGCTGAGACAAAAATCTCAAACTATCGCCAACATGCACTGGCCAGCATGGTGAGGAAACCCTAGACGTGAATAAAGACATGTTTGACGCCTTTGTCCTGCAGTGTAATAGACACGTCTGAATTTTTTTTTTTTTTTTTTTTGATGTCGTTGAATAATAAGTAGCCTTCCACTACCTTGAATTAGAGTTCTCTTGCTTAGGGGTACAACTTGGACATGCTTTTCTATCTTATTTCTCTTCCTCTTGTTTTTTGAAGTTTCTATGGTTTTTAAGTTAAGGATCTAATTTAAAGTTGTTACTGTTCTTGAAATATTTAATTGTGATTGTTTATTCTTCTCTTGTCGTTTATTTATTTCCTTGTTTCCTTTCCTCACTGGGCCATCTTTCCAGGCTGGAGCTCTTGGGCTTAGGCTATACCATCTTGCTTATCCAACTAGGGTTATAGCCTACCTTTTAATAATAATAATAATAATAATAATAATAATAATCGAGTCCTCGATTATCTAAAGATAAAAGTTACAATTCGATCGGCAATTACAAATGTTGTCAATCAACTAAAACAAGACTGAAACCAAAATAAAATGAGCATTTTATAGCTCCTTTATATTTTTACCCAAAGAAATTGAAGTTATGGGAGAGGGAGGTAGATATAATTATTATCATTATTACTAAGCTACAACTTTAGTTGGAAAAGCAAGATGCCATAATTCAAAGGCCTGCAAAAAGGAAATATAGCCCAGAGAGGAAAGGAAACGAGAAAATGAATAAAAGATATGATAAATAATGAACAATTAACATAAAACATTTTAAAAACAGTAACATCAAAACAGATGTTTCATATATAATAACTATAAAAAGACTTATGTCAGCCTGTCCAACATAAAAACATTTACGGCAAGTTTGAACTTTTTAAGTTCTAGCGATTCAAATACCCGATTAGGAAGATCATTTCACAACTTGGTTACAGCTGGAATAAAACTTCTAGAATACTTTGTAGTATTGAGCTTCATGGTGGAGAAGTCTTGACTATCAGAGTTAACTGCATGGCTAGTATTACGAACAGGATGGAAATGCCCTGGAAGATTTAAATATAAAGGATGATCAGATATATGAAAAATCTTATGCATCATGCATTACTAAATAATTAAATGAGGGTGTCAAGAGATTAATCTCTAGGTCAGGAATAAGAAATTTAATATTATTATTATTATTATTACTTGCTAAGCTACAACCCTAGTTGGAAAAGCAGGATGCTATAAGCCCAGGGGCCCCAACAAGAAAAATAGCCCAGTGAGGAAAGGAACACAAGAAAATATAAATCATTTTAAGAACAGTAACAACATTAAAATAAATATTTTCTATATAAACTATAAAAACTTAACAAAACAAGAGGAAGAGAAATAAGATAGAATAGACCGTAATTAAGAAGGAAGGGAAGACAAGTCTTTAAAACTTATTCAGGGCCTCAAATTATCATTTAAGAAAAGGGAAATACATCAAAGGAGAAATTAAAACATATAAAATATGACTAAAAGTGAACACTATTTATTTAAACATGAATACTGTTATAAGAGAAGTGACAGAGGCGTTCAGTCTTTTATACTCCCCTTCAAATTTCAGTCATGGGCAACCTACGGCCCTCGATGTGCTGTGCGGCTCTCAAGACTTTCAAGGTTTCTAAAGCTCTATATACAGTATTTATAACAGTAATCATCAATAGGAAATACTGAAA
>NC_090738.1:18304754-18332254 GCF_036898095.1 Palaemon carinicauda | reverse complement strand
ACGAAAATTCAACAAGTAACAACTGACCTGGATAAGATGATTCTGCAATTGCACCAGAAACTATACAGAACAATACGAGGATTAAAATCTAATAGAATTGGCTGCCCTTACGTGGAGACACGTCTTTTACGAATTGATGTCACACATGGAACTACAGATCAAAATGATGGGGTGCAGGTAGAAATGGAAACTGAAACAGCAAGTGGAACACAATGTTACCAGACTAACATATTCAGAAAGGTTGTCCCTACCACAAGACAAAATATTGAATGGAGCAATGGCACCTGTTACTGCATTTCAGAAACAACAACATCAATGTCTGTAACAGAACCAACAACACTAACTACTCAGAAAACTGAACACACAACTACCAAAACTGTCGAGACTACTGAAACAACTTCAGCCACAGCCTCTGGAATAGAGGTGTCTACTACCATTGAAGAAGGATCTTCAGGAACAGGAGCTGGACAATCACTTACAGAGACCACTGGTACCTCAGAAAAGAAGACCTCAACAAAAAGTGAGGAAACAACAGCCACAGGCACACAGAAAACTGCTATCACCTCAGGTGCGCCAACAACTCAGGAATCATCTGAATCAAGTTCTGAAGAAACAACTGAAACCTCTGCTGAGCATACATCATCTGAAGAATCATCTGAAGAAGAAACAGTTACAACACCATCCGATGCTACAACACTTTCTGGAGGATCTACTATTATTAAATCATCTACAACACCTACATCAAATGAATCAACATCAGCAAGTGAAAGAGAATCAACCGTATCTAGTGCTACAACAGCCTCTGAAGGATTTACTGGTAGTAATAAATCTACCTTATCCAGAGGGACAACTGTTTCTGGACCAGAAGAATCAACACCAACAACTCAGGAATCATCTGAATCAAGTTCTGAAGAAACAACTGAAACCTCTGCTGAGCATACATCATCTGAAGAATCATCTGAAGAAGAAACAGTTACAACACCATCCGATGCTACAACACTTTCTGGAGGATCTACTATTATTAAATCATCTACAACACCTACATCAAATGAATCAACATCAGCAAGTGAAAGAGAATCAACCGTATCTAGTGCTACAACAGCCTCTGAAGGATTTACTGGTAGTAATAAATCTACCTTATCCAGAGGGACAACTGTTTCTGGACCAGAAGAATCAACACCAACAACTCAGGAATCATCTGAATCAAGTTCTGAAGAAACAACTGAAACCTCTGCTGAGCATACATCATCTGAAGAATCATCTGAAGAAGAAACAGTTACAACACCATCCGATGCTACAACACTTTCTGGAGGATCTACTATTATTAAATCATCTACAACACCTACATCAAATGAATCAACATCAGCAAGTGAAAGAGAATCAACCGTATCTAGTGCTACAACAGCCTCTGAAGGATTTACTGGTAGTAATAAATCTACCTTATCCAGAGGGACAACTGTTTCTGGACCAGAAGAATCAACACCAGTAAGTGAAGCATCAGCAACAGGAACTGGTTCTACAACAGTGTCTTCAGGATCTACACATAATGATGGATCTACAGTATCTGCACCACATCAATCAACAACAACTAGTGAAGGACGATCAACTGCATCTTCTGCTTCAACTCCTTCAAGACAATCTACTGTTAGTAAAGTATCTACTTTATCAAGTGGAACAACAGTATCTGCACCAGAACAATCAACATCAAGTGAAGGTGGATCAACAGTATCTAGTGTTACAACAGCCTCTGAAGAATTCACCGGTACTAAAGGTTCTACATCGTCTAGTAGGACAACAGTATCTGCACCTGAACAATCAACATCAATAAGTGAAGGAACAGCAACAGGAACAGGTGTTACAACAACTTCTGAAATAATTACAGTTAGTGAACAATCTACTTTCTCTAGTGGAACAACAGTATCTACACCTGAAGAATCTACAACAGCAAATGAGGGAACTGAAACTGTTACCAGTATTTCAACGGCATCAGAAGGATTTTCTGGTACTAAAGGATCTACAGCATCCAGTGGAACAACAGTGTCTGAACATGAAGAATCAACATCACAGAGTGAAGGAACAGCAACAGATGTTACAACTGCGTCTGAAGGATATACTGGTAGCAAAGAATCTACTTTATCCAGAGGGACAACTGTTTCTGCACCTGAAGAATCAACACCAGTAAGTGAAGCATCAGCAACAGGAACTGGTTCTACAACAGTGTCTTCAGGATCTACACATAATGATGGATCTACAGTATCTGCACCACATCAATCAACAACAACTAGTGAAGGACAATCAACTGCATCTTCTGCTTCAACTCCTTCAAGAGGATCTACTGTTAGTAAAGTATCTACTTTATCAAGTGGAACAACAGTATCTGCACCAGAACAATCAACATCAAGTGAAGGTGGATCAACAGTATCTAGTATTACAACAGCCTCTGAAGAATTCACTGGTACTAAAGGTTCTACATTGTCTAGTAGAACAACAGTATCTGCACCTGAACAATCAACATCAATAAGTGAAGGAACAGCAACAGGAACAGGTGTTACAACAGCTTCTGAAATAATTACAGGTAGTCAACAATCTACTTTCTCTAGTGGAACAACAGTATCTACACCTGAAGAATCTACAACAGCAAATGAGGGAACTGAAACTGTTACCAGTATTTCAACGGCATCAGAAGGATTTTCTGGTACTAAAGGATCTACAGCATCCAGTGGAACAACAGTGTCTGGACATGAAGAATCAACATCACAGAGTGAAGGAACAGCAACAGATGTTACAACTGCGTCTGAAGGATTTACTGGTAGCAAAGAATCTACTTTATCCAGAGGGACAACTGTTTCTGCACCTGAAGAATCAACATCAGTAAGTGAAGCATCAGCAACAGGAACTGGTTCTACAACAGTGTCTTCAGGATCTACACATAATGATGGAACAACAGTATCTGCACCACATCAATCAACAACAGCCAGTGAAGGACAATCAACTGCATCTTCTGCTTCAACTCCTTCAAGAGGATCTACTGTTAGTAAAGTATCTACTTTATCAAGTGGAACAACAGTATCTGCACCAGAACAATCAACATCAAGTGAAGGTGGATCAACAGTATCTAGTGTTACAACAGCCTCTGAAGAATTCACTGGTACTAAAGGTTCTACATTGTCTAGTAGGACAACAGTATCTGCACCTGAACAATCAACATCAATAAGTGAAGGAACAGCAACAGGAACAGGTGTTACAACAGCTTCTGAAATAATTACAGGTAGTCAACAATCTACTTTCTCTAGTGGAACAACAGTATCTACACCTGAAGAATCTACAACAGCAAATGAGGGAACTGAAACTGTTACCAGTATTTCAACGGCATCAGAAGGATTTTCTGGTACTAAAGGATCTACAGCATCCAGTGGAACAACAGTGTCTGGAAATGAAGAATCAACATCACAGAGTGAAGGAACAGTAACTGACGTTACAACTGCGTCTGAAGGATTTACTGGTAGCAAAGAATCTACTTTATCCAGAGGGACAACTGTTTCTACACCTGAAGAATCAACACCAGTAAGTGAAGCATCAGCAACAGGAACTGGTTCTACAACAGTCTCTTCAGGATCTACTCATAATGATGGAACAACAGTATCTGCACCACATCAATCAACAACAGCCAGTGAAGGACGATCAACTGCATCTTCTGCTTCAACTCCTTCAGGAGGATCTACTGTTAGTAAAGTATCTACTTTATCAAGTGGAACAACAGTATCTGCACCAGAACAATCAACATCAAGTGAAGGTGGATCAACAGTATCTAGTGTTACAACAGCCTCTGAAGAATTCACTGGTACTAAAGGTTCTACATTGTCTAGTAGGACAACAGTATCTGCACCTGAACAATCAACATCAATAAGTGAAGGAACAGCAACAGGAACAGGTGTTACAACAGCTTCTGAAATAATTACAGGTAGTCAACAATCTACTTTCTCTAGTGGAACAACAGTATCTACACCTGAAGAATCTACAACAGCAAATGAGGGAACTGAAACTGTTACCAGTATTTCAACGGCAACAGAAGGATTTTCTGGTACTAAAGGATCTACAGCATCCAGTGGAACAACAGTGTCTGGACATGAAGAATCAACATCACAGAGTGAAGGAACAGTAACTGACGTTACAACTGCGTCTGAAGGATTTACTGGTAGCAAAGAATCTACTTTATCCAGAGGGACAACTGTTTCTGCACCTGAAGAATCAACACCAGTAAGTGAAGCATCAGCAACAGGAACTGGTTCTACAACAGTGTCTTCAGGATCTACTCATAATGATGGAACAACAGTATCTGCACCACATCAATCAACAACAGCCAGTGAAGGACGATCAACTGCATCTTCTGCTTCAACTCCTTCAAGACAATCTACTGTTAGTAAAGTATCTACTTTATCAAGTGGAACAACAGTATCTGCACCAGAACAATCAACATCAAGTGAAGGTGGATCAACAGTATCTAGTGTTACAACAGCCTCTGAAGAATTCACTGGTACTAAAGGTTCTACATTGTCTAGTAGGACAACAGTATCTGCACCTGAACAATCAACATCAATAAGTGAAGGAACAGCAACAGGAACAGGTGTTACAACAGCTTCTGAAATAATTACAGGTAGTCAACAATCTACTTTCTCTAGTGGAACAACAGTATCTACACCTGAAGAATCTACAACAGCAAATGAGGGAACTGAAACTGTTACCAGTATTTCAACGGCATCAGAAGGATTTTCTGGTACTAAGGGATCTACAGCATCCAGTGGAACAACAGTGTCTGGACATGAAGAATCAACATCACAGAGTGAAGGAACAGCAACAGATATTACAACTGCGTCTGAAGGATTTACTGGTAGCAAAGAATCTACTTCATCCAGAGGGACAACTGTTTCTGCACCTGAAGAATCAACATCAGTAAGTGAAGCATCAGCAACAGGAACTGGTTCTACAACAGTGTCTTCAGGATCTACACATAATGATGGATCTACAGTATCTGTACCACATCAATCAACAACAGCCAGTGAAGGACGATCAACTGCATCTTCTGCTTCAACTCCTTCAAGAGGATCTACTGTTAGTAAAGTATCTACTTTATCAAGTGGAACAACAGTATCTGCACCAGAACAATCAACATCAAGTGAAGGTGGATCAACAGTATCTAGTGTTACAACAGCCTCTGAAGAATTCACTGGTACTAAAGGTTCTACATTGTCTAGTAGGACAACAGTATCTGCACCTGAACAATCAACATCAATAAGTGAAGGAACAGCAACAGGAACAGGTGTTACAACAGCTTCTGAAATAATTACAGGTAGTCAACAATCTACTTTCTCTAGAGGAACAACAGTATCTACACCTGAAGAATCTACAACAGCAAATGAGGGAACTGAAACTGTTACCAGTATTTCAACGGCATCAGAAGGATTTTCTGGTACTAAAGGATCTACAGCATCCAGTGGAACAACAGTGTCTGGACATGAAGAATCAACATCACAGAGTGAAGGAACAGCAACAGATGTTACAACTGCGTCTGAAGGATTTACTGGTAGCAAAGAATCTACTTTATCCAGAGGGACAACTGTTTCTGCACCTGAAGAATCAACGTCAGTAAGTGAAGCATCAGCAACAGGAACTGGTTCTACAACAGTGTCTTCAGGATCTACACATAATGATGGATCTACAGTATCTGCACCACATCAATCAACAACAGCCAGTGAAGGACAATCAACTGCATCTTCTGCTTCAACTCCTTCAAGAGGATCTACTGTTAGTAAAGTATCTACTTTATCAAGTGGAACAACAGTATCTGCACCAGAACAATCAACATCAAGTGAAGGTGGATCAACAGTATCTAGTGTTACAACAGCCTCTGAAGAATTCACTGGTACTAAAGGTTCTACATCGTCTAGTAGGACAACAGTATCTGCACCTGAACAATCAACATCAATAAGTGAAGGAACAGCAACAGGAACAGGTGTTACAACAGCTTCTGAAATAATTACAGGTAGTCAACAATCTACTTTCTCTAGTGGAACAACAGTATCTACACCTGAAGAATCTACAACAGCAAATGAGGGAACTGAAACTGTTACCAGTATTTCAACGGCATCAGAAGGATTTTCTGGTACTAAAGGATCTACAGCATCCAGTGGAACAACAGTGTCTGGACATGAAGAATCAACATCACAGAGTGAAGGAACAGCAACAGATGTTACAACTGCGTCTGAAGGATTTACTGGTAGCAAAGAATCTACTTTATCCAGAGGGACAACTGTTTCTGCACCTGAAGAATCAACATCAGTAAGTGAAGCATCAGCAACAGGAACTGGTTCTACAACAGTCTCTTCAGGATCTACACATAATGATGGATCTACAGTATCTGCACCACATCAATCAACAACAGCCAGTGAAGGACGATCAAATGCATCTTCTGCTTCAACTCCTTCAAGAGGATCTACTGTTAGTAAAGTATCTACTTTATCAAGTGGAACAACAGTATCTGCACCAGAACAATCAACATCAAGTGAAGGTGGATCAACAGTATCTAGTGTTACAACAGCCTCTGAAGAATTCACTGGTACTAAAGGTTCTACATCGTCTAGTAGGACAACAGTATCTGCACCTGAACAATCAACATCAATAAGTGAAGGAACAGCTACAGGAACAAGTGTTACAACAGCTTCTGAAATAATTACAGGTAGTCAACAATCTACTTTCTCTAGTGGAACAACAGTATCTTCACCTGAAGAATCTACAACAGCAAATGAGGGAACTGAAACTGTTACCAGTATTTCAACGGCATCAGAAGGATTTTCTGGTACTAAAGGATCTACAGCATCCAGTGGAACAACAGTGTCTGGACATGAAGAATCAACATCACAGAGTGAAGGAACAGCAACAGATGTTACAACTGCGTCTGAAGGATTTACTGGTAGCAAAGAATCTACTTTATCCAGAGGGACAACTGTTTCTGCACCTGAAGAATCAACACCAGTAAGTGAAGCATCAGCAACAGGAACTGGTTCTACAACAGTGTCTTCAGGATCTACTCATAATGATGGAACAACAGTATCTGCACCTCATCAATCAACAACAGCCAGTGAAGGACGATCAACTGCATCTTCTGCTTCAACTCCTTCAGGAGGATCTACTGTTAGTAAAGTATCTACTTCATCAAGTGGAACAACAGTATCTGCACCAGAACAATCAACATCAAGTGAAGGTGGATCAACAGTATCTAGTGTTACAACAGCCTCTGAAGAATTCACTGGTACTAAAGGTTCTACATTGTCTAGTAGGACAACAGTATCTGCACCTGAACAATCAACATCAATAAGTGAAGGAACAGCAACAGGAACTGGTGTTACAACAGCTTCTGAAATAATTACAGGTAGTGAACTATCTACTTTCTCTAGTGGAACAACAGTATCTTCACCTGAAGAATCTACAACAGCAAATGAGGGAACTGAAACTGTTACCAGTATTTCAACGGCATCAGAAGGATTTTCTGGTACTAAAGGATCTACAGCATCCAGTGGAACAACAGTGTCTGGACATGAAGAATCAACATCACAGAGTGAAGGATCAGTAACTGATGTTACAACTGCGTCTGAAGGATTTACTGGTAGCAAAGAATCTACTTTATCCAGAGGGACAACTGTTTCTGCACCTGAAGAATCAACACCAGTAAGTGAAGCATCAGCAACAGGAACTGGTTCTACAACAGTGTCTTCAGGATCTACTCATAATGATGGAACAACAGTATCTGCACCACATCAATCAACAACAGCCAGTGAAGGCCGATCAACTGCATCTTCTGCTTCAACTCCTTCAAGACAATCTACTGTTAGTAAAGTATCTACTTTATCAAGTGGAACAACAGTATCTGCACCAGAACAATCAACATCAAGTGAAGGTGGATCAACAGTATCTAGTGTTACAACAGCCTCTGAAGAATTCACTGGTACTAAAGGTTCTACATCGTCTAGTAGGACAACAGTATCTGCACCTGAACAATCAACATCAATAAGTGAAGGAACAGCAACAGGAACAGGTGTTACAACAGCTTCTGAAATAATTACAGGTAGTCAACAATCTACTTTCTCTAGTGGAACAACAGTATCTACACCTGAAGAATCTACAACAGCAAATGAGGGAACTGAAACTGTTACAATTATTTCAACGGCATCAGAAGGATTTTCTGGTACTAAAGGATCTACAGCATCCAGTGGAACAACAGTGTCTGGACATGAAGAATCAACATCACAGAGTGAAGGATCAGTAACTGATGTTACAACTGCGTCTGAAGGATTTACTGGTAGCAAAGAATCTACTTTATCCAGAGGGACAACTGTTTCTGCACCTGAAGAATCAACACCAGTAAGTGAAGCATCAGCAACAGGAACTGGTTCTACAACAGTGTCTTCAGGATCTACTCATAATGATGGAACAACAGTATCTGCACCACATCAATCAACAACAGCCAGTGAAGGCCGATCAACTGCATCTTCTGCTTCAACTCCTTCAAGACAATCTACTGTTAGTAAAGTATCTACTTTATCAAGTGGAACAACAGTATCTGCACCAGAACAA
The DNA here is from genome assembly GCF_036898095.1 of Palaemon carinicauda. NCBI lineage: Eukaryota > Metazoa > Arthropoda > Malacostraca > Decapoda > Palaemonidae > Palaemon > Palaemon carinicauda. The sequence continues at coordinate 18,323,626 of NC_090738.1, read as the reverse complement.
TCAACATCAAGTGAAGGTGGATCAACAGTATCTAGTGTTACAACAGCCTCTGAAGAATTCACTGGTACTAAAGGTTCTACATCGTCTAGTAGGACAACAGTATCTGCACCTGAACAATCAACATCAATAAGTGAAGGAACAGCAACAGGAACAGGTGTTACAACAGCTTCTGAAATAATTACAGGTAGTCAACAATCTACTTTCTCTAGTGGAACAACAGTATCTACACCTGAAGAATCTACAACAGCAAATGAGGGAACTGAAACTGTTACAATTATTTCAACGGCATCAGAAGGATTTTCTGGTACTAAAGGATCTACAGCATCCAGTGGAACAACAGTGTCTGGCCATGAAGAATCAACATCACAGAGTGAAGGAACAGCAACAGATGTTACAACTGCGTCTGAAGGATTTACTGGTAGCAAAGAATCTACTTTATCCAGAGGGACAACTGTTTCTGCACCTGAAGAATCAACATCAGTAAGTGAAGCATCAGCAACAGGAACTGGTTCTACAACAGTGTCTTCAGGATCTACACATAATGATGGATCTACAGTATCTGTACCACATCAATCAACAACAGCCAGTGAAGGACGATCAACTGCATCTTCTGCTTCAACTCCTTCAAGACAATCTACTGTTAGTAAAGTATCTACTTTATCAAGTGGAACCACAGTATCTGCACCAGAACAATCAACATCAAGTGAAGGTGGATCAACAGTATCTAGTGTTACAACAGCCTCTGAAGAATTCACTGGTACTAAAGGTTCTACATTGTCTAGTAGGACAACAGTATCTGCACCTGAACAATCAACATCAATAAGTGAAGGAACAGCAACAGGAACAGGTGTTACAACAGCTTCTGAAATAATTACAGGTAGTCAACAATCTACTTTCTCTAGTGGAACAACAGTATCTACACCTGAAGAATCTACAACAGCAAATGAGGGAACTGAAACTGTTACCAGTATTTCAACGGCATCAGAAGGATTTTCTGGTACTAAAGGATCTACAGCATCCAGTGGAACAACAGTGTCTGGACATGAAGAATCAACATCACGGAGTGAAGGAACAGTAACTGAAGTTACAACTGCGTCTGAAGGATTTACTGGTAGCAAAGAATCTACTTTATCCAGAGGGACAACTGTTTCTGCACCTGAAGAATCAACACCAGTAAGTGAAGCATCAGCAACAGGAACTGGTTCTACAACAGTGTCTTCAGGATCTACTCATAATGATGGAACAACAGTATCTGCACCTCATCAATCAACAACAGCCAGTGAAGGACAATCAACTGCCTCTTCTGCTTCAACTCCTTCAAGAGGATCTACTGTTAGTAAAGTATCTACTTTATCAAGTGGAACAACAGTATCTGCACCAGAACAATCAACATCAAGTGAAGGTGAATCAACAGTATCTAGTGTTACAACAGCCTCTGAAGAATTCACTGGGACTAAAGGTTCTACATCGTCTAGCAGGACAACAGTATCTGCACCTGAACAATCAACATCAATAAGTGAAGGAACAGCAACAGGAACAGGTGTTACAACAGCTTCTGAAATAATTACAGGTAGTCAACAATCTACTTTCTCTAGTGGAACAACAGTATCTACACCTGAAGAATCTACAACAGCAAATGAGGGAACTGAAACTGTTACCAGTATTTCAACGGCATCAGAAGGATTTTCTGGTACTAAAGGATCTACAGCATCCAGTGGAACAACAGTGTCTGGACATGAAGAATCAACATCACAGAGTGAAGGAACAGCAACAGATGTTACAACTGCGTCTGAAGGATTTACTGGTAGCAAAGAATCTACTTTATCCAGAGGGACAACTGTTTCTGCACCTGAAGAATCAACATCAGTAAGTGAAGCATCAGCAACAGGAACTGGTTCTACAACAGTGTCTTCAGGATCTACACATAATGATGGATCTACAGTATCTGCACCACATCAATCAACAACAGCCAGTGAAGGACGATCAACTGCATCTTCTGCTTCAACTCCTTCAAGACAATCTACTGTTAGTAAAGTATCTACTTTATCAAGTGGAACAACAGTATCTGCACCAGAACAATCAACATCAAGTGAAGGTGGATCAACAGTATCTAGTGTTACAACAGCCTCTGAAGAATTCACTGGTACTAAAGGTTCTACATTGTCTAGTAGGACAACAGTATCTGCACCTGAACAATCAACATCAATAAGTGAAGGAACAGCTACAGGAACAGGTGTTACAACAGCTTCTGAAATAATTACAGGTAGTCAACAATCTACTTTCTCTAGTGGAACAACAGTATCTACACCTGAAGAATCTACAACAGCAAATGAGGGAACTGAAACTGTTACCAGTATTTCAACGGCATCAGAAGGATTTTCTGGCACTAAAGGATCTACAGCATCCAGTGAAACAACAGTGTCTGGACATGAAGAATCAACATCACAGAGTGAAGGAACAGTAACTGAAGTTACAACTGCGTCTGAAGGATTTACTGGTAGCAAAGAATCTACTTTATCCGGAGGGACAACTGTTTCTGCACCTGAAGAATCAACACCAGTAAGTGAAGCATCAGCAACAGGAACTGGTTCTACAACAGTGTCTTCAGGATCTACTCATAATGATGGAACAACAGTATCTGCACCTCATCAATCAACAACAGCCAGTGAAGGACAATCAACTGCATCTTCTGCTTCAACTCCTTCAAGAGGATCTACTGTTAGTAAAGTATCTACTTTATCAAGTGGAACAACAGTATCTGCACCAGAACAATCAACATCAAGTGAAAGTGGATCAACAGTATCTAGTGTTACAACAGCCTCTGAAGAATTCACTGGGACTAAAGGTTCTACATCGTCTAGCAGGACAACAGTATCTGCACCTGAACAATCAACATCAATAAGTGAAGGAACAGCCACAGGAACAGGTGTTACAACAGCTTCTGAAATAATTACAGGTAGTCAACAATCTACTTTCTCTAGTGGAACAACAGTATCTACACCTGAAGAATCTACAACAGCAAATGAGGGAACTGAAACTGTTACCAGTATTTCAACGGCAACAGAAGGATTTTCTGGTACTAAAGGATCTACAGAATCCAGTGGAACAACAGTGTCTGGACATGAAGAATCAACATCACAGAGTGAAGGAACAGCAACAGATGTTACAACTGCGTCTGAAGGATTTACTGGTAGCAAAGAATCTACTTTATCCAGAGGGACAACTGTTTCTGCACCTGAAGAATCAACATCAGTAAGTGAAGCATCAGCAACAGGAACTGGTTCTACAACAGTGTCTTCAGGATCTACACATAATGATGGATCTACAGTATCTGCACCACATCAATCAACAACAGCCAGTGAAGGACGATCAACTGCATCTTCTGCTTCAACTCCTTCAAGAGGATCTACTGTTAGTAAAGTATCTACTTTATCAAGTGGAACAACAGTATCTGCACCAGAACAATCAACATCAAGTGAAGGTGGATCAACAGTATCTAGTGTTACAACAGCCTCTGAAGAATTCACTGGTACTAAAGGTTCTACATTGTCTAGTAGGACAACAGTATCTGCACCTGAACAATCAACATCAATAAGTGAAGGAACAGCTACAGGAACAGGTGTTACAACAGCTTCTGAAATAATTACAGGTAGTCAACAATCTACTTTCTCTAGTGGAACAACAGTATCTACACCTGAAGAATCTACAACAGCAAATGAGGGAACTGAAACTGTTACCAGTATTTCAACGGCATCAGAAGGATTTTCTGGCACTAAAGGATCTACAGCATCCAGTGGAACAACAGTGTCTGGACATGAAGAATCAACATCACAGAGTGAAGGAACAGTAACTGAAGTTACAACTGCGTCTGAAGGATTTACTGGTAGCAAAGAATCTACTTTATCCAGAGGGACAACTGTTTCTGCACCTGAAGAATCAACACCAGTAAGTGAAGCATCAGCAACAGGAACTGGTTCTACAACAGTGTCTTCAGGATCTACTCATAATGATGGAACAACAGTATCTGCACCTCATCAATCAACAACAGCCAGTGAAGGACAATCAACTGCATCTTCTGCTTCAACTCCTTCAAGAGGATCTACTGTTAGTAAAGTATCTACTTTATCAAGTGGAACAACAGTATCTGCACCAGAACAATCAACATCAAGTGAAAGTGGATCAACAGTATCTAGTGTTACAACAGCCTCTGAAGAATTCACTGGGACTAAAGGTTCTACATCGTCTAGCAGGACAACAGTATCTGCACCTGAACAATCAACATCAATAAGTGAAGGAACAGCTACAGGAACAGGTGTTACAACAGCTTCTGAAATAATTACAGGTAGTCAACAATCTACTTTCTCTAGTGGAACAACAGTATCTACACCTGAAGAATCTACAACAGCAAATGAGGGAACTGAAACTGTTACCAGTATTTCAACGGCATCAGAAGGATTTTCTGGCACTAAAGGATCTACAGCATCCAGTGGAACAACAGTGTCTGGACATGAAGAATCAACATCACAGAGTGAAGGAACAGTAACTGAAGTTACAACTGCGTCTGAAGGATTTACTGGTAGCAAAGAATCTACTTTATCCAGAGGGACAACTGTTTCTGCACCTGAAGAATCAACACCAGTAAGTGAAGCATCAGCAACAGGAACTGGTTCTACAACAGTGTCTTCAGGATCTACTCATAATGATGGAACAACAGTATCTGCACCTCATCAATCAACAACAGCCAGTGAAGGACAATCAACTGCATCTTCTGCTTCAACTCCTTCAAGAGGATCTACTGTTAGTAAAGTATCTACTTTATCAAGTGGAACAACAGTATCTGCACCAGAACAATCAACATCAAGTGAAGGTGAATCAACAGTATCTAGTGTTACAACAGCCTCTGAAGAATTCACTGGGACTAAAGGTTCTACATCGTCTAGTAGGACAACAGTATCAGCACCTGAACAATCAACATCAATAAGTGAAGGAACAGCAACAGGAACAGGTGTTACAACAGCTTCTGAAATAATTACAGGTAGTCAACAATCTACTTTCTCTAGTGAAACAACAGTATCTATACCTGAAGAATCTACAACAGCAAATGAGGGAACTGAAACTGTTACCAGTATTTCAACGGCATCAGAAGGATTTTCTGGTACTAAAGGATCTACAGCATCCAGTGGAACAACAGTGTCTGGACATGAAGAATCAACATCACAGAGTGAAGGAACAGCAACAGATGTTACAACTGCGTCTGAAGGATTTACTGGTAGCAAAGAATCTACTTTATCCAGAGGGACAACTGTTTCTGCACCTGAAGAATCAACATCAGTAAGTGAAGCATCAGCAACAGGAACTGGTTCTACAACAGTGTCTTCAGGATCTACACATAATGATGGATCTACAGTATCTGCACCACATCAATCAACAACAGCCAGTGAAGGACGATCAACTGCATCTTCTGCTTCAACTCCTTCAAGACAATCTACTGTTAGTAAAGTATCTACTTTATCAAGTGGAACAACAGTATCTGCACCAGAACAATCAACATCAAGTGAAGGTGGATCAACAGTATCTAGTGTTACAACAGCCTCTGAAGAATTCACTGGGACTAAAGGTTCTACATCGTCTAGTAGGACAACAGTATCAGCACCTGAACAATCAACATCAATAAGTGAAGGAACAGCAACAGGAACAGGTGTTACAACAGCTTCTGAAATAATTACAGGTAGTCAACAATCTACTTTCTCTAGTGGAACAACAGTATCTACACCTGAAGAATCTACAACAGCAAATGAGGGAACTGAAACTGTTACCAGTATTTCAACGGCATCAGAAGGATTTTCTGGTACTAAAGGATCTACAGCATCCAGTGGAACAACAGTGTCTGGACATGAAGAATCAACATCACAGAGTGAAGGAACAGCAACAGATGTTACAACTGCGTCTGAAGGATTTACTGGTAGCAAAGAATCTACTTTATCCAGAGGGACAACTGTTTCTGCACCTGAAGAATCAACACCAGTAAGTGAAGCATCAGCAACAGGAACTGGTTCTACAACAGTGTCTTCAGGATCTACACATAATGATGGATCTACAGTATCTGCACCACATCAATCAACAACAGCCAGTGAAGGACGATCAACTGCATCTTCTGCTTCAACTCCTTCAAGACAATCTACTGTTAGTAAAGTATCTACTTTATCAAGTGGAACAACAGTATCTGCACCAGAACAATCAACATCAAGTGAAGGTGGATCAACAGTATCTAGTGTTACAACAGCCTCTGAAGAATTCACTGGTACTAAAGGTTCTACATCGTCTAGTAGGACAACAGTATCTGCACCTGAACAATCAACATCAATAAGTGAAGGAACAGCAACAGGAACTGGTGTTACAACAGCTTCTGAAATAATTACAGGTAGTCAACAATCTACTTTCTCTAGTGGAACAACAGTATCTACACCTGAAGAATCTACAACAGCAAATGAGGGAACTGAAACTGTTACCAGTATTTCAACTGCATCAGAAGGATTTTCTGGTACTAAAGGATCTACAGCATCCAGTGGAACAACAGTGTCTGGACATGAAGAATCAACATCACAGAGTGAAGGAACAGTAACTGAAGTTACAACTGCGTCTGAAGGATTTACTGGTAGCAAAGAATCTACTTTATCCAGAGGGACAACTGTTTCTGCACCTGAAGAATCAACACCAGTAAGTGAAGCATCAGCAACAGGAACTGGTTCTACAACAGTGTCTTCAGGATCTACTCATAATGATGGAACAACAGTATCTGCACCTCATCAATCAACAACAGCCAGTGAAGGACAATCAACCGCATCTTCTGCTTCAACTCCTTCAAGACAATCTACTGTTAGTAAAGTATCTACTTTATCAAGTGGAACAACAGTATCTGCACCAGAACAATCAACATCAAGTGAAGGTGGATCAACAGTATCTAGTGTTACAACAGCCTCTGAAGAATTCACTGGTACTAAAGGTTCTACATCGTCTAGTAGGACAACAGTATCTGCACCTGAACAATCAACATCAATAAGTGAAGGAACAGCAACAGGAACAGGTGTTACAACAGCTTCTGAAATAATTACAGGTAGTCAACAATCTACTTTCTCTAGTGGAACAACAGTATCTACACCTGAAGAATCTACAACAGCAAATGAGGGAACTGAAACTGTTACCAGTATTTCAACGGCATCAGAAGGATTTTCTGGTACTAAAGGATCTACAGCATCCAGTGGAACAACAGTGTCTGGACATGAAGAATCAACATCACAGAGTGAAGGAACAGCAACAGATGTTACAACTGCGTCTGAAGGATTTACTGGTAGCAAAGAATCTACTTTATCCAGAGGGACAACTGTTTCTGCACCTGAAGAATCAACATCAGTAAGTGAAGCATCAGCAACAGGAACTGGTTCTACAACAGTGTCTTCAGGATCTACACATAATGATGGATCTACAGTATCTGCACCACATCAATCAACAACAGCCAGTGAAGGACGATCAACTGCATCTTCTGCTTCAACTCCTTCAAGACAATCTACTGTTAGTAAAGTATCTACTTTATCAAGTGGAACAACAGTATCTGCACCAGAACAATCAACATCAAGTGAAGGTGGATCAACAGTATCTAGTGTTACAACAGCCTCTGAAGAATTCACTGGTACTAAAGGTTCTACATCGTCTAGTAGGACAACAGTATCTGCACCTGAACAATCAACATCAATAAGTGAAGGAACAGCAACAGGAACAGGTGTTACAACAGCTTCTGAAATAATTACAGGTAGTCAACAATCTACTTTCTCTAGTGGAACAACAGTATCTACACCTGAAGAATCTACAACAGCAAATGAGGGAACTGAAACTGTTACCAGTATTTCAACGGCATCAGAAGGATTTTCTGGTACTAAAGGATCTACAGCATCCAGTGGAACAACAGTGTCTGGACATGAAGAATCAACATCACAGAGTGAAGGAACAGCAACAGATGTTACAACTGCGTCTGAAGGATTTACTGGTAGCAAAGCATCTACTTTATCCAGAGGGACAACTGTTTCTGCACCTGAAGAATCAACATCAGTAAGTGAAGCATCAGCAACAGGAACTGGTTCTACAACAGTGTCTTCAGGATCTACACATAATGATGGAACAACAGTATCTGCACCACATCAATCAACAACAGCCAGTGAAGGACGATCAACTGTATCTTCTGCTTCAACTCCTTCAAGAGGATCTACTGTTAGTAAAGTATCTACTTTATCAAGTGGAACAACAGTATCTGCACCAGAACAATCAACATCAAGTGAAGGTGGATCAACAGTATCTAGTGTTACAACAGCCTCTGAAGAATTCACTGGTACTAAAGGTTCTACATCGTCTAGTAGGACAACAGTATCTGCACCTGAACAATCAACATCAATAAGTGAAGGAACAGCAACAGGAACAGGTGTTACAACAGCTTCTGAAATAATTACAGGTAGTCAACAATCTACTTTCTCTAGTGGAACAACAGTATCTACACCTGAAGAATCTACAACAGCAAATGAGGGTACTGAAACTGTTACCAGTATTTCAACGGCATCAGAAGGATTTTCTGGTACTAAAGGATCTACAGCATCCAGTGGAACAACAGTGTCTGGACATGAAAAATCAACATCACAGAGTGAAGGAACAGCAACAGATGTTACAACTGCGTCTGAAGGATTTACTGGTAGCAAAGAATCTACTTTATCCAGAGGGACAACTGTTTCTGCACCTGAAGAATCAACATCAGTAAGTGAAGCATCAGCAACAGGAACTGGTTCTACAACAGTGTCTTCAGGATCTACACATAATGATGGATCTACAGTATCTGCACCACATCAATCAACAACAGCCAGTGAAGGACGATCAACTGCATCTTCTGCTTCAACTCCTTCAAGACAATCTACTGTTAGTAAAGTATCTACTTTATCAAGTGGAACAACAGTATCTGCACCAGAACAATCAACATCAAGTGAAGGTGGATCAACAGTATCTAGTGTTACAACAGCCTCTGAAGAATTCACTGGTACTAAAGGTTCTACATCGTCTAGTAGGACAACAGTATCTGCACCTGAACAATCAACATCAATAAGTGAAGGAACAGCAACAGGAACAGGTGTTACAACAGCTTCTGAAATAATTACAGGTAGTCAACAATCTACTTTCTCTAGTGGAACAACAGTATCTACACCTGAAGAATCTACAACAGCAAATGAGGGAACTGAAACTGTTACCAGTATTTCAACGGCATCAGAAGGATTTTCTGGTACTAAAGGATCTACAGCATCCAGTGGAACAACAGTGTCTGGACATGAAAAATCAACATCACAGAGTGAAGGAACAGCAACAGATGTTACAACTGCGTCTGAAGGATTTACTGGTAGCAAAGAATCTACTTTATCCAGAGGGACAACTGTTTCTGCACCTGAAGAATCAACATCAGTAAATGAAGCATCAGCAACAGGAACTGGTTCTACAACAGTGTCTTCAGGATCTACACATAATGATGGATCTACAGTATCTGCACCACATCAATCAACAACAGCCAGTGAAGGACGATCAACTGCATCTTCTGCTTCAACTCCTTCAAGACAATCTACTGTTAGTAAAGTATCTACTTTATCAAGTGGAACAACAGTATCTGCACCAGAACAATCAACATCAAGTGAAGGTGGATCAACAGTATCTAGTGTTACAACAGCCTCTGAAGAATTCACTGGTACTAAAGGTTCTACATCGTCTAGCAGGACAACAGTATCTGCACCTGAACAATCAACATCAATAAGTGAAGGAACAGCAACAGGAACAGGTGTTACAACAGCTTCTGAAATAATTACAGGTAGTCAACAATCTACTTTCTCTAGTGGAACAACAGTTTCTACACATGAGGAGTCTACAACAGCAAATGAGGGAACTGAAACTGTTACTAGTCTTTCAACAGCATCTGAAGGATATTCTGGAAGTAAAGGATCTACAGCATCCAGTGGAACAACAGTGTCTGGGCATGAAGAATCAACATCACAGAGTGAAGGAACTGTAACAGACGTTACAACTGCGTCTGAAGGATTTACTGGTAGCAAAGAATCTACTTTATCCAGAGGGACAACTGTTTCTGGACCTGAAGAATCAACACCAGTAAGTGAAGCATCAGCAACAGGAACTGGTTCTACAACAGTGTCTTCAGGATCTACTCATAATGATGGAACAACAGTATCTGCATCTCATCAATCAACAACAGCCAGTGAAGGACGATCAACTGCATCTTCTGCTTCAACTCCTTCAAGACAATCTACTGTTAGTAAAGTATCTACTTTATCAAGTGGAACAACAGTATCTGCACCAGAACAATCAACATCAAGTGGAGGTGGATCAACAGTATCTAGTCTTACAACAGCCTCTGAAGAATTCACCGGTACTAAAGGTTCTACATTGTCTAGTAGGACAACAGTGTCTGCACCTGAACAATCAACATCAATAAGTGAAGGAACAGCAACAGGAACTGGTGTTACAACAGCTTCTGAAATAATTACAGGTAGTCAACAATCTACTTTCTCTAGTGGAACAACAGTATCTACACCTGAAGAATCTACAACAGCAAATGAGGGAACTGAAACTGTTACCAGTCTTTCAACGGCATCAGAAGGATTTTCTGGTACTAAAGGATCTACAGCATCCAGTGGAACAACAGTGTCTGGACATGAAGAATCAACATCACAGAGTGAAGGAACAGCAACAGATGTTACAACTGCGTCTGAAGGATTTACTGGTAGCAAAGAATCTACTTTATCCAGAGGGACAACTGTTTCTGCACCTGAAGAATCAACACCAGTAAGTGAAGCATCAGCAACAGGAACTGGTTCTACAACAGTGTCTTCAGGATCTACACATAATGATGGAACAACAGTATCTGCACCTCATCAATCAACAACAGCCAGTGAAGGACAATCAACTGCATCTTCTACCACAGAGTGTATACCAGCTCCAGATGAAATAGCAAAAGAAATTATTGATTTAAATAAAGATCTAGGTGATCTGCAGCTTCAAATTGAAATCACAACTACACAGCTTGTGAATTGTTCTCAGGATGCTGGAAAAATTACAGAAGTCAAGATACTCTCTTCAAACCTTGAAGCTTTAGTTACTGAACTTAACAACATCATTAGAAAGTTGGAAGAACTGCAAGGAGGGAGACGTCGTTTCCTTTTGTCATCTTCCATCTTGTCAATGCTCAACTCTGCTGGTATTCAAAGCCATGGTAAGGAAGAGGCTTATAAGGTCAACCACTGTTAACATTGATTTATCTTTTAGAAGTAATGTGCCATTACATCCGACAGCCTTTTTTGGCATTGTTTAATAACAGACCAACTATCTATAATACAGGTGTACATGTGCAATTATTTCATTTATTATAAAACTGACATTATAATTTTCTGTACTAGACGATGGTCTGCTTCTTCTCTCATTTTTTTTTAAATTGCTGAGATTTCCTGTCAACAAGAAATTGTAATTCTAAAGCAAAAATATTTACTTGTCAAGTCAAGCCATTGCTATATATGTCACTCACTAAGAACTAATTATTTCAAGTTCAATGCCTTTCTCAGGGCTTCTTTCTGACTCTGTTCTTCACAAAAGGATTTCTTGTTATGTGTGTCAAATAGAGACATTAAAAAACACACATTTATTGGCATTTTGAATATTTAGCAGAGCTGGCGTTATACTAATAACACTGACTTTATGTAACTGCAATGACTGTTTATTAATCAAATCTTTCCTTTGGACAGTGGACTGTGCCCTAAATGCTGAGTCACTGCTGGCTTCAACCAGAAATATGGAAAGAATGCTGAGCTCCCTCCAGACCAACCCTCTAGTAGACAAAACCCAGGAAGAGGTCGCCTGTGCAACCAGGAAGATTTTGTCTGCATTTTCTAATGTGAGTTTTTTCTCTCCCCCTCAGATGACTGACTAAATAGTGCTATACATGAGATGTATAGTGATATATGTGGAATAATTCACCATCTCTGCCAATAACATGTAATAATACCACAGGATGGAGTTTTTTATTATTATCTGTGCATTCCAGGTGGCCAAAGGAACAGCGTCACTTACAAAAGATGAAAAGGAAGAGGTACAGTCCATCTTAGACAATTTGAGTCAGTCTAAGTTCAAGCAGCTTTCAAAGGCACTCATTGAGGTAAGTTCTCTGCTAATAAGCTAGTTTACTTCTATCCTAGATGAATCAACACAAGCCCCCGAACAAATGTCTACTATAAATCTCCCTCCTTCTCCAGAAAAGAACTCAAATGTGGATAAATTGACATCTCTCAGGAAGGAATTAATTCTTGAACTAAATCATCTCGCCAAACAAGATCCAATTTGCTACCCATTATTTCTTTGATAATAAAATTTTTGATATGCGAGTGTGTCTCTCACTAAGCTCCCCCCTCTATCTCTCTCTCTCTCTCTCTTTCAGAACCAAAAATCTAACGAAGCCTTGAAGCGTAGCTTGGAGAACCGCCTTGAGTACCTGTCCAACAGGAAAAGACTGGTAGAAGAGGCCCTTTCAGTTGCCAAGTCGCGTTAGACAACTTGACATCAGAAGTTGACATCGATGGTTTCCCAAAGGAAGGTCTAAGCATCCCTGATTTCTATTTCAATCATCTAGGCCTAAATCAAACAGAATCCTCTACAATATACAAGTGGCAACTTTCCCTTTGGGAAAACTGATCTCTCTCAATCTGAAGTAGCCAAAAATGTATTGATTAAGGGAGTCTCATAATTTACAAAGGATGATGAATGGCCGGATATTGAATTAAAAACAATTAATTCTATATTGCAAATGTATAATATTCATGAATAAATAATTTGACATACATCTATCACGTCTCATTACCCCCATTAGTTTTCTTTGTTATGCAGGATTTTTATTGGTGTGTCTCCCTTCGAAAACTAATTGCTTGCATAGCCCTGTAGTAGCTTTTAATCTTAATTTACAAGAGAATCTGACAGTTGTTTTTACCATCAGGTCCACATAACATTGAAAAACCAAAGAGAACTAGCTTCGAATGACACTGCTTTCAATAAAGTTTTGTATGACAAAAATATCTAGTTTATGTTCAATGAAATTGCCTGATGCAGAGATCCCAAATGATTTTACTGACATCAGCGACCTCAACGAATGCCTCTTCGATGAATTCCCGACAGTGGGACAAATACCATATCGGCAGAGACCCTGACAACGGTATATCTTATGACCACTAAATAAAATCCATTTTAGGGTTGTGGTAGCCTACTGGAAACGTCCCTGCCTTGCGTTCTACCAGGCTCGGGTTCGAGACCTTCTCAAGCTCGATAGTTTCTTGCAGCGTCTGCAACCTCACCATCCTTGTAAGCTAAATAAGGAGGTTGGGGGAACCTATTTAGTAGATTTACCTGCTGAGTCATCAGCAGTCATTGCCTTGCCCTCCCTGGTCCTAGCTTGGGTGAAGAGGGGCTTGGCCACTAACCATATATATATATATATATATATATATATATATATATATATATATATATATATATATATATATATATATATATAGGTCATTGACACTGTCCCTTACCTCTGCCTTCATAGGCGGCCTTTAAACCTTATCGGACTCGAAAGAAAGGTGTAATAACGTTTAAGACACCTTACATGATGTCAGGAATCTCCTTCTGTCTAGAAACTAACCTGGACATTTAATTTGATGATTATCATTATCGAAATGAGGATACAAACCAGCCCAATGAGTCAAGCTCGACTCTTACAGAGCTGGCCCAATGAAATTTACCAAGAAAAAAATACCATTTATAATAATGCTGAAAATAAATATAAGAAAATATATAGTAAATATAGTGAATAATAAATAAATAAATTGAGGTAAAAATCTGTGATAAATATAAATTTAAATCTTTTCTATAAAACCTATGTTTCTTAAAAAAAAAAAAAAAAAAAGTTAAAATCTTAAAATCAGAAATTCTCAAGAGTCCGATGAAAGGTCGATGACACTTTTTCTTTGCAATGGCTAAAAATGTTTTATGCTTAAAGCTAAAGTTAATTTGATGAGCCTCATCCTTTAACCAGAGGTTCATTACCACTCCCACCCCGCAAAAAAAAAAAAAAAAAAAAAAAAAAAATTCGTATTCCCCATCTTCCTCCGATGCTCCAACCCAGCATCTTACGCATAAGCACCTGCTTCGTTTATCGTCAGTTTCATTTCTCTGTATTCTATATTCTGGACGCACGCCCTCGTCAAAAACATACTCCCCTTCCACCACACCAACCCAACCATTACAGTCCCCCACCCCCCATCCTGCCACAATGTCTAAGACCTTTCACATTATTAATTTTCTGAAGATGCTTTCTTCCGAGTATCCTGTCTTTCGTTGAGACTATTCCTTGTTGTTAAGACATTTCTCGTCTATTTGGTTACAGGAAAATAATACACGGACCGGGTTACTTCTCGCGTTCATCTTCAACGTTTCTTCACTACGGGACAAGGTCTATAGACCTTGCTACGGGACACCTCTGTAGATCTCTGTCAGCTGAATTTGTAAAGAAAGTTGACTTCATTTGGAACATTATGTGTTAAAGACTATTATTTTTAATATTATTATTATCATTATCATTATTATTATCATTATTATTATTATTACCTGCTAAGTTACAACTAGTTGAAGAAGCAAGGTGCTATAAGCCCAAGGGCTCCAAGAGGAAAAAATATCCCAGTGGGGAAAGGAAATAAAGCAATAAACTATAAGAGAAGTAACGAACAATTAAAATAAAATATTTTAAGAAGAGTAAAAACATCAAAATAGATCTTTCATAGATAAACTATAAAGAGATACTGATCTCAGCCTGTTCAACATAAAACATTCGCTGCATGTTTGAACTTTTGAAGTTCCACCTGAGATGTTTTCTTTACTTTGTTTCATACTTTCTTCTTGAACTGCAGTTTTACGGTCATCTTTATTTTCCCAATTCTAATTCTTTTTTATGAGAAACATCCATTTCTGTGAATGATAAAAAACATAACGATGCCTATCTGCTAC
Source organism: Palaemon carinicauda (assembly GCF_036898095.1). Taxonomy (NCBI): domain Eukaryota; kingdom Metazoa; phylum Arthropoda; class Malacostraca; order Decapoda; family Palaemonidae; genus Palaemon; species Palaemon carinicauda. The sequence goes on along the minus strand of NC_090738.1, from coordinate 18,308,509 downwards.
TTTGATGATGCTACAAAAGCAACCTCTCTCTCTCTCTCTCTCTCTCTCTCTCTCTCTCTCTCTCTCTCTCTCTCTCTCTCTCTCTCTCTCTCTCTCATTTCTATGGTTTCAATATCCAGACATTCAAACCCTTTCACTTGTTTGCTTTAGACAATCCATGAATGTCTTTTTATGACTGATCAATTACATACTGTTCACTAACACTCTCTCTCTCTCTCTCTCTCTCTCTCTCTCTCTCTCTCTCTCTCTCTCTAAGGGGCGACGCCAAACTAAAGCAACACTCTCTCTCCTATTAATTTAAAATTTTGATTTTTGAATCGTGGATGAAACACCCGTGCAATAAAAGTAATCTGTTTCTCACATCTACACTGGAGGCTCATCAGCATCCAGTCGAACTCCCCGCACAAACAGAGCCCTTACGTATCTCCTAAATACAATCTCTCTCTCTCTCTCTCTCTCTCTCTCTCTCTCTCTCTCTCTCTCTCCTGACACATAAGTATCAAGGTTTCTTTTCCACGTGCTTATAATCTCCATTCTCTCCACATAACCAAACCACATCCCCACACTTTAATGTATCTTTTTCCCACGATTTTAACAAGTTTCTCATCAGTCATCACAGCTTCGTCGTTTCCAAAGGAATTTCAATCGTATTTACCTATCAAAAATTTATTAGCACATCAATACAACGCATGAAAGCATCAAATCAATCATTTTTGTTTGGCCGAATTTAACTTATGATATAACAGGCGAGGAGTCTTGTACAGAATACATGTTTGACTAAGGGTAAGGTACTTGCAAGAAGTTCAGTGTTCCAGCCATTTCATGAAGCACCCAACTTGGGTACCTTAATGTCTCTTATTTGTCTTTAATTGAAACTATTTTCACTTAAAGATCAAATCTTTTTTCTTTATTTAACCAACACACGTTCTTTCTTGGCCCTTCCCTGCAACTTTCTATTACAGCGTCTCTCTCTCTCTCTCTCTCTCTCTCTCTCTCTCTCTCTCTCTCTCTCTCTCAATCTATTTTTTGAGAATTCCACCCCGGACACCACCAGGATTTGAAACTTCCTTGGCCTGTATTCCGAGATTCCCTTTAAGTTTTTTAAAGTCAAAAGGCAGCCTTCGTCATTCGGAACTAAATAATTCATTACAATTGTTTCCATTATATCTCGCAATTGTGATTGAGTAAATACGTATTTTTTTTTTTTTTAGGAAATACACATTCAGTGACGAGTCAATACACATGTGTAATCTACAGTTACACAATAAATTATACCATTCTTTTGTTTTATGCTATCGTTGATGTATTCTTTTGTTTTATGCTATCGTTGATGTAATCTTTTGTTTTATGCTATCGTTGATGTTTAAAAGAACATTTCATGAACAGTTATTGAAGTCCGAAAACTTTAATAGCAATCTAGTTCTCTTGCTTGAGGGTACACTCGGATACACTATTCTACTTTATTTCTCTTCCTCTTGTTTTGCTAAAGTTTTTATAGCTTATATGGTAGATATTTATTTAATTGTTGTTACTATTCTTTTTCCTTGTTGCCTTTCCTTACTAGGCTATTTTCCCTGTTGGAACTCTTGGGCTTAGAGCATCCTGCTTTTCCTACTAGGGTTGTAGCTTAGCAAGTAATAATAATAACGACAGTGGAGGTCCTGTAGAGAGCGAGGTTCCCCTGTTGTATGGGACCGGAAAAGCAGCCATCAAAGTAAGTAAGTAAGTAAGTAATAATAATAATAATAATAATAATAATAATAATAATAATAATAATAATAATAATAATAATAATAATAATAAGCAATAGACAATTTGGGGAAAAAATAACAATAAAAGTAAAAATATTAATGGGAAAATAAAAAAACGGGAAAAGAGGTAACTTTACAAAAAAAGTATGATCGTCTGAAATTAAGTCAGATATCTTTTTGAACTCATAATTAAAATAGATCATAAAAAAAATCAAGAAAGGGGAAGATGAGGCAATAGCAGGGATGTACGTTTGGAATTAAATAATAAAATTAGCATATTTTTCCCACGCCTGCGATGAAAATCACTCTTATACCATCAGGTGACCTGGACCTAATCTTTATAACCCAGTCAATAAAAACACGATTAGCAAAAGCATAACAAAATTAAAAATTACATGGAACCAAAGAAAAAATATCTTTAATACATTACTGTTATGCTCCTTTTTTAAAAATATTTTATCAACTGTTAATTATTTTTCATATTGTTTATTCATTTCCTTATTTCCTTCCTTCGCGGGACTATTTTTTCCTGATGGAACCCTGGGGCTTATAGCATCTTGCTTTTCTAACTAGAGTTGTAGCTTAGCAAATAATAATAATAATAATAATAATAATAATAATAATAATAATAATAATAATAATAATAATAATAATATTGGTACTGAGACTGGCGCTATTTCCGGGCAAAATTAGTCGAAAATACACCATTTCATTTTCCAAAGGATGTATCCTAATAAAAATCTCATAGAGTTTTATTGGAATACAAACATTGAAATCGACAGAATATTAACTAATAATTAGAATATTATAAAACAACGGTATCGAAGAATTGTTCGTAAAATGTTCGTTCGAACAATTAGTAAATCGAACAATTGGTTTTCGAAGAAGAATAGTCCGTAATCCATATGCTGTCACCCCAACCCCGATTTTTTTTTCCTCCTTCACAATCTTTTTTTTCTTCTTCTTCTTCAGGAAAGCCAGAGGACCTTGGATAGGAAGTTCCTCCTAGTGAATGGGCTTTGGATATATAAAGCCGACGTCGGGTCAGGTCGCTAGTCAGTTCGTCCCCACGCATCCACCGAGAGTGAGTATCAGACTAGCCCCGTCGGTTGGTGTGCCCCTTTCAGAAAGGTCCCGGGCCACGCCACTCTTGATTCCGGTCGTATTCGTTGCAAAGTTTGTGAGCGCTTGCTATTTTTGAGGGGTTTGAAGAACTCTCTTTCCCAACTGGGATGTTTCTACTGTACTTTCTTCTCTGCTTTCAATCCATCTATCTATCATCTCGCTTTCCTAGTTTCTTTGTATTCAGGTACATCCAAAATTTTCCTTTTCACTTTTTTTTCTTTGTAAGAGAATGTGTTCCTATTACATTAACTTCTTCGGCTTATAAACATATCTAAATGGGTTAGCCGTTTCGAATGAGTCTTTTCCACCTATAGCTATCTTGCGCCTCTGTTTCATTAATACCCTTCTCTCTCAAGTCCTCCCGTACACAGTCCCTCCATCTCCTTCTTAGTCGTCTTCTTCTACTAAGAACCTTGATTTCCATAGTATGTCTCCCCACAAGATACTCCAACCTCCTCAGTAGATGTCGATACTATATCAACTTTCCTTCCTGCACTTTTCCTTGATATTTCGAAAACCTTTATAGATCCTCTTATATAGTCCTTCCTGATTTTAACTTCTCTTGCCACTCCAGATATCCACAAAGCATTATCAATTTCTGCTACAATTACAATTACAATTTCAATTACATCAACAATGATTTCTTTTTCTTCTTGTTCCTCAAGTTTACATCTTCCTTTCTCCAGCATCCAAGTTCTGATGAAATCAGAATTACAGATTATGAAGAAAATATACTAAATACTGAGCATCGCCCCAGTATAGAGCTGACCATCTATATCTTACATAATTCACCATCGCCGCTAGTTCTAAAAAAATAGTCCACTGCAGGACTAAAGGCCTCAGATATGCTCTTCCCCTCACGTCGGTTTATGGCTTTTC
>NC_090738.1:18279754-18299754 GCF_036898095.1 Palaemon carinicauda | reverse complement strand
TTAAATGGTTTGTATAAAGTTAAAGAGATCTGGATGTTGATGAGTCACTGTCCTCGACTTACTAACAATCATACTTAGGGTTCAATTCTATACCCCATAATTTGTACCATGCGTTAATATATCTGCTTTGATATATTGATAAACAGTTATATATATTCAGATGTACTTTATATTTTCATAATTGTCTAGACACACCCGTTGAGATACTACCGCTAGAGAGTTATGGGTCATTTGACTGGCCAGACAGTACTACATTGGATCCTTCTCTCCGGTTACGGTTCATTTTCCCTTTGCCTACACACACCGAATAGTCTGGCCTATTCTTTACATATTCTCCTCTGTCTTCAAACACCTGACAACACTGAGATTACCAAACAATCCTACTTCACCCAAGGGGTTAACTAGTGCACTGTAATTGTTCACTGGCTACTTTCCTCTTGGTAAAGGTAGAAGGGACTATGGTATGCAGCTCTTCTAGTAGGACACTCCAAAATCAAACCACTGTTCTCTAGCCTTGGCTAGTACCATAGCCTCTTTACCATGGTCTTCCAATGTCTTGGGTTAGAGTTCTCTTGCTTGAGGTTACATTCGGGGACACTACTCTATCTTATTTCTCTTCCTCTTGTTTTGTTAAAGTTTTTAGAGTTTATATATGATTGTAGCTTAGAAATTAATAATAATAATAATAAAAATAATAATAATAATGATAATAATATTAATATAATAATAATAATAATAATAATAATAATAATAATATTAATAATAATAAGTGCCCATATAAATATATAAATATTTACAGTCCTCGGAGTGTGCCACGGCATCTCGCCCATGGGCTTCTATAATCTGGTATAGCCTTTCAATTTCTCTTGTGATTGTACACTCACAACCACTTACCATTCCTGGCTTTACTTATGCCTTTCTTTATATGTATATACCTATCTATGTCACCTTTTGTTAATCGTTATATGTAAATATTTCCCACATCTCATTTCCGTCTAAAATGGTTTTATGATAAGGTCACCAGCAGCAATAATAATAATAATAATAATAATAATACACACATAAGTACATACATACATATACCAAGGCACTTCCCCCAATTTTAGGGGGTAGCCGACATCAAACAAATGAAACAAAAAAGGGGACGTCTCCTCTCTACGTTCCTCCTAGCCTGACAAGGGACTCAACCGAGTTCGGCTGGTACTGCTAGGGTGGCACAGCCCACCCTCCCACATTATCCACCACAGATGAAGCTTCATAATGCTGAATCCCTTACTGCTGCTACCTCCGTGGTCATCCAAGGCACCGGAGGAAGCAGCAGGGCCTACCGGAACTGCGTCACAATCACTCACCATTCATTCCTATTTCTAACACGCTCTCTTGCCTCTCTCACATCTATCCTCCAATCACCCAGAGCTTCCTTCACTCCATCCATCCACCCAAACCTTGGCCTTCCTCTTGTACTTCTCCCATCAACTCTTGCATTCCTCACCTTCTTTAGCAGACAGCCATTTTCCATTCTCTCAAAATGGCCAAACCACCTCAACACATTCCTATCCACTCTAGCTGCTAACTCATTTCTCACACCCGTTCTCACCCTCACTACTTCGTTCCTAACCCTATCTACTCGAGATACACCAGCCATACTCCTTAGACACTTCATCTCAAACACATTCAATTTCTGTCTCTCCGTCACTTTCATTCCCCATAACTCAGATCCATACATCACAGTTGGTACAATAATAATAATAATTTAAATAAATTTTATAATGTTAATAACAATAATAATAATAGGAAAAATAATAAGTTTTATAATAATAATAATAATAATAATAATAATAATAATAATAATAATAATAATAATAATAATGTTTTAAATGTATGTATTCCATGAATTGAAATGTATGGTTTCCTTAATAAAAATCTAAGAAATGTTATGTTCCCATTATCCCTTACTTCATTATGAATTGGGTATGCACAATAACAGTCATATATGTATAATAACAACATTTCCTATCTCCCCAGATCTCGTTTATAACAAAATTCGTGAGAGGAGATTCCTCCCGAAAGTCATTAAGAAAGATAAAACGATGATTCCGCCGATGATGTCCACAATTAGCAGGATACGATGATGGGCGTTAGCGTCAATTAAGGAAAAATTGTAGAGGTGAAAGGATGGAGGATTCCTCAGGGACCCTTTGACGTGCGAAGGACTCTTCTTCACCATCGCCATTATAACTCTGCCCTTTTGCTATAGGCAACAGTTTGGAATGCTATGCACGGTAACGAGCGTGATTCCTTCCTCAAATGCAATTGCAATGGCAATTCTTCGTTGAGGTGGCCGATGTGGTTCGAGTCCCACTCAAACTCATTAGTTCCTTTGGCCGCTGCAACCTCACCATCCTTTTGAGCTAAGGATAGGGGATTTGGGAGAGCCTATAGGTCTATCAGCTGAGTCATCGGCATCTATTGCCTGGCCTCCCTGGTCCTAGCTTGGGTGGAGAGGGGGCTTGGGCGCTGATCATATAATATATGGTCAGTTTCACGGTCATTGTCCTGCTTGATAGGGCAATGTCACTGACCCTTGCCTCTGCCATTCATGAGCGGCCTTTAAACCTTTAAGACAACTACAAGATTTATATCCAATTCATCCAATAATAAATAATAACAAGGAAGATTCTTCATCCAATACAATAACAAGGAAGATTCTTCATCCAATAATAACAAGGAAGAGTCTTCATCCAATAATAACAAGGAAGATTCATCATCCAATATTATCAAGGAAGATTCTTCATCCAATAATAACAAGGAAGAGTCTTCATCCAATAATAACAAGGAAGATTCCTCATCCAATATTATCAAGGAAGATTCTTCATCCAATACAATAACAAGGAAGATTCTTCATCCAATAATAACAAGGAAGAGTCTTCATCCAATAATAACAAGGTAGATTCTTCATCCAATACAATAACAAGGAAGATTCTTCATCCAATACAATAACAAGGAAGATTCTTCATCCAATAATAACAAGGAAGATTCTTCATCCAATACAATAAGAAGGAAGATTCTTCATCCAATACAATAACAAGGAAGATTCTTCATCCAATACAATAACAAGTAAGATTCTTCATCCAATAATAACAAGGAAGAGTCTTCATCCAATAATAACAAGGAGGAGTCTTCATCCAATAATAACAAGGAAGATTCCTCATCCAATATTATCAAGGAAGATTCTTCATCCAATACAATAACAAGGAAGATTCTTCATCCAATAATAACAAGGAAGAGTCTTCATCCAATAATAACAAGGAAGAGTCTTCATCCAATAATAACAAGGAAGATTCCTCATCCAATATTATCAAGGAAGATTCTTCATCCAATAATAACAAGGAAGATTCTTCATCTAATACAATAACAAGGAAGATTCTTCATCCAATAATAACAAGGAAGATTCTTCATCCAATACAATAACAAGGAAGATTCTTCATCCAATAATTACAAGGAAGAGTCTTCATCCAATAATAACAAGGAGGAGTCTTCATCCAATAATAACAAGGAAGATTCCTCATCCAATATTATCAAGGAAGATTCTTCATCCAATACAATAACAAGGAAGATTCTTCATCCAATAATATCAAGGAAGATTCTTCATCCAATACAATAACAAGGAAGATTCTTCATCCAATAATAACAAGGAAGATTCTTCATCCAATACAATAACAAGGAAGATTCTTCATCCAATAATAACAAGGAAGAGTCTTCATCCAATAATAACAAGGAGGAGTCTTCATCCAATAATAACAAGGAAGATTCCTCATCCAATATTATCAAGGAAGATTCTTCATCCAATACAATAACAAGGAAGATTCTTCATCAAATAATAACAAGGAAGAGTCTTCATCCAATAATGACAAGGAGGAGTCTTCATCCAATAATAACAAGGAAGATTCCTCATCCAATATTATCAAGGAAGATTCTTCATCCAATACAATAACAAGGAAGAATTTTCATCCAATAATAACAAGGAAGAGTCTTCATCCAATAATAACAAGGAAGAGTCTTCATCCAATAATAACAAGGAAGATTCCTCATCCAATATTATCAAGGAAGATTCTTCATCCAATACAATAACAAGGAAGATTCTTCATCCAATAATTACAAGGAAGAGTCTTCATCCAATAATAACAAGGAAGATTCCTCATCCAATATTATCAAGAAAGATTCTTCATCCAATACAATAACAAGGAAGATTCTTCATCCAATAATAACAAGGAAGATTCTTCATCCAATACAATAACAAGGAAGAATCTTCATCCAATAATAACAAGGAAGATTCTTCATCCAATAATAACAAGGAAGAGTCTTCATCCAATAATAACAAGGAAGATTCCTCATCCAATATTATCAAGAAAGATTCTTCATCCAATACAATAACAAGGAAGATTCCTCATCCAATATTATCAAGAAAGATTCTTCATCCAATACAATAACAAGGAAGAATCTTCATCCAATAATAACAAGGAAGATTCTTCATCCAATAATAACAAGGAAGAGTCTTCATCCAATAATAACAAGGAAGATTCCTCATCCAATATTATCAAGGAAGATTCTTCATCCAATACAATAACAAGGAAGATTCTTCATCCTATAATAACAAAGAAGAGTCTTCATCCAATAATAACAAGGAAGAGTCTTCATCCAATAATAACAAGGAAGATTCTTCATCCAATACAATAACAAGGAAGATTTGGGAGAGCCTATAGGTCTATCAGCTGAGTCATCGGCATCTATTGCCTGGCCTCCCTGGTCCTAGCTTGGGTGGAGAGGGGGCTTGGGCGCTGATCATATAATATATGGTCAGTTTCACGGTCATTGTCCTGCTTGATAGGGCAATGTCACTGACCCTTGCCTCTGCCATTCATGAGCGGCCTTTAAACCTTTAAGACAACTACAAGATTTATATCCAATTCATCCAATAATAAATAATAACAAGGAAGATTCTTCATCCAATACAATAACAAGGAAGATTCTTCATCCAATAATAACAAGGAAGAGTCTTCATCCAATAATAACAAGGAAGATTCCTCATCCAATATTATCAAGGAAGATTCTTCATCCAATACAACAACAAGGAAGATTCTTCATCCAATAATAACAAGGAAGAGTCTTCATCCAATAATAACAAGGAAGATTCCTCATCCAATATTATCAAGGAAGATTCTTCATCCAATACAATAACAAGGAAGATTCTTCATCCAATAATAACAAGGAAGAGTCTTCATCCAATAATAACAAGGTAGATTCTTCATCCAATACAATAACAAGGAAGATTCTTCATCCAATACAATAACAAGGAAGATTCTTCATCCAATAATAACAAGGAAGATTCTTCATCCAATACAATAAGAAGGAAGATTCTTCATCCAATAATATCAAGGAAGATTCTTCATCCAATACAATAACAAGGAAGATTCTTCATCCAATACAATAACAAGTAAGATTCTTCATCCAATAATAACAAGGAAGAGTCTTCATCCAATAATAACAAGGAGGAGTCTTCATCCAATAATAACAAGGAAGATTCCTCATCCAATATAATCAAGGAAGATTCTTCATCCAATACAATAACAAGGAAGATTCTTCATCCAATAATAACAAGGAAGAGTCTTCATCCAATAATAACAAGGAAGAGTCTTCATCCAATAATAACAAGGAAGATTCCTCATCCAATATTATCAAGGAAGATTCTTCATCCAATAATAACAAGGAAGATTCTTCATCTAATACAATAACAAGGAAGATTCTTCATCCAATAATAACAAGGAAGATTCTTCATCCAATACAATAACAAGGAAGATTCTTCATCCAATAATAACAAGGAAGAGTCTTCATCCAATAATAACAAGGAGGAGTCTTCATCCAAAAATAACAAGGAAGATTCCTCATCCAATATTATCAAGGAAGATTCTTCATCCAATACAATAACAAGGAAGATTCTTCATCCAATAATATCAAGGAAGATTCTTCATCCAATACAATAACAAGGAAGATTCTTCATCCAATAATAACAAGGAAGATTCTTCATCCAATACAATAACAAGGAAGATTCTTCATCCAATAATAACAAGGAAGAGTCTTCATCCAATAATAACAAGGAGGAGTCTTCATCCAATAATAACAAGGAAGATTCCTCATCCAATATTATCAAGGAAGATTCTTCATCCAATACAATAACAAGGAAGATTCTTCATCAAATAATAACAAGGAAGAGTCTTCATCCAATAATGACAAGGAGGAGTCTTCATCCAATAATAACAAGGAAGATTCCTCATCCAAGATTATCAAGGAAGATTCTTCATCCAATACAATAACAAGGAAGAATCTTCATCCAATAATAACAAGGAAGAGTCTTCATCCAATAATAACAAGGAAGAGTCTTCATCCAATAATAACAAGGAAGATTCCTCATCCAATATTATCAAGGAAGATTCTTCATCCAATACAATAACAAGGAAGATTCTTCATCCAATAATTACAAGGAAGAGTCTTCATCCAATAATAACAAGGAAGATTCCTCATCCAATATTATCAAGAAAGATTCTTCATCCAATACAATAACAAGGAAGATTCTTCATCCAATAATAACAAGGAAGATTCTTCATCCAATACAATAACAAGGAAGAATCTTCATCCAATAATAACAAGGAAGATTCTTCATCCAATAATAACAAGGAAGAGTCTTCATCCAATAATAACAAGGAAGATTCCTCATCCAATATTATCAAGAAAGATTCTTCATCCAATACAATAACAAGGAAGATTCCTCATCCAATATTATCAAGAAAGATTCTTCATCCAATACAATAACAAGGAAGAATCTTCATCCAATAATAACAAGGAAGATTCTTCATCCAATAATAACAAGGAAGATTCCTCATCCAATATTATCAAGGAAGATTCTTCATCCAATACAATAACAAGGAAGATTCTTCATCCTATAATAACAAAGAAGTCTTCATCCAATAATAACAAGGAAGAGTCTTCATCCAATAATAACAAGGAAGATTCTTCATCCAATACAATAACAAGGAAGATTCTTCATCCAATAATAACAAGGAAGATTCTTCATCCAATACAATAACAAGGTAGAATCTTCATCCAATAATAACAAGGAGGAGTCTTCATCCAATACAATAACAAGGAAGATTCTTCATCCTATAATAACAAGGAAGAGTCTTCATCCAATAATAACAAGGAAGAGTCTTCATCCAATAATAACAAGGAAGAGTCTTCATCCAATAATAACAAGGAGGAGTCTTCATCCAATAATAACAAGGAAGATTCCTCATCCAATATTATCAAGGAAGATTCTTCATCTAATACAATAACAAGGAAGATTCTTCATCCTATAATAACAAGGAAGAGTCTTCATCCAATAATAACAAGGAAGAGTCTTCATCCAATAATAACAAGGAAGAGTCTTCATCCAATAATAACAAGGAAGATTCCTCATCCAATATTATCAAGGAAGATTCTTCATCCAATACAATAACAAGGAAGATTCTTCATCCAATAATAACAAGGAAGAGTCTTCATCCAATAATAACAAGGAAGATTCCTCATCCAATATTATCAAGGAAGATTCTTCATCCAATACAATAACAAGGAAGATTCTTCATCCTATAATAACAAGGAAGAGTCTTCATCCAATAATAACAAGGAAGAGTCTTCATCCTATAATAACAAGGAAGAGTCTTCATCCAATAATAACAAGGAGGAGTCTTCATCCAATAATAACAAGGAAGATTCCTCATCCAATATTATCAAGGAAGATTCTTCATCCAATACAATAACAAGGAAGATTCTTCATCCTATAATAACAAGGAAGAGTCTTCATCCAATAATAACAAGGAAGAGTCTTCATCCAATAATAACAAGGAAGAGTCTTCATCCAATAATAACAAGGAAGATTCCTCATACAATATTATCAAGGAAGATTCTTCATCCAATACAATAACAAGGAAGATTCTTCATCCAATAATAAGAAGGAAGAGTCTTCATCCAATAATAACAAGGAAGATTCCTCATCCAATATTATCAAGGAAGATTCTTCATCCAATACAATAACAAGGAAGATTCTTCATCCAATAATAACAAGGAAGAGTCTTCATCCAATAATAACAAGGAAGAGTCTTCATCCAATAATAACAAGGAAGAGTCTTCATCCAATAATAACAAGGAAGATTCTTCATCCAATACAATAACAAGGAAGATTCTTCATCCAATAATAACAAGGAAGATTCTTCATTCAATACAATAACAAGGTAGAATCTTCATCCAATAATAACAAGGAGGAGTCTTCATCCAATACAATAACAAGGAAGATTCCTTATCCAATATTATCAAGGAAGATTCTTCATCCAATACAATAACAAGGATGATTCTTCATGACATGCAATACTAAGGTATATTCTTCCAACAATACAATAACAAAGAAGATTTTTCCTACAGTACAATAACAAGAAAGATTCTTCATATGATATAATATTTGATTCTTCACTCAATACAATAACAAGGAAGATTCTTCATCCAATAATAACAAGGAAGATTCTTCATCCACTAATAGCAAGGAAGAGTCTTCATCCAATAATAAGGAAGATTCTCCATCCAATACAATAACAATTGAGTCATCCTTAATACAATGACAAGGCTGAATCTTCATCCAATGAAATAACAAGGAAGATTCTTCATCCAATAATATCAAGGAAGATTCTTCATCCAATACAATAACAAGGAAGATTCTTCATCCAATAATAACAAGGAAGATTCTTCATCCAATACAATAACAAGGAAGATTCTTCATCCAATAATAACAAGGAAGAGTCTTCATCCAATAATAACAAGGAGGAGTCTTCATCCAATAATAACAAGGAAGATTCCTCATCCAATATTATCAAGGAAGATTCTTCATCCAATACAATAACAAGGAAGATTCTTCATCAAATAATAACAAGGAAGAGTCTTCATCCAATAATGACAAGGAGGAGTCTTCATCCAATAATAACAAGGAAGATTCCTCATCCAATATTATCAAGGAAGATTCTTCATCCAATACAATAACAAGGAAGAATCTTCATCCAATAATAACAAGGAAGAGTCTTCATCCAATAATAACAAGGAAGAGTCTTCATCCAATAATAACAAGGAAGATTCCTCATCCAATATTATCAAGAAAGATTCTTCATCCAATACAATAACAAGGAAGATTCTTCATCCAATAATAACAAGGAAGATTCTTCATCCAATACAATAACAAGGAAGAATCTTCATCCAATAATAACAAGGAAGATTCTTCATCCAATAATAACAAGGAAGAGTCTTCATCCAATAATAACAAGGAAGATTCCTCATCCAATATTATCAAGAAAGATTCTTCATCCAATACAATAACAAGGAAGATTCCTCATCCAATATTATCAAGAAAGATTCTTCATCCAATACAATAACAAGGAAGAATCTTCATCCAATAATAACAAGGAAGATTCTTCATCCAATAATAACAAGGAAGATTCCTCATCCAATATTATCAAGGAAGATTCTTCATCCAATACAATAACAAGGAAGATTCTTCATCCTATAATAACAAAGAAGAGTCTTCATCCAATAATAACAAGGAAGAGTCTTCATCCAATAATAACAAGGAAGATTCTTCATCCAATACAATAACAAGGAAGATTCTTCATCCAATAATAACAAGGAAGATTCTTCATCCAATACAATAACAAGGTAGAATCTTCATCCAATAATAACAAGGAGGAGTCTTCATCCAATACAATAACAAGGAAGATTCTTCATCCTATAATAACAAGGAAGATTCTTCATCCTATAATAACAAGGAAGAGTCTTCATCCAATAATAACAAGGAAGAGTCTTCATCCAATAATAACAAGGAAGAGTCTTCATCCAATAATAACAAGGAGGAGTCTTCATCCAATAATAACAAGGAAGATTCCTCATCCAATATTATCAAGGAAGATTCTTCATCTAATACAATAACAAGGAAGATTCTTCATCCTATAATAACAAGGAAGAGTCTTCATCCAATAATAACAAGGAAGAGTCTTCATCCAATAATAACAAGGAAGAGTCTTCATCCAATAATAACAAGGAAGATTCCTCATCCAATATTATCAAGGAAGATTCTTCATCCAATACAATAACAAGGAAGATTCTTCATCCAATAATAACAAGGAAGAGTCTTCATCCAATAATAACAAGGAAGATTCCTCATCCAATATTATCAAGGAAGATTCTTCATCCAATACAATAACAAGGAAGATTCTTCATCCTATAATAACAAGGAAGAGTCTTCATCCAATAATAACAAGGAAGAGTCTTCATCCTATAATAACAAGGAAGAGTCTTCATCCAATAATAACAAGGAGGAGTCTTCATCCAATAATAACAAGCAAGATTCCTCATCCAATATTATCAAGGAAGATTCTTCATCCAATACAATAACAAGGAAGATTCTTCATCCTATAATAACAAGGAAGAGTCTTCATCCAATAATAACAAGGAAGAGTCTTCATCCAATAATAACAAGGAAGAGTCTTCATCCAATAATAACAAGGAAGATTCCTCATCCAATATTATCAAGGAAGATTCTTCATCCAATACAATAACAAGGAAGATTCTTCATCCAATAATAAGAAGGAAGAGTCTTCATCCAATAATAACAAGGAAGATTCCTCATCCAATATTATCAAGGAAGATTCTTCATCCAATACAATAACAAGGAAGATTCTTCATCCAATAATAACAAGGAAGAGTCTTCATCCAATAATAACAAGGAAGAGTCTTCATCCAATAATAACAAGGAAGAGTCTTCATCCAATAATAACAAGGAAGATTCTTCATCCAATACAATAACAAGGAAGATTCTTCATCCAATAATAACAAGGAAGATTCTTCATTCAATACAATAACAAGGTAGAATCTTCATCCAATAATAACAAGGAGGAGTCTTCATCCAATACAATAACAAGGAAGATTCCTTATCCAATATTATCAAGGAAGATTCTTCATCCAATACAATAACAAGGATGATTCTTCATGACATGCAATACTAAGGTATATTCTTCCAACAATACAATAACAAAGAAGATTTTTCCTACAGTACAATAACAAGAAAGATTCTTCATATGATATAATATTTGATTCTTCACTCAATACAATAACAAGGAAGATTCTTCATCCAATAATAACAAGGAAGATTCTTCATCCACTAATAGCAAGGAAGAGTCTTCATCCAATAATAAGGAAGATTCTCCATCCAATACAATAACAATTGAGTCATCCTTAATACAATGACAAGGCTGAATCTTCATCCAATGAAATAACAAGGAAGATTCTTTGTCCAGTACAATAACATCGACGATATTTCATTCACGTCAATAAAAAGGATGATTCTTCCTACAATACAATATAAGAGTTATTCGATAACCAAGAATAATCTTTGTAATACGAGACAACATTAAATAAAAAAATATTATTCAATTACAAGGGATTTTTCATGAAACAAAAATAATGAGATTATTCTCAATTTATGATAAAGAAAAGCAACAGTGATGGTTGTAATAAAAATCAATGTATGATTTCGAGATTATTTGCTATGACTTGATATACAAAATATCTCAAGTCACAGGCTTCGAGGATACAAACACACAATAGCAGTGTTCATTCATAAGTGTTTTAGTATAATACGCATGCAAATGCAATGCGTATACAGATTACAGATATTGGAATTTAATACGCGGCTACAGCCAATATACGGGTATTTCTCTCGATGCGTATATCTATACGCTCAGGTGCGACCTAACACGATTAAAACCCCGTTGACTCAAAAGAACAATGGAGGTTTTAGCATTCATTTCCTAAGGAATGGCAAACTGTAGAATGTCTCTGCTCCCATCCATGATGGAACAAGCAAAGAAGACGTTAAGAAAAAGAGAAGATAAAGATATTTACTGCAGGGGGAAAAAATATTCAGAAGGCGCAAAACACTAATCTTTTAAACGCACAGATGACGCGACCCATGAACGTAAAAA
This sequence comes from Palaemon carinicauda, assembly GCF_036898095.1. Lineage (NCBI taxonomy): Eukaryota > Metazoa > Arthropoda > Malacostraca > Decapoda > Palaemonidae > Palaemon > Palaemon carinicauda. Next base: position 18,287,644 of record NC_090738.1, on the reverse strand, counting down.
AAAGGGGGAAGAAAGAAAAAAAAAAGAGATCGTAGAGAAAGTGAAAGGGAAAGGGTAGAATTCCTCTTCCACCCCGAGGGAAAATCAAAGTTTGGATGCTGACCATCTCTCTGTTTACTTGCCTTGAATGAGAAACAATACTCTGGGATCGGAGGATGGAATAATGCTTCTCATTCAAGGCGTCTCACAAACTTGCAAACTTTACTTTCGAGATTTCGATGCCCCTCTCAGATGCCTTAACTTTATCCGCTTTTAATTTATTGGTAAATGACATTCTTCAAAATTCCTTATTAAAGTTTTAACATTAACCTCATGTAACCGAAGACGTTCAATGATTCGAATACAATAACATACTGCATTTGTTCCAAAGGACTAAACGTTAAGTCTCTCTCTCTCTCTCTCTCTCTCTCTCTCTCTCTCTCTCTCTCTCTCTCTCTCTCTCTCTCATATTCAATATCATAACAGACCTTTCATAAATATAAATTATGTATGTATGTATATATAAATATATATATATAAAAATATATATATATGTGTGTGTCTCTGGAGAGAGAGAGAGAGAGAGAGAGAGAGAGAGAGAGAGAGAGAGAGAGAGAGAGAGAGAGAGAGATTTTCCTCTGGAATGGCATCCCAAGTACTGTCCTCTTTCAAAAGCCAGGTGACAGCCACAACAGCTGTATATCTTATTCGGTACCCAATTCTTATTATTATCAATGTAACCAGGGTTTGTCTATCGTCCAAAACTCGCCAAGGAATCGAACTTAGGCCTTCTGGCTTGGTAAGCGAGTATACTACCAAGTCCTACATTATATATTATATATATATATATTTATATATATACATATATATATATATATATATATATATATATATATATATATATATACAGTATATATATATATAAATATATATATATATATATATATATATATATATATATATATATATATATACACTGTATATATATATATATATATATATATATATATATATATATATATGTGTGTGTGTGTGTGTGTGTGTGTGTGCGCGCGCGCAAGTAAAAATCACAGGGAAACGTGATGCTTAGATGCATAAGAACCGCAAGGAAAATGAAAATTGGAAATATAAAATTAAATCCTTACTAGTTTCGTGATACTTCTTCAGGACTGATTTATATATATATCTACTGTACAGTATATTATCACTAAATAAGCTACAACCTTAGTTGGAAAAGCAGGATGCTATAAGCACAAGGGCTCCAACAGGGAAATATAGCCAGTGAAGAAAGGGTACAAATAAACTAAAAGAGGAGTAATGAACAATTAAAGTTAAATATTTTGTGAACAGTAATAACATTAAAATAAATCTTTCATATAACTATAAATACTTCAAAATAAAAACAAGAGGAAGATAAATAAGATCAAATACTGTGCCAGAGTGTACCATCAAGAAAGAGAACACTACCCCAAGACAGTGGAAGACCATGGTACACAGGCTATCGCACTAACCAAGACTAAAGAACAATATTCTGATATTGGAGTGCCCCTCTCCCAAAAGAGCTGCTTACCATCGCTAAAGAGTCTCTTCTACCCTTACCATGAGGAAAGTAGCCACTGAACAATTACGTTGCAGTAGTTAACCCCTTGTGCGAAGAATTGTTTAGTAATCTCAGTGTTGTCAAGTGCATGAGGACAGAGAAGAATCTGGAAAGAATAGGGCAGACTATTCGGTGTATGTGTAGGCAAAAGAAAAATAAGCCGTGACCAGAAAGAAGAATCCAATGTAGTACTGTATCAATGGTGAGTCAAAGGACCCACTAACTCACACACACACACACACACACACACAACACACACACACACACATATATATATATATATATATATATATATATATATATATATATATATATATATATATATATATATATATATATACATATATATATATGTATATACATATATATATAATATATATATATATATATATATATATATATATATATCTATATATATATATATCTATATATATATATATATATATATATATATATATATATATGTATATATATATATATATATATATATATATATATATATATATATATATATATATATATATATATATATATATATATTGTGTGTATGTTGTATATTCCAAGAAAATACCTTTTTAACTGACATAACTTCATTAACAGGTCACTGATGTTATAATGTTAAACATTCCCATTAATTAACATTAACCATCTATACATCTCATATTTTCAAACATCAATTAATTTACCTACACAATCCCCGATAACTTCTTTTTTTTCAATTTCATCATTCTTAGCTTTATAAGTATGTAAAGTCGTACGGTTGAACATCGAAAATTCCACAGCTTTTTTTTTTAAATTATCACTTATAATGAACATGGAACCACCTCTCCCCCCCTACCAGGGTGGGATCAAAATTATGCAATGAATGAATGATTTCATGTTCTCTGGCATCCTGACATCGAGCAAAAAAATGCCACTACGAGAGAGAGAGAGAGAGAGAGAGAGAGAGAGAGAGAGAGAGAGAGAGAGAGAGAGAGAGAGAGAGAGAGAGAGAGAATGGAAAAAACTCTTCATTATTTAATCCGTTATGATCATTTCATCCGGTATCAAAGGGATACCGCTAATTTTCTTTAAAAAATAAAATGGTTTTCCTAACTTAATTGAAGGGTGTTTAGTGTTCATAATTAAGTTCCCTAAAATTCCATCCCAGCAGTAATTTCTCTCTCTCTCTCTCTCTCTCTCTCTCTCTCTCTCTCTCTCTCTCTCTCTCTCTCTCTCTCTCTCTCTCTCTCCACATGAACTTCCACCTTCTCTCTTCTCCTTTCTTGGAATTTCGTAATACATTTAAATCGGACAAAGCAAACAGTGGCAACTGACCTTCTTTCGTTTACCTTTGTGTAACTCGACGTCAAAAGAAGTTGGAGATGCTCACACTTGACTTTTAATTAATGCTCTTTCCTCGCCTGGGTATTCAATTTAATTTCTTCATGGAAATTAATCTTAAATATGTCAGCAAATGTGCTCATGGAAAGCATTCGAACAACGAAATTTTCATGTCTATCTAGATGTTAAAGGCAGAGTAAAGTCTATCATTTCCACAGACCGGCCATCAAGCACAGTTGCATACAGTGACTCTATCTACGTTCGGATATTATTATTATTATTATTATTATTATTATTATTATTATTATTGCCTAAGCTACAACCCTAGTTGGAAAAGAAGAAAGCTATAAGCCAAAAGGTGGAAAAGGAAAAAGTAATTGAACGATTGATTTAGCCTGATACAACTTATCATAATTAAGTAAACTGGGACTATTTTAACAACTGGGCGTGTCTTATCCAAGAAGGACCAGACAGCATAATAGAAAGGTGTTTCAATTGAAGCTATTTAAACACCGATACAAAGAACTCAGATGAAGTCTCCTTGCGTTGATTTTTACTTCCAAGTCTTTCATCATCGTATCATTATCCTCTTCCTCTTTATCGTACCATCTCATTATGCAAATTCTTGTTTTCACGGAGCGCGAAGAAAGACTCCCAAAGGAATGAGCTTGTTTACACACGTTCCTCGAGACCAACTTTTTGGCGGGAAAGCCAGCGCTGGCCATTGCATAACAGTGAAAGTGCACAGTCATGCCTAACACATATTCTCCCGGGTAGAATCTTTTAAAGGAGGCAGCGAGAAGGTTTCAGGATTGGACTTTATTCTAAATTTTATATTATATTCAGTATAATCTCTCTCTCTCTCTCTCTCTCTCTCTCTCTCTCTCTCTTGTCTATGACCACTGCTGTTATGATGCCCGATATCTAATAATCTCTCTCTCTCTCTCTCTCTCTCTCTCTCTCTCTCTCTCTCTCTCTCTCTCTCTCTCGTCTATGACCACTGTTATTATGATGCCCGATATCTAATAATCTCTCTCTCTCTCTCTCTCTCTCTCTCTCTCTCTCTCTCTCTCTCTCTCTCTCTCTCTCTCTCTCGTGTGATTTTTCGTTCTTTAAAGCATAGGTACACGAATTCCTATGTTATTTCAAATAAATTTTTGCAGGTATATGTATAAATGCGATTATCTTACAATATGTTACTGTTGAAACAAGGGCAAATTATAAACCAACGGTGTAGATATTATTCTCAATATTATAAAATCGACACGAATGAAATGAGAATAAACATCAAATCAACCTTTGTTTCGAATGTATCACGAAATGTGTTAGACTCCCATCAAAACACAAATATTTCTAACGATACCATAAATACATCACCTTTTGAATTGCATATCAAAGCCCTATTCGGTTTCCAATTGAATACTTATTCTGCTGCTATTATTCAGGTTATTATCCTTCCAGACATCCAGATACTAAAAAATTTATTTTCTCTTTCGTCATTTGGCCTACCCAAGGTACATAGAACGGCCCATTCTATATTACTTGGGCCTACCAACCCTGACGGGGTAGGACTACTTCTTATTCTTACGAAGTCTCAACGGACATTGTAAAAATGTAGGACTTAGGTAATCACAAGGATACAGTTGGACACAGGAGTCTCTAACATACCTCGCTTCGAAAAAGTGCACCCTGACACACCCTTACTTTGCTACGAGTAACCAAAGAGATAGTGTAGGAAAAGATGGCATAGATGGGCTGGGCTAAACACAAGAACTCACCACGCAGTAATGGTGTGGGTGGATGAACTTCTTCAGAGCGAGGTGTACCAGGAATTCCTGTGTCCAACTGTACATATCTGCCTATTTTCACTAAAGAAAACAATCGATCCTCGTCAAGTCATAACATGGAAAACACTTAAAAGAGAAAACTAATATTAATGAATAGTTTCAACTCTCTTGACAGATGGACCAATGGTTAAAATAGTAATGTTTGGATTTGTTTCGACTCAAGAGGTAGGCTATTGGTTCGGCGTCCCAAGCGGAAGTACTCATCACATTCATTCCACCGGTTCATGAATTTGCTGATGTAAGTCTATATATCGCTAAATATTTGAATGTATGATAACCATGTTTTTAGTGATAAAACTCTCTCTCTCTCTCTCTCTCTCTCTCTCTCTCTCTCTCTCTCTCTCTCTCTCTCTCTCTCTCTCTCTCTCTCTCTCTCTCTATATATATATATATATATATATATATATAATATATATATATATATATATATATATATATATATATATATATATATATATATATATATATAATGTGGATTAACCAGCTAAGAAAATTGGCGGGAACAGACTGGCATAGATTGGCTATAAACAGAGGCGAGTGGAAGGGCATGTCTGAGGCCTTTGTCTTGCAGTAGACTGGCAACGGCTGATGATGATGATGATGATGATAAAATATAAATATGTATATATATATATATATATATATATATATATATATATATATATATATATATATATATATATAACCCTTTCTGAGAGGGGATACCTTATCATGGTGAAAGGTGTTGTGTATCGCCATGCTCAGCAAACCTGTTCTAGTCAGAGCCATCCATACTAAGTTGGTTTCCTATGAGCAATCAGACTAAAGTTTCATACCATCACCACTCCGCAGGGGCCAACGTGGTGATGAAAATGGCCAAACCCAAGACAGGACTATGGACGTATCTGGAACCTTTATCTTACAGTGGACTAAAACGGCTGCATTTGTTGTTGTTGTTGTTGATATATATATATATATATATATATATATATATATATATATATATATATATATATATATATATATATATATGATTATGTGTGTTTATACGTGGGAAAAAGTAAGTTCAATTACCTTAAAACCCGTAAACCCAAAACAATATGAAATAGGAGAATGATAAAGGCTTAAGCTAACCTCTCGAACCACCCAAAAAAAAAAAAAAAGCAAGCGAATGTGTCAAACCTTCCACAAGCGATATTATTAGGTTCTAAAAGTGTTGCTGAATCCCTTAATAGAGATCTAGCTAAAAATCATTGCATGGTGCAAATTATGGGGCATAAAGTCAAATCCTAACAAAACTCAAAGTACGATTTAAGTAGATCAAGGACAGTGGCTCCTCAACATCCGGATCTCAGCATTGATAAAGTTTCTTTAACTTTGTATCACTCTTAAAATTTTAGGTGTGATTCTCCACAGCAAATTTACTTTTGAGAAACACATTAGGTCTGTGTCTTCTTCAATAGCACAAAAAAATGGCTTATTGAGAAAGTCTTTTAAGATTTTCGGTGATCAATCTATTCTGAAGAAGTGATTTAATTCTTTCATTTTACTTTGTTTCGAGTATTGTTTTCCCGTCTGGTCTTCAGTTGCTGATTCTCATCTCAATTTGTTGGACAGGAACTTATGGTCTATTAAATTTCTTATTCCTGATCTAGATATTAATCTCCAGCACCGTCGTTCAATTAGTTCATTATACATTTGGCATAAGGTTTTTCATAATTCTGACCATCCTTTACATTCAAATCTTCCTGGACAGTTCCATCCTGTTCGTAATAATAGGTAGACAGTACTCTAATAGTCAGGCCTTCTCCATCATGAGACTCAATACTACACAGTATTCTAGACGTTTTATTCCAGTTAAAACCAAGTTGTGGAATGATCTTCCTAATCGGGTAATTGAATCACAATAGAACTTCAAAAGTTCAAACTTGCAGCAAATGTTTTTATGTTGAGCAGGCTGACAGAAGTCTTTTTATAGTCTATATGTTAATTATCTGTTTTGATGTCGTTAATGTTTTTTTTAAATATTTTATTTTAATTTTTCATTACTTCTTATATCATTTATTTATTTCCTTATTTTTCCCTGTTGGAGCCCTTGGCCTTATAGCATCTTGCTTTTCCAACTAGGGTAGTAGCTTGGCTAGTAATAATAATAATAATAATAATAATAATAATAATAATAATAATAATAATAATAATAATAATAATAATAATACATATGAGTTATGAATGATCTCATCCTAATCTTAATGGAATGACTCACGAACGAATTTCTTGCTCGTAAAATCTTTCATGGTTATTAAAATAAGCATGAGCGTAAGTTCCCCGACGCATGCTATTGTTAAGCCCAAACTTCCTGTTCTCCCTTTAAGCCTTTCTTAAGATGAAGACCCTCCTGTAAAGATTAAAAGCTCTTGAGAAATTTTATGGGTTTTTCTTAGCACACTGGCTTTTACGACCAGCTTCACCCCCACGATACCCGGATTTGATGTCTAAATTTAATTGGGGAGAAAATCTAGGTGAACTGGCGCGAAATTAACGTTCGTTTTCAAATCTCGTAATCCTCGAGATCTCGCGAGTTATTACAAGATGTTCAAAACAATTACTGTATATCCTTCATAATGATCGGGTTTCTACGTTGATTTAGCAACTGATGAATTAGAGTTTAAAGAGCAAATAAAACTAAAAAATACCGTACGTAGAAGATAACCCTTGATAACAAACCGTACATTTGGTAGTCATCCTCAAAGAATTCACATTACTCACGAGTCACGTCATTGCCATGGCATTACTGAAAAAGAGGTAACTAAGGGCCATAGCACTTGTTGGGCAAATTTATTATTATAAGCAAGGCCATTATGTGTATAATGCTTTTCTTTGGAAAAATGTATAGAGATATAACTAAAGATTATTTATAACCAATATCTACATATATATACAGTATATATATATATATATATATATATATATATATATATATATATATATATATATATATATATATATACACATACATATATATATACATATATATATATATATATATATATATATATATATATACATATATATATATATATATATATATATATATATATATATATATATATATATATATGGGATGATGAATGGATAAGTATTAAATGAAGCGCAAATTAAATG
>NC_090738.1:18257254-18274754 GCF_036898095.1 Palaemon carinicauda | reverse complement strand
TTTTTGGACCCCATTAAGATATTGTCTACTCTTGTGTGTAATATATATATATATATATATATATATATATATATATATATATATATATATATATATATATATATATATATATATATATATATATATATATATATATATAAATTATGCTCGATATTTCAAGTACCAATTAGGAAAAGAAAATCTAAAATCTTTTGTCAAATCCCAGAAGTCTCCTGGATTCAGTTTCGTTGTGAAGACATTCAGGAGACTCCAGTGATGACTCCGTCCAGAACGTTGGGTTTTTAAAACTAAAGGTGGTTGTGGGTTGAAGGAAGTTAGTTTGAACATGAACAGTTTTACACGTAATGCTAAAGTTTTTTCTGGAATGGAACAAAATCTTCAGGATCTTATTGGAGCTTTAGAAAGGAAGCTTTTATGCTGTTACTATTGTTCCATCATGGATTCCGGAACATTTATTTCAAAGGCGAGAGGAATGTCCCAGAATGAATCGCGATCTTATAACGACCAAAAGGAAGGACTAGACAAAGATTTGGTGAAAGAGAGAAAACTCTATAATAGAAACAAGACCGTTGTAGGTTTGATTGAAAAATACGAATCTATTTTGAAAGTCATGAAGAAACATGGAAGAAAGAGAGAATTCCTATACAAGGAAAAAAGATATAGTAAAAAAAGATGGCTGAAGAATTCGAGGGAAAAGCTACTGTCGTCGGACATCAAACTAATAATAACAAACTTGATATGGAAGAATTTGCAACATTGCGAGAAATTCTGAAAAGAGATGCTAAGGACTCAGCCTTCGCTAGAATAAAGGAAATTTTGAAATACGAGAGATCACAAGTGAGAGGAACAGTTGATGAACTCGTTCAAAAGTACGAGAATAAGACAAAAAAAAAAAAAAACAATATGGAAGGAAAAAAGCCCAGTAGAAGTTCAAAAAGGCCAAGTGAAAGAACTTAAAGAGCTTTTGGAGGGAACTGGAGATATCACTGAAAATATGAATATCAAACTGATGGATGTGGTACTGAGAGAAATTCTGAAAAGAGATGCTAAGGACTCAGCCTTAGCTAGAATAAAGGAAATCTTGGAATACGAGAGATCACTCGGGAGAGGAACAGTTGATGAACTTGTTCAAAAATACGAGAATAAGACAAAAAAAGAAAAAACAATATGGAAGAAGAAGAAAAGCCCAGTAGAAGTTCAAAAAGGCCAAGTGAAAGAACTTATTGAGCTTTTTGAGGGAACTGGAGATATCACTGAAAATATGAATATCAAACTGATGGATGTGGTACTGAGAGAAATTCTGAAAAGAGATGCTAAGGACTCAGCCTTAGCTAGAATGAAGAAAATTTTGAAATACGAGAGATCACACGTGAGAGGAACAGTTGATGTACTCGTTCAAAAGTACGAGAATAAGATAAAAAAAGAAAAAGCAATATGGAAGAAGAAAAAAAGCCCAATAGAAGTTCAAAACGGCCAAGAGGAAGAACTTATACTGCTTTTTGAGGGAACTGGAAATATCACAGAAAATGTGAATATCAAACTGATGGATGTGGAAGAATCTGTGGCACTGAGAGAAATTCTGAAAAGAGATGCTAAGGAAGCAGCTTTATCTAGAATACAACTATTACTGAAATAGGAAAAGTCAGAATAAACAGGTTTAGTCTATGGACTCCTTCTAGGAAAAAAATATAAAAAAGTAAAAAAAAAAATATATATATATATATATATATATATATATATATATATATATATATATATATATATATATATATATATATATATATATATATATAAGCTAAAAAATCCATAAAACAAAAACTAAAAAAAAAAAAAAAAAAAAAAAAAATCCAAAACAAGAAGATGATGGAGAAGATGGCAGCAGGGAAACGAGATTAAACTGTTCCCAATCTATTCTGGATACCTAAGGGATATTCTACAAGATAGGACTCGGCATAGGAAACAGGTCGGACTTGCTCTAGTATGCTTTATTACTTGATGAAGATTCACCTATACTGTTTCTTTGTCAGGTGGACAAAGGCAAAACAAACATGTCTGACTTCTTCTAGCATGCTGTGTTCTCGGAGGAAGATTCCCCAAAACTATATTTGAAACACAAAATGTATATATATAACTAGAATATCAAAAAAAGGAGATGAAAATGGCCGCAGGGAAACAACAATATGACGACTGTTCCCAATCTATTCTGGATACATGAGGGATAATCTACATGAAGGACTGAGCAGATGGAAGAAGTCAGACTAGCTCTAGTATGCTTTGTTACTTAATCAAGATTCGCCTCTACTGTTTCTTTGTCAGGTGAACAAAGGCTGAACAAACATGTCTGACCTTTTTTAGTATGCTGTGTTCTCTGAGGAAGATTCCCCAAAAGTAGATAGAAAACACATAAAAATATATGAAAATAGAAAATCCCCCCCCCCCCAAAAAAAAAAAAAAAGATGGCGGCAGGGAAACAAGATGAGGACTGTTCCCAATCGACTCTGGATATTTAAGGGATATTCTACAAAATGGACTAAGCAGAGGGAAGAAGTCTGACTTGCATTAGAATGCTTTGTTACTTGATGAAGATTCACTTGTACTGTTTTTTTTTTTTTTTGACAGGTGGACAAAGGCAGAACAAATATGTCTGACTTTTTTAGTATGCTGTGTTCTCTGTGGAAGATATCCAAAAATCAGATCGAAAATGCAAAAATAGGAAACTAGACAATCCCCCCCCCCCTCTCAAAAAAAAGATGTCCGCAGGGAAACAAGATGGCGACTGTTCCCAATCTATTCTGGATACATGAGGGATAATCTACATGAAGGACTGAGCAGATGGAAGAAGTCAGACTAGCTCTAGTATGCTTTGTTACTTAATCAAGATTCACCTCTACTGTTTCTTTGTCAGGTGGACAAATGCAGAAGAAACAAGACTGATTTCTTTTGGTATGCTGTGTTCTCTGAAGAAGATTCCCAAAACTAGATAGAAAACACATAAAAATATATGAAAATAGAAAATCCCCCCCCCCAAAAAAAATGGCGGCAGGGAAACAACAAGATGGGGACTGTTCCCAATCGATTCTGGATATTTAAGGGATATTCTACAAAATGGACTAAGCAGAGGGAAGAAGTCTGACTTGCATTAGAATGCTTTGTTACATGATGAAGATTCACCTCTACTGTTTCTTTGTCAGGTGGACAAAAGCAGAACAAACATGTCTGACTTTTTTTAGTATGCTGTGTTCTCTAAAGAAAATTCCAAAAAAATAAATCGAAAATGCAAAAATAGGAAACTACAATATCCTAACCCCCTTCAAAAAAAGGAGATGACCGCAGGGAAACAACAACATGGCGACTGTTCCCAATCTATTCTGGATATCTAAGGGATATTCTAGAAAATGCAATGAGCAGAGGGAAGAAGTCTGACTTGCATTAGTATTGTGATGGGCTGAGAAGGTTGTGACTCAAAGACAGGATGAAAGCAACTGAGTGAGTTTATTATAGAACACTCCTTTATATACAAAAGCTCAATGCAACAGGAAATTTCATGTTCAAAACCGACACCTTTAACGCTGAGAAAAACAGGCATGTTTATACACCTCGGCTTTCGTAAATCTAACAGAGTATAGACTGGCTTTTTGGCTTTTTCGTTTTCCGAAGCCTCTTGTGGGTGATAGGCGTTCACTACGTAGTCAATGATATCGAGGTTGTCCGATTTCCGTTCAGCAGTCATTCTGACGAGTTTTTGGAAAGTGATGCTGTGATCGGGTTAACCTGGATTTATATACATTCCAACACAACAGAGATCAGTGGCTTACTACCACGTACAAGATAACCAAATCAAAAAAACAAAACAAAGGGGGGTTTGATTTGCGGTCCGAGGACGACAAGTTGTCATTGTAACTATCGTCCTCTTTGTGGTCATCCTGATGAATAAGGAACGCATGACTTGTTTGCATAGTAATATACCAAGATCTATCTATAGACCTTGTAATATACAACATGCGCAAATTTACACACGGAATGTGTCTTGAGTTCGTTTTGGAAAAAAATAACATAAATGATGGCCGTATCGAGCGTGCTTTTACTGCTGTACTAGTATGATATTCGCAAAGAAAAGCAAAATTAACGGATAAAGATATAACATCAATGAATTACAGTATACCAATAGATGAAACTGTACATGTATATATATGTGACCTCATAATTTTGTGTTGGGCCTGATCAAAACAATTGGTTAATATTTGTAAATGAGATACTGCGCAAAAACGAGGGAGAAGCTTGAAACCAGGAGGGTAGCCTGAAACTGGTGTCAAATTACCCCCGGGGGTAGCTTGAACCCGGTTTCAAATTATACCCCCCCCCCCCCCGTTAGCCTGAAACAGGTTTCAAACTACCAGGGGGTAAGATTTGGATGGGGTAATTAGAAACCGCTACACCGGTACCGGTAGGAGTCACTTGCCTTAGATAGGCACTACGCATCACAAGGAACTGGGTATCCTTTGATAAATTTAGCCAATGAATCCTCTATGGAGTTAGTCAGTCTATTTATAGCGAAAGTGACAGAATGGCCCCCAGTCATGGGCGTAGCGGGGTTCTAAGAATCTCCCGGTTTATAAACACTAAAGAAAAATTGAGAATTGGTCATTGGAATGTTAGAATCATGAATCATATTGGGGAGTTACAGCAAGTGGAGAATTAAATTATGAAATATAATTTGGATATCTTGGCCCTAACTAAAACACGTTGTAAGGGGATTAGACCAAGGCAATATATATATCTACTCAGGAAGAACAGCTATGCGTGTGTGTCTCCTGACTCCGCATACTGTATACTGGAAGAAGTAATGCGTATGCGTTACCTTGACTTTCTTTTAAATTACCCCACATTTCCTTGTCAAAATGAATACAATGACACAGTATTTTGTTCGCTAAATCGTTTAAATTATTAACTAAACCCATGTCATATTAATGAGCTCGTTAGCTCCCTGGGAAACTACGGAGTGTTAACATTAATTACCATCAATTTTTGGTATTTTCTCCTACATAATTAATGGAGACTGATTGAAGCTTCCCTTCAATTTTTCCTCTTCTGGGAGGTTGGGCTGTGGCACCCTAGCAGTACCAGCTGAACTCGGCTGAGTCCCTGGTTAGGCTGGAGGAACGTAGAGAATAGAGGTCCCCTTTTTTGTTTTGTTTCTTGTTGATGTCGGCTATCCTCCAAAATTGGGGGAAGTGCCTTGGTATATGGATATGGATGGATTCTTCAATTCACTGCATCAACAGTAACCCTGGCAAATGTAACCAACAATCAATTAATTATTTCTTTAATTATTACTCTTTTTTGTTTGTTTTTTTTCCTCTCCAAATCAATATCGACACCGGTGCTTTACTTACTACAAAAAAAAGCCCCTTTGCAAACTTCTAGCATTTCAATGATGCTACAGAGTGAGCACATCATCATTTCTCCATCCGAATGCATAGTTTCCTGTTCACATCAATTCCCGTTGTAGCCGTAGAAGGGTATGAATTATTTTCCATTACAAGTTACCCATAATTCTGATTAACTGAATACTGTATTTTACCTAACTTAATAAGGCGAGATTTATCTATCGAACTTATTAAAGTGAAATGCAATCAATCACTAATTTCTGCCGACTATTCATGTTTCTCTCTCTCTCTCTCTCTCTCTCTCTCTCTCTCTCTCTCTCTCTCTCTCTCTCTCTCTCTCTCTCTCTCTCTCTCTCTCTCTCTCTCTTGGGTTCTAAATATATCTATTTACTTGATCTAATTTCTGTTCAGCTAGTGACAATGGTGCGGGTACACAATTTAAACTTCACTTTCAATAGTCAATTTTTAATTGATGAAATAGATGAAGACGCTTAATATCTTTATATGGGTTTGGTATAACAAAAGTAATCGTTGAAAAATAATGAGTGCACACATACACAGTATACACTCATATATATATATATATATATATATATATATATATATATATATATATATATATGTATATATATACATGTATATATATACATGTGTGTAGATGCGTAGGATCTCGAACAATCATGCATATATATATATATATATATATATATATATATATATATATATATATATATGTATGTATGTATGTATGTATGTATGTATGTATGTATACATACATATATATATATATGTGTGTGTAGGTGAGTAAAACCTCGAACAATCATGCATATATATATATATATATATATATATATATATATATATATATATATATATATATATATATATATATAGATAGATAGATAGATAGATAGATAGATAGATAGATAGATACAAGTATTTACATAGAGAGAGAGAGAGAGAGAGAGAGAGAGAAAACCAATGTATACCGAAACAAATACTTATTTGTGGTAAACGTCACCCAAAAATTGATAGGCATGAAATCTCACGATTTAATTGTGAAGTGCTTAACCCTTGGAGTTTGTCAAAGTATGTCCCAATAAGCTGGGAATCTTATACATTCTCGTCTATAATCCAAAGTCCGGCTTGAATTTAAAACAGACACTTACGGCGTCATACACTCTTAAATTGTTTAACCATTATACTTATCAATATAATAATAATACCTTAGCCCAGTGGTTCTTAAACTTTTTTGCCTTGCGCCCCCCTTCTGCATTAAGCATAGATCCCATGCTCCCCCCTCCCCACCCTTGAAATTTCTGCCAAAGTAGAAAGTATTGTTTCAATAGAATAAACATTGTTCATAGAAAATGGGTAAAATAAATATATTATGATGAGAAATTTTTTTATCATAACCTTTTTTCAAACTGTTTTAGCATTATACAGATTACAGTTATTTCATTGATAGAAAATACTGGAAAAAATTGAAATTACTGCAAAAATAAACAATAATTACTCTTAATACAATCATTCATGGATCATGACCACATCAAAAAATTTTACACATCCTCCTTAGTAATTGATTCATCCATATTTATGTAGTATTGTAATACAAAAGCCATCATAATTACTACATTTTTATTTTCATTGTTACTATTTTAACTAATTGCGCCCCCCTTGAAAGCTCCTGGCGCCCCCCTAGGGGGGCGCGCCGACCAGTTTAAGAATCACTGCCTTAGCCCAAGTAGATGAAAACTGAAGAAAAAAAATGGGCTGAAAGAAAATTAATATAATTTTATAATTTAAGGGTTAAATAAATGTTAACATCAGAAATGTCCAGTTCAAAATTAATAGGACGAAAAAGGATAGCGTAAGTACTAACAAATGAAGTACCAAGGGAGAGGGGGGGGGGGCGCCAAACAAGCAAATGCCCCTACGCAAAATACCTGTAAAACCTGGCGTTAGGATACCTTAGACATTACTAGCATACGAGTATAACTGAGTATTTGAGTAATAGTACTTTTAATTACTCAAACGTATTAGTACCATATACAAGAAAATGTTTGATCACTTATTCAGTTTTCAAGCAAAACTTGTGACTATTCGTTGTATTGTCAGTATAAATTCATTAATAGGTTACTAAACTTCAAAATTCTTCTACAATTAAAACTACAGCATATATACAAATCCTCAAATTCAAATATAGTGCTTATGTATAAAATAAATACGACCTTATAAAAAACAAACAAAATTCGTCTAACCAGAAAATTATGTGTTGAAAGATCTTTCAGAAAAAAAAAAAAAATAGCAAATTTCGTAAATTTTAATCACCAAAATATTCAACTGAAATCAAACTTGGAAAAATGTGCATAAACTCAATCATATGTAATTTTGTTATACCTGGAAGAAACAAAGTAAACACAACAAAACAATATTCAATGATCAACGCACATGCACAATCACATACAAAACAATTTGAGAACCGGCAATCCTAAAGAAGTTAACGTAAGATTAGTATGTAAATAAATCGTGATCTAGAGCATACGTGTTCTTGAGGTAAATAATATGCAAGTAATTATTAATGTTATTACTTACACCACGTAATATAACTTTGCAAACTGCATGTCGTAAAAAAAAAAAAAAAAAAAAAAAAAGATAGTTATAACATAAAATAAAGTCATAAAATAAATGTTTGATGATGGGCAATGAAGAACGTCAATGTAAAAAATGTTTGTTTTCAATATTCAATAACTTCACAGCATTATTATTAAATACACTAATGACAAGCATCCCACAAGATACAACAGATATCGACTGATGTAACTTTCATTTATCCTATAAAAACTACATAGTAGAAATACTTAATAACCTAATGTTGAAAATCTTTCGGTACAGCCAAGACTTAAAGTGATATGATTTCATAAGGTGCTTTTAATTACCAAGTGCAATTCATTATATGGTATTTTTATCATAATTTTATATAAATTTATTAAAAAATAAATCAATATTCTGTTGGTTACATTACAATTATCTCCTTTTCGAAATGAAATGGGAAATCTCTTCACTGAAATAAAGAAGACGGTAAAAAAAATAATAAGTTTCTTAGCGAAATACAAAGAAAAATGGGAACGAAAGATGTAATTTATGAAGCCACTCTGATAAAGATCATTCTATTTCTATGGAGGGTATGTGATACTTTCGGTTGAACCTGTTCGTCAATTGCAATCTCAAAATTAATTCACTATAAGAAAAATATGGTATTCGAGTTATGCCAACTTAATAAAGAAAGGCTATTCTTTCGCTAGTATAACGTTCTCAACACTTGAGGAAACAACCATTGATAAAAGAAACAGGTAAAAAAACTGTTATTTTATCTATAATCAACCTGCAACTCTAGTTGGAAAAGCAGAAAGCTACAAGTCTAAGGGCCTAACATTAGTAGCAGCCCTGTGTGGAAAAGAAACAGCAGTAAAAAAATAAATAATAAACAAATAAGAAAAAGATCTACATATACATTAAAACAAATAAGTTAAACAGACAAGTAATATATCAATTATGAAACGAGACTTATGTAAACCTCCTCAACGAAAAAGCCATTGGACAAAGTCTGAACTTCTGAAGAGCCAACGATTCAGCTACATTATTTGATAGCGAGCATTCCACAGTATGGTCACAGGTGGAAAAACACTTCTAAAATACTTAGTACTTTTGAGCCTTATGAAAGAATAACCAAAATTGTTTGAAATACCAGCACTCCTAGTACTAAATAAAGAATAGAATAGTCTGGGAAGATCCAAATGCAAAAGATGTTCAGAATTATGAATAATCTTACATCATATGAACGAACAATCTTACATCATATGAACAATGAGATAATTGAACGACGGTACTAAAGATTATTATCCAGTTCAGCGATACGGAACTTAATAGAGGAAGAGAAGGGAAAAATTAAACGGGGACGGATGTCGAGAAGATTAAAAAATGGGTCCAGCTAAGAACCAGAGGAACGCTGCAATAGTGCTTTCAGTGCGCAGCTTGGGGTAGATAGACCTGCTCGTTTCGCCCTAGGCTAATCTTCAGCCATAAAATGAGGCATTGGATTTATGAATTTGGGTCATATGGCACGGCACTGCACGGCACGGCGCTGGGACCTGAGAAGCTATTCAGTGCCCAGATACATAGAGCAATAAAGGTAAATTCCTGCAGAGGCAGTATTAGGTGAAAATGGAAGAAAGAAAGCAGTAAAAAGAGATAAGAAAAATACGCATTAGTTAAATACGAAAACGTAACTAAGATTAAATTCTAATCTTTATGAAATGCGAGGTGAATATTCCGGGAATATTAAAAAAAAAAATCTATATCTTGGGCAACTGTTTCAAATAAGACATTTTCTATATATATTTCATACATTTTCAAACTGACAATATCTATATTTTCTGTGACGTTTGCCTACTGAAACACTTCATGAAAATAAGGAAAAAAAATATAGCAAAAAAAAAATGGAGGCAGTAATATTCATAAACACCTCATCACAACGATAAAATATATACTGTATTAGAAATAAAATTACCAATAAAGGTTAAAATTATTATGAATAAAACCACATATATCTTAAAATTGCCAATAACGGTTAAAATTATTATGAATAAAACCAAATATATCTTAAAATTACCAATCACGGTTAAAATTATTATGAATAAAACCACATATATCTTATCATAAGATTGCCATACTATTATCTCCTCTTCAACTGCTCATAAAACATTATAACAAAAAAAAAGATAGCGGTAAAAATATCCATAAACATCTCATCACAACGTCAAAATCTATATCCGAACAATGTTTAAAAAGGCCAAATAAAACCAAATATTTCTTATCGTGAGAATGTCGTATTATCATCTCCTCTTCACTGCGCTAAAATTAGCCTCAAACATTAATTCTTCCTTTAACATGCTCTACCAAGAGAAACATGACCAAAATTATCTCCTAAAACGGTTCTCATTCACCACCTCCCATCGCTCACCAGACCAAAAGACCTCAGTCTTCTGGCTGACATATCGACAAAGGAAGAATTCAGAAAAGGGAAGATTTCTGGCACCAATCTTCCTCTCTTCCCACGGGATTCGACCGGCCTCGTTAATTCCCACCCAGGGCCAAGGACGCCTTTTTATTGTATGGGAGACTTTACGCGACAGGGTAGTTGATTTTAAAGGAGTGGCGACATACGACGAATTTGGTTTCGTGTTACATAAGCTAATCGGGAGAGAGAGAGAGAGAGAGAGAGAGAGAGAGAGAGAGAGAGAGAGAGAGAGAGAGAGAGAGAGAGAGAGAGAGAGAGAATCATTTGTGCTTAATGGAATTTGGGCCACTTGGTCGGACGCAAAGAAAGCCGTTCAGGGATCAGTTGCACAGTTTTGAAAACTCAACATCAAGAGATGAAAAAAGGTTGAACAGCAAATTGCTAAGCAAGGAAGAAGGAACAAGTAGAGAGCTAAAAAGTGGGCACACCTAGGGGCCGAGGGGTCACTGCAAAAACACTTCAGTAATGCTTACGGCTTGTACCGCCCCTCACCCATGAAGGGCAACTTTAACCTCCTGGTTTCTCTGCAAGTAACTTGGCCCATTGGATGAAAGCACATAAGAGGTCTGGGAGGCCACTCAGCAACGGCAAATTTACAGCTAGGTAAATTTCTGGCTGATAGTTTGTAATTAATCACGTCAAAGAACACTGCAGTAAGAACACAATCTCCCATGTATAATAAGAAGCAAGCGTCTGGACACACACACACACACACACACACATATATATACATATATATATTATATATTATATATATATAATATATATAATATATAATATATATATATATATATATATATATATACGCATATATATATATATATATATATATATATATATATATATATATGTATATATATGTGTATATATATGTATGTATATATATATATGTATATATATATATTTGTATATATATATATATATATATATATATATATATATATGCATATATACATATATACATATAAATATAGGCTATACATATATATACAGTATACATATATATACATATACATATATATATGCATATATATACATATATATATGCATATATATATGCATATATATACATATATACATATATATACAGTATATATATACATAAATAAATATATACATATATATACATATATACATATATATACATACATATATATATATATATATATATATATATATATATATATACATACATACATACATATATATAATATATATATGTATATATATGTGTGTGTAATCTCTAAATTTTTAGCCGTCTTTTTTGACGGGTCGCGTACACGTGTTGCAAATAGATAACAACAAAATAGCTGTGGCTGAAACTAGTATTTACCTGACATGTGAGGGATTAATTTGCATAATAACCGTTGACCACCGCGTACTCAATACTCTTTAATTTCTCTCTCTCTCTCTCTCTCTCTCTCTCTCTCTCTCTCTCTCTCTCTCTCTCTCCTCTCTCTCTCTCTCTCTCTGTCATGATATGGAGGCCTGGGTTGACTTTACGAACCTTGTTACTAAGACTAAGCATTCTTCGAAGGTCTTTATACATTTACTGTCGTCTAACTTCACGTTCTTTCAAAAAAACTCCAATTTAAACGCCTCTAGGTAAAATAGTGAGCATGTCAGAGCGATCAAGGTCAAATGTAATAAGTGGGAGTAAAACGTTATTAGAATTAAAAGAAGATCTAAGGAAATATATTTGAGGCCATCGGTATCCACCAAATCACTTCCAAGAGGCCACCATTTTCGACTTACCCCAAACCGTCAATAGAAACGCAAAATCACCGACGAAAATTTGTGTTAAATCATTTCTTTTGTAGCATTTTTTTTCCTTCAAACATATGCAATGGAAGATAATTGAAGATTGGGGTCAATGATATCCTTGTTTAGACAGAGCTTTAAGGATTTTGTTATTCAAGAATAACCCTGGAACAAGCAAAATATTACTCCACTGGGGAAAATTGGTTGAGGTAACGCCAACCCCGCCTATCTCCCAATTTTTTGTAACTCCCTTGATGTCTGAAGTCCTTCAACTTCTGTTGGCACACGTCTAAATGCATGTGCTGAAAGTGATCATCTGTTCCTTCGACAAAAGTTTTTTTTTTTTCAAAACATCGACGCTCGTAAAGAATTGCACAAATATCCCTTGATTCTGTTCATGTGTAGTTCGCATGATTGATCAACACGTAAATGACGTTTTAATGTCTTAACAATAATGCGATTGTTTTCAATCCCGAACAAGTGAAGGTTAGTGGACCATTTTTTACCATAATTAAATGTTTAAAAAATGAACGGAACTAGTACTTTCTGATGGGTACAATAATGACTGTAAGAAGGGAATCTCTGGTGTTCCTTAGGGCAGTGTTGTTGGCCTTTTAGTTCTTAAATGATTCACAAAAGTGGTTTGTTGGTGAAAACAAGATTGATGCCTAAGCATATAAGGTTTCTCTATTTGCATTGATCCCATCTCCTGACGGTAAACCAGGGATTGATAAATCTAAAAAATCTCTCTCTCTCTCTCTCTCTCTCTCTCTCTCTCTCTCTCTCTCTCTCTCTCTCTCTCTCTCTCTCTCACCACACACACACACACACACACACACACACACATCCCTGAAATCCATGTCCCCAATACATCATCAAATTTCGTTTCCCCTTTTCAAGCTGCGTTCATTAACATTCATTATTACTTGCAAAAAAACGATGCGAATACTAATTCAAGCTATTATCTAAGTGAAAGCGTTTTCAAAGCGACATGCTTGCGTGATATAAACTATCATCTTTACAATATATTTCCCTGCCGAGTCTTATATAATACATAAGAACTAAAAGTAGATACAATCTATAAAAATTTCGGTTCACTAGAGTTTATATATGCGATTCAGCTGAGGTTATTTATTAGTTTCAAAAATTCAAAAAGAAGAAAAAAACATGACGTCACGGAACACTGCTATACGAGCCTGCCCGGGACGATCGCCACCCCCCCCCCCCCCCACATTGCAAAATAACAATGCTACCTGCCATCCTCCTCCCTTCAGTGAAAGTGGATAACCTTCCCTCCTCATAAAAGGTACTTTTATAATAAGGTTCAGAGGTTCTTTCTCTTGGGGGGTTCACACGGGGGGAGGGGGCCATTGGATGAAGGAAGATGAGGAGGCTGGGAGAGGGAGAGAACATGGCAAAGATTGAATCACTGAGAGGCTAAACCCTTATTTGGCTGAAGCATTTGTTTTCAGTCAAGTTCTCACGCATGAGTGCACGCACACACACAGGGGCAGTAAGAGAGACTTTTCAGGTCTGCAGTAACTTTGAAAACAGCCATTTCATCCTAGGAATAAATCATGCAGATTTTTCGCATCAGAATAGACTGAGAGGACGGACTTCCTAAAATGTCTGCGTTTACTTTTAAATAGAGTTCTGTCGTATCAAAACCCAAATTCGTATATTACAATACAATAAATCAATAAAATGGTTGTTCTGCTAAGGTAAGTGACTATCTCTTAATAAACACACATACATACACACACACACACACACACACCACACACACACATATATATATATATATATATATATATATATATATATATATATATATATATATATATATATATATATATATATATATATATATATATATATATATATATATGCATATATATAAAAAGGCCTAGTTCACCTCTTAGATGACCAATCATGGATAAACTCTAGCGCAGCAACCATCCAAAGCATCTGCTACGGAGAATTTCTATGCTTCCTAAATCTACAAAACCTACTCCAGTCTTTCCACGCGACCAAACCACCTGAGGAAATTCCAAACCATCTCCATGACACCATCACGCTGCCTTTACATTTTTTGACTGATTTGATTGATTGACTTTGGGTCTAAA
Source organism: Palaemon carinicauda (assembly GCF_036898095.1). Classification (NCBI taxonomy): domain Eukaryota; kingdom Metazoa; phylum Arthropoda; class Malacostraca; order Decapoda; family Palaemonidae; genus Palaemon; species Palaemon carinicauda. The sequence continues at coordinate 18,260,400 of NC_090738.1, read as the reverse complement.
GGCCAGAAACTGGGGCCTAGAAGACCAATCATCACAAAGGTGCAACTGGGGGAAACTTGAACGGGCCTGGGAAGAAAGGATGGTAGAAGGCTATAAAGTGGATGTAGCTTTGAACAGAAGGGCGACCTGCCATGACCCTGAAATAATGATTACAGTTCGCCTTGCGAGATGCACTGACGGGTGAGGTTCTCGCCCAATTAACTCATCCACGCAAATATATTTCGTCTTTTCATTCGTTCTCAACATCCACGATTCAAAGAATTTATATAAATATTAATCCCACCTTTGTTTATCTATCTCTGAACCTGTCTATCTAGCTACCGATCTATAAAAACATTGCGTAAATAGTAGTCCAGCATTTGCCTACTTGTCTGTCAACATATCTATTTACCTGCCGATCCATCAATTCTACACTTCTCTTGTGTGCATAAAGTCAAAATTCTCGTAAAGAAAAAAGGGTAGCCTATACTAAAAGCAACTTTCGTCTTAAGGATACTGCACATAGGTAATCCCAGGTCCTACACATAAAACCTCCCGGCTGACAATATAATCCCTTCAGCGTCTTTGTAATCTTTTGAATAATCAACTGAATAATCCCTGTTAAGAAAGGAATGTGACCTTGCCTCCCACCTATGGTTATAGAATTAACGCCACCAACAAATTTTATGTTGCCTAATAATAAACTTCTCTCTTCCCTATCTCAAAAAGGCTTCCTATTCTAGGGAAGTCAATTCTTATACAATCTATGGTATTCCAGTTACTTATTTCGATCAGCAGTATGATGATAATAATGTCTTCTCTTTTATATTTTATTTATTTGGTCTAACGATGTCCAAACTATAGACATACGCTCTTTGAATGTTACTCTGTCGATTAAAGGTATTTTCCTCTCTTTTGTGCACTTAAAAATCAAGTTAAATTATGCATTAATTGGTAGCAAAACAGTACCATGAGAGAGAGAGAGAGTGAGAGGAGAGAGAGAGAGAGAGAGAGGAGAGAGGAGAGAGAGAGAGAGAGAGAGAGAGGAGAGAGAGAGAGAGAGAGAGAATGATCAGGCCAGGCCATTAATACCATTTTGAGCATCATTACGGTTTATACAATAATTGTAGTCTCTCTCTCTCTCTCTCTCTCTCTCTCACACTCTCTCTCTCTCTCTCTCTCTCTCTCTCTCTCAACCTATTACTCAAGAGAAATCGCCATCTCCCAATTACTGTAAATGGGTAATTGTACATTGCTGTAGAACTTACCAAATTAGCGTCAATACTTAACAATTATAAAACCTGTTTTTAGCTCTTTGGTATGTGCGAATTAGGAGGTTCATCTACCATTTGATCCCCGGGGGTAGGAGATTCATTCGTGAACCAACATTATGGCTTCCTTTTCACTTTTTATTATTTCCTTCAGGTTTACACTAGTAAAATATCTAAGGTTTTTTTCTTATAAGTCTTTGCTCATATGCTGTATATGCATCATTATCATCAGCCATAACTGGTCACTGCAGGACAAATGCCTCAGAGTATGTACTTCCACTAGTCTGTTTATGGTCTTTCTATCCCAATCTATACCAACATATTTTCTTACCTCGTCAATCCATCGTCTTCCCTTCCTTCCTCTGACTCTTTTGTAATTTTTAGTGACCCATTCTATTATTCTTAATGTACTTCTATTATCTGTCATTCTAATTGTATGTCCTGCCTATGTCCATTTCTTTTTCTTACATGTTAAAATATCCTTTACTTTAGTTTTCTCTAGTAGCCTGGTTACTCCTTTTCTGTCTCTTAGTGTTGATTCCATCATTACTCTTTCCATAGCTCTTTAAGTTGCAAATAACTTATGTTCTGAGGCTTTAGTAAGACCCCAAGTTTCTGATGCGTAAGATAATACGTGTAGGACTGATTAAATATTTTCTTTTTAGAGAAAGTGGACTTTTATTTTTCATAAACTCATTTTGTTTACCAAAACCTCTCCATTCCCTGCTTACCCTTCTTTTAAATACTACTGTCTGTCCTAAGTACATATATTATTTAATAATCTAGAGATTCGTCCATAACCCTTACTGCATTTTCCTTATACATCATCTTAGTTTTACTGATTTATTTTGTCCTACATTTCAACTTCTCTGTTCAAATCGTTCATCACCCTTTTCAATTCCTCCCATGATTCACTAAATGCAACTAAGTCATCTGCAAAGCTTAAGTTGTTAAGGCATTCCCCATTAATGCCAATTCCTAAATTTTCCTAATCTGAATTCTTAAAAAAAAAAAAACTTTTCTAGGCAATCTGCGAGAAATTTTGGAGATTGAATCTCCCTGTCTTAACTCCTTTCTCAATCGGAATTTATTTACTTTATGTAGTCTAACGATTTCTGTATTTTCCTTATAGATATCTTCAAATGTTCTAACATAAGTCTCATCTATTCATTTCAAGGGTTTTCATTAGTGCTGAGGTTTTGACAGAATCAAAAGCTTTCTCATGATCTATAAATTCCATACATAGCAGTTCGTCATTCTCTGCTGACTTTTCCTTTAGCTGGTTAATTACTTGGATATGGTAAGTTGTTAATGACCCAATTCTAAAACCTGCCTGCTCTCTTGGTTGATTGAAGTCTAGCGGTCTTTCTATTGGCCCTAATATGGTCTTTGCAAATATATTATATATTACTGAGAAAGTTCATTGGGCAATAATTTTTCAGGTCATTTATGTCTCCCCTTTTTTTGTGAATCAGTATAATGATAAAGTTTTTCCAAGATGTAGAGATAGCGCATCCTTGCAGACATTTGATGTAGAGTTCAGCCAGTTTTACTACTAAGAAATCTCCTCCATCTATTATCAGATCAATTGTTACGCTGTTTTCTCCTGGTGCTTTGTATCTTTTCATGCATTTTGACGGTTTCTTTACCTCTCGTACTATTACTTTTGGTAGTGGCTTACATGTTTTATTACTTCTATTCGCAGTTATTTTTTTATATCACTATTGTACAGCAATGTATAGAAATCCTCTGCAATTTTTATTGCTCAATCTCAATTGTTGTCATTTCCATTTTCATTCTTTAAAGCTAATATCTCTTGGCACCCTGTTCCAAGTATTCTTTCCATCAATTTGATGCCTACATATATATATATATTATATATTCATCATATATATA
>NC_090738.1:18187254-18254754 GCF_036898095.1 Palaemon carinicauda | reverse complement strand
GCTCTTTCCGGACTTCTCTCGATCCATTCTTTGTGTTCAATTAACGTTGCTGAATTCATCTATATTTGTATAAACAACTCACTTCTCTCGTGTCATCTAAATTGTAATTATACATATCAATTATCTGCAATTTAATTCAGAACACGTAACCAAGTTTACTGCACAGCCTCCACTGAAGTATTTAATTAGTAAACGAAGAGATGAAAGCAAGCTATATAAATTAAAAGATATAGAAAACACGGAAAAATTAACATAATTGGTTTCCCCAAAGGTTAGAAGTTCCTATCAAGGTAAATATCTGTGGTCAGGAAAGAGATGGTTGCTGATACTGGAAGGAAATGTTCGCTAAGACATAATGGGTGAATTTACTTGTCTATAATTTAAACAAAGTATGTATTATAGGTTGTTTTAAATGTATGTGCAGAGTGGAATTTTATTTACTATGAGATACTAGTCGCCCCCCTGGTTGTTCTCTTGACCAAATTCATTTTAAATTCAATTCTTCACTTCTAAATTTCTTTTTGTGTACCAGGCTCCTTTCCCTATTGGCCCAATTAGGCTTGAGGCATTCTCCTTTCCCAAATATGGTTAGAGCTTGGCTATTATTATTATTATTATTATTATCATTATTATTAACAATAAATAATAATATAAAATAATATAAATAATAGTAATAATATTAACAATAATACTAATGATAATAATAATAATAATAATAATAATAATAATAATAATAATAACTACTCAAGTTTAAAGAGATGTTAATTACTCTACTTGGTAACCCTATTAACATGATTTATTAAATTCGCCATAATAAAAAAAAGTTTATCAAAACCCCTTTGAACCATCACATGAGTTGTATACTAACATCCAGGGATTTTTAATCATTTCAGTTCACATGACGTATTTTGGGTTTCTTACTTTTATTATTTTCTTGTATGACAAATTTATAAAAATGTTATTTTCATTAGTAAAATAAATTTTTGAATATACTTACCCGATAATCATGTAGCTGTCAACTCTGTTGCCGACAGAAATCTACGGTCGGGATACGCCAGCGATCGCTATACAGGTGGGGGTGAACACAACAGCGCCATCTGTGGTCAGGTACTCCAGTACTTCTTGTCAACACCACCTCAATTTTTTCCTCGGTCCACTGGTTCTCTATGGGGAGGAAGGGTGGGTCAATTAAATCATGATTATCGGGTAAGTATATTCAAAAATTTATTTTACTAATGAAAATAACATTTTTCAATATTAATCTTACCCGATAATCATGTAGCTGATTCACACCCAGGGTGGTGGGTGGAGACCAGCATACATGTTAACAAAGAAGCTAAGTATCCCGTATTTTATTTTATTAGTTATTCAAAAATAACATAAAATAAATAAGTACCTGGTAAGGAAGACGACTTGAACCATTACTCTGCCTTTATTAAGTACGTCTTCCTTACTGAGCGTAGCGGTCCTCTTAGGATGCTGAACGACTCTTAGGTGCTGAAGTATAAAGGGCTGCAACCCATACTAAAGGACCTCATCACAACCTTTAACCTCGGCGCTTCTCAAGAAAGAATTGACCACCCGCCAAATCAACAAGGATGTGGAAGGCTTCTTAGCCGACCGTACAACCCATAAAAAGTATTCAAGAGAAAGGTTAAAAGGGTTATGGGATTATGGGAATGTAGTGGCTGAGCCCCCGCCTACTACTGCATTCGTTGCTACGAATGGTCCTAGGGTGTAGCAGTTCTCGTAAAGAGACTGGACATCTTTGAGATAGAATGATGCGAACACTGACTTGCTTCTCCAATAGGTTGCATCCATAACACTCTGCAGAGAACGGTTCTGTTTGAAGGCCACTGAAGTAGCCACAGCTCTCACTTCATGTGTCCTTACCTTCAGCAAAGCAAGGTCTTCTTCCTTCAGATGAGAATGTGCTTCCCTAATCAGGAGCCTGAATAGGTAAGAAACTGAGTTCTTAGACCTTGGAAGAGAAGGCTTCTTGATATCACACCATAATGCTTCTGATTGTCCTCGTAAAGGTTATGACCTTTTTAGATAGTACCTAAGAGCTCTAACTGGGCAAAGTACTCTCTCCAGTTCGTCCCCCACCAAGTTGGACAGGCTTGGGATCTCGAACGACTTAGGCCAAGGACGTGAAGGAAGCTCGTTTAGCAAAAAACCGAGCTGCAAGGAACATGTAGCCGTTTCAGATGTGAAAACTATGTTCCTGCTGAAGGCGTGGATCTCACTTACTCTTTTAGCTGTTGTCAAGCACACAAGGAAAAGAGTTTTTAATGTGAGGTCCTTAAAAGAGGCTGATTGGAGAGGTTCAAATCTTGATGACATAAGGAACCTTAGGACCACGTCTAGATTCCAGCCTGGAGTGGACAACCGACGTTCCTTTGAGGTCTCAAAAGACCTAAGGAGGTCCTGTAGATCTTTGTTGGTGGAAAGATCCAAGCCTGTGTGGCGGAAAACCGCTGCCAACATACTTCTGTAACCCTTAATCGTAGGAGCTGAAAGGGATCTTACGTTCCTTAGATGTAACAGGAAGTCAGCAATCTGGGTTACAGTGGTACTGGTTGAGGAAACTGCATTGGCCTTGTACCAGCTTCGGAAGACTTCCCCTTTAGACTGATAGACTCTGAGAGTGGATGTCCTCCTTGCTCTGGCAATCGCTCTGGCTGCCTCCTTCGAAAAGCCCCTAGCCCTTGAGAGTCTTTCGAAAGTCTGAAGGCAGTCAGACGAAGAGCGTGGAGGTTTGGGTGTACCTTCTTTACGTGAGGTAGACGTAGAAGGTCCACTCCTAGAGGAAGAGTCCTGGGAATGTCGACCAGCCATTGCAGTACCTCTATGAACCATTCTCTCGCGGGCCAGAGCGGAGCCAACCAACGTCAGCTGTGTCCCTTTGCGAGAGGCGAACTTCTGAAGTACCCTGTTGACAATCTTGAACGGCGGGAATGCATACAGGTCAAGATGGGACCAATCCAGCAGAGAAGCATCCACGTGAACTGCTGCTGGGTCTGGAATCGGAGAACAATACAACGGGAGCCTCTAGGTTATCGAGGTAGCGAACAGATCTATGGTTGGCTGACCCCACAGGGCCCAAAGTCTGCTGCAAACATTCTTGTGAAGGGTCCACTCTGTGGGGATGACCTGACCCTTCCGGCTAAGGCGATCTGCCATGACATTCATATCGCCCTGAATGAACCTCGTTACCAGCGTGAGCTTTCGATCTTTTGACCAGATGAGGAGGTCCCTTGCGATCTAGAACAACTTCCACGAATGAGTCCCTCCCTGCTTGGAGATGTAAGCCAAGGCTGTGGTGTTGTCAGAGTCCACCTCCACCACCTTGTTAAGCTGGAGGGACTTGAAGTTTATCAAGGCCAGATGAACCGCCAACAGCTCCTTGCAATAGATGTGAAGTGTCCTTAGCTCCTGATTCCATGTTCCCGAGCATTCCTGTCCGTCCAAAGTCGCACCCCAGCCCGTGTCTGATGCGTCAGAGAAGAGACGGCGGTCGGGTTTCTGAACAGCCAAAGGTAGACTTCCTTGAGAAGAAAGCTGTTCTTTCACCACGTGAGAGTCGACCTCCTCTCTTCGGAAACAGGAACTGAGACCGTCTCTAGCGTCATGTCCTTTATCCAGTGAGCCGCTAGATGATACTGAAGGGGGAGGAGGTGGCGTCTCCCTAACTCGATGAACAGGGCCAGCGATGAAAGTGTCCCTGTTAGACTCATCCACTACCTGACTGAGCATCGGTTCCTTCTCAGCATGCTCTGGATGCATTCTAGGGCTTAGTAGATCCTTGGGGCCGACGGAAAAGCCCGAAAAGCTCGACTCTGAAGATCCATACCCAGGTAGACAATGGTCTGGGATGGGACGAGCTGGGACTCCTCAAAATTGACCAGGAGGCCCAGTTCCTTGGTCAGATCCATAGTCCATCTGAGAATCTCCAGACAGCGACGACTTGTGGGAGCTCTTAAAAGCTAGTCGTCTGACGGAGCCGGACACAAGATCATGGTACTGCTGCACAGTCTGTGAACTGTCAACCCTGGGGAAGCGAGGAAGTACAGCGACAACCCGAAGCTGTCTAGACTGTCTGGGTCGTACAGACAACTCCTTATCGGGTTGCTGAGGTTGCCGCACTGCGTCACAACAAGTCACTTCTGCTGGTTGTTGAACGTCTTCCCAGTGACACACTGACTCCGAAAACAAAAAAATCCTCTAACAAGGACTAAGCTTGGACTGCATGTCTTGCAACAAAGCTCAAGGTCTATGGGAGCAGGTGTGGTAACAGACGGGGTTAGCGACTGAAGTGGAACCATTACCCTCCCTGGAAGCATGTTATGCTTAAATAAAAGTCCATAGGAGGCTAAGCAGCTAAAGGCTCCTCTCCAAATGACAGAGTCCTCAAGGGAATATCAGAAGGAGGGAGAATAGCACTTTCTCATCTACAGGAACCATATCCGAGAAAAGCTAAGTTCTCTCAGTGAGGGTTTCACTGGTGCAAAAGCAGCAGACTAGAAGGCAACGTTATGAAACTGCTTGACAGTCTAGTGAGTTGGCAACAACCAAAGATGTGTGACTGAGGAGCATGCGGTAAGGTATGCAGAGCATGCTGTATGCAGAGCATGCTGTATGTAGAGCATGCTGTAAGGTAAGCAGAGCATGTTGCATGGCGTGCGGCTTATGCTGCATGGGATGAGGCTCATGCTGCATGGGATGAGGCTCATGCTGCATGGTATGAGGCTCATGCTGCATGGGATGAGGCTCATGCTGCAAGGGATGAGGCTCATGCCGCATGCGTTGAGGAGGATGCCGCATAGTATGAGGCTCCTGCCTCATGGGTTGAGGCGGTTGCCGCATAGCATGAGGCTCCTGCCTCATGGTTTGAGGAGGATGCCGCATAGCATGAGGCTCCTCATAGCATGAGACTCCTGCCTCATGGGTTGAGGAGGATGCCGCATAGCATGAGGCTCCTGCCTCATGGGCTGAGGAGGATGCCGCATAGCATGAGGCTCCTGCCTCATGGGTAGAGGAGGTTGCCGCATAGCATGAGGCTCCTGCCTCATGGGTTGAGGAGGATGCCGCATAGCATGAGGCTCCTCATAGCATGAGGTCCCTGCCTCATGGGTTGAGGAGGATGCCGCATAGCATGAGGCTCCTCATAGCATGAGGCTCCTGCCTCATGGGTTGAGGAGGATGCCGCATAGCATGAGGCTCCTGCCTCATGGTTTGAGGAGGATGCCGCATAGCATGAGGCTCCTCATAGCATGAGGCTCCTGCCTCATGGTTAGAGGAGGTTGCCGCATAGCATGAGGTTCCTGCCTCAAGAGTTGCGTCTGCCTCAAGGGTTGGGAGGTAGCTGCGCAGAGAGAGGCTCTTGCCTCAAGAGTTGAGGCTCTTGCCTCAAGAGTTGAGGCTCTTGCCTCAAGAGTTGAGGCTCTTGCCTCAAGAGTTGAGGCTCTTGCCTCAAGAGTTGAGGTTCTTGCCTCAAGAGTTGAGGCTCTTGCCTCAAGAGTTGAGGCGGTTGCCGCATAGCCTGAGGCTGCTGCCTCAAGGATGGTGGAGGTTGCTGCAACGCATGAGGCTGCTGCCTCAAGGATGGAGGAGGTTGCCGCAACGCATGAGGCTCCTGCCTCAAGGGAAGAGGAGGTTGCTGCAAAGCATGAGGCTCCTGCCTCAAGGGTTGAGGAGGTTGCCGCATAGCAAGAGGCTCCTGCCTCAAGGAAAGTGGAGGTTGCTGCATAGCGCTGGTACCTGGCAACTCCCAATGCGGCAGCTCACGCATGGAGGCAGGAGGAGCCTCAACATCATACGTCTGGCAGGGTGGACTGCGCAGAGGTGGAGGAGCGCTCGCAGGAGGAGGTGTGCTAACCTTCTCTGCCTGAAACTCCTGCATCAACACCGCAAGCTGAGACTGCATTGTCTGCAGCATAGACCACTAGAGTCTAAGAAAGACAACAACAAACGGAGCTACTGTCCGTTGAGACTGAGGGTCTAAAACAGCTGGTGCGGCAACAGACGGAGTTACTGCCTGTTGCGGTACCACCTTGCCTCTTTGGGAGGTGTGCAGTTGTCGTACTGCAGCAAGTCCGAACTGACCCAGTGCTAATGGCTCCACCTAGGAGTTGGACTTGCGCGGAAGGGACCGACTTGCACTTAAAAGCAGCAAGATTTGGTCCATGGTTTCTGCGAGAAACCTCTTCCGCAGACGAGGAATAAATGGGCTCTTTCGTCTTTGTGTGGGTGGGGTGATCACGTCGGCTACGTGAGTTGGTTACACCCGAAACCACGGAGGAAAACGTCTGTTCGTCGATCAAGGCCTGATGAACCCATAAGTCCTTCGACGTTACTTCTCCCCTGGGCTTGGGAGCTTGTAAGAGGTCCCAGACTAGGCGAACAACTGGCACGAACAGACGAACCCTCGAACGCAACACTGTAACACTTTGCGCTTATCACTTTATCACTTTTGATTTTCTGTTTGCACTTATTTCACTGAACTCGAAACTTTAAGTGGTTTGTACCTGAAACACGCAATTCTATCCTTCATTAAAAGTTAGTAATTGCGAAAACAGTATTACAATGTAACAGAAAAACATAATGAAAGATAAATAATTCAGTGGCTGGAAAAGAGACTAAACACTAGATCAAATAAACTACGTTTAAAATCTCTCACCGCATAAAGCCTGGGAACAAGAATAAAACTCTAGAAACGTTTACCTTCTTCCCCTAAAGAGACTAGGGAGAAGAGCAAAAACGATAACAACGTTACCCGCTTGAACGAAACGTTTATCCTCCTCTCTCTCCCTTCGTCTCTATCTCTCTCTCTCTCTCTCTTGACTTAGAACCTGAGAGATGAGCCCAATTATATATATCGTTAAAACATATTATTGTTAAAGGAAAAAAACTGAAAGATTTCCCAAATAAAAAGTTCCTTTATTAGAATTAAAACCATTTAAGCTAAGAAAGAATGAACAAAACGCTAGAATCGGTTTACTCTTACTGCAACGTGACACCGTGAATACTCTCTATCGTAACGATAGAGCGCAAGTTGAACGTTCTGAACGTCAACAACTGCAGAGACAAAACAAAACGTTAGTTCAACTTTGAAAACAGTACGAGACTATCAAAGAAATTCTTTCAAAAACATTAAAATAGCATAATATGTTAACAGGTAAAAACGAAATGACGGGCTCAATGTTAATTAACTTCGGTTCCAAGAAAAGACCGCCTACTATTAGGAAAGGTCGAATATAAACAAATATAAAAATTAATTTTAATAAGTTTATAATAAAAGGAAGTTAATCGAAGAGGCCTATAAAAGGCGGAGAGATATAAAATAAATCTATAACTTTTGTTAAGCAAAATTAAGAAAGAGAGTCTATACTCTCTTCGACACCAACACTTCCGTCTAAGGGAAGGGTCGGCCATTAAAAGTGAAAGAGAGTTCATACTCTCTTCGTCACCAAAATTAAATAAAAAATTAAATCAAATTAATTCCAAAAACTTGCTAAGCTAATGATAAAGCTTCCTGAATAGCGAAGGCTAAACTCTAGAGCAAATACATCACCAAATCGTGAGAAATAACTCCAGAATCAACAGCGTATCCATGTAGGTCTAGCCGGAGGCACGACAGAGGAAAAATTGAGGTGGTGTTGACAAGAAGTACTGGAGTACCTGACCACAGATGGCGCTGTTGTGTTCACCCCCACCTGTATAGCGATCGCTGGCGTATCCCGACCGTAGATTTCTGTCGGCAACAGAGTTGACAGCTACATGATTATCGGGTAAGATTAATATTGAAAAATACAAACTATGTATCAATGGAAAGGATATCTACTCAGATACACGATGAATAAAAAACTTTCAAATCATTGCACTAATAGATTTTGAGCTGTGGCTTGGGTGATAAATTTGTTTGTGCAGGATGGAGTGAATGGGTAATTTGAAAGTAGACAACTTACCTCAAAACGAGTCAAAAAACAAAATTACAACACCTTCAGAGAGCTCGCACTTACCTGAAAAGAAAATAGTACAATATGAGAGAATCTATCTAGACATTTAACATTGTGTACACATAAATTAGCAAAGGTTTGTGACAGCGTAATAAGGTTCCTATACTATAAAAAGTATTGACGCCAATAATTATCTTAATGCTACCGGTTGCATTAAAAACATTTCAATCACTACATTTGGCTGTCAGTAATATTTACAAAATTAGAATTATCAATAAAGTCCATAGCGCAAGGATGGCATAACCTTATGATAACTAATGTCAAATCTGATAAGTAATAGTAATTAAGAGTTCTTCAGACTCACAGAAATGGTTTCTGTGAAATCTCAATATTATAGTTTCTAGTCCAATAGTCCAAGTTGTGGTAGAGGAAGTAATTAATGAAAAGGGTTATTTTCCTTAGCTCAAAATTTGTCTTTTCTAAAAATAAAGGGCCTTTATAGTCAGAAACATAGTATGAACAATGGCGCTGTAGGTATTTCTTGGTCTCTGAAATAGAAAATTTCTTTTGGCAATTCAAATAGTTATGTTTATCCTTTAATGTAAGGTAACGCCCATAGTTCCGGCAATAAACACAATTTGGAAGTACGTCATAGCTATGTAACAACTTATCAGTAGCTTTATCACATTTAAAACAAAAAAAACTGAATGTATAATATTATTGTTCGTAACCTGGACAATAGACATCCTACTGAAACAAGAACATAGTAAGAACATTTCAAAATAACGAAGATATGAGTCGCTACTGAAAAAAAAGGTAAATGATAGGCCCCAAAAAAATCCATTCGATAATGAAGGCCGCACTGATTGGTCATTTAGATTCTAATGATATGAGAAATTAAACAATTAAAGTCTCGATTTAAAGCAAAGACTGTTTAACATAAGTTACATACAGCATAAGGCGAGAACAGCGTCGAGAGAATAAGAATACAGTACTGTACATTGTAACTGTATGTGGTGGCTTGATATACATATACCAGATTATGTAAGCTAGATTGAGGGCATATCCACTTCCACGGCAGTATGGGCTAGGATTATAGCACCATTATTTTAATTACAAATCACTTGTTTTTATGATTCCCTTACATCTGTAAAAAAAAACACTATGGAACATATTTACCCGAGCACAATTAGGAGATACTGTATCATAGTATTTGCTGGGTAAGAATAGGTCAGTTTAAATAAGTAAGGGCCCCTTCCGATGAATAACGACACACAGAACATATGACTTCAATGTTTATGGTACTGTTGACAGTGAACAGGTAAGTATTTGCCACTTTATTGTGGGATCCTTCTATGAAACAAATTTTTGATGGAGGAAAAAAAAATCTAGTGTATTACTCATTACTCCAAGCAGATATGCATAAATCATACCAATAACCAACTGGATAAATCAAAATCTAATATGTAAAACACATAGTTGATGTGTGTCCTCAGCACCAACCTTGAAATTACTAATAAACCACAAAAATGTAGTACAGAAATTACAAAGAGGCATTCAATCTGGTAAAGTAATAGTTCCGGTTAGGACAATATTGTCTCATAGAGAAAAATGTTATTTTCATTATAAAATAAATTTTTTAACATACTTACCCAGTAGTTATATATATAGCTATACGTCCCTGACGTCCGGCAGAAATTTCAAAAGTCACGGCAATCGCAGATTGGGTAGTCAGGTGTACCACCTGCGTGCCCCTAGCAAGGTATCCGGAACCATTCCATGATTCCTCAGATCTTCCATGCCTCTAGTCTCTAGAGGGGAGGAGGGTGGGAATTTAATTATATATAACTACCGGGTAAGTATGTTCAAAAATTTATTTTATACTGAAAATAACATTTTCAAACATAAGACTTACCCGGTAGTTATATATATATATATATATAGCTGATTAACACCTTTGGTAGAGGGTTAGAGACAGACAACATTATTGGAATTTTACTTAAGAGTTAATAAACAAGCTTAAGGATTCGTACCTGATAAGGAAGATGACTTCAATGAATTCCTTCATTATGTCCGCTTTCCTTATGAGATCCAGCGATCCACCCAGGGGGCTGAAGACCTCTAGGAGCTGTCAAACCGGTCTAAAAACCTCTATGTGACAGGACCTCCTCCAATACCCTTGTTCCGGGGCGCTCTCAAGGAACAAAATGACCACCTGACTAAGGTCAATGATTGTGGAAGACTGTCGCAATCTCCATGAACAACCATAAAAATACAAAAGTTCCAAGAGAAGAAAAGGGTATTAGGATTATGGGAATGTAGTGGTGGATCCTCCCCTCCCCCCACCCCCACTACTGCACTCGTTGCTACAAATGGTCCCACAGTGAAGCAGTCCTCATAAAGAGTCTGGACACGTTTTAAATAATGTGAAGCGAACTCAGATTTACTCCTCCAAAAGATTGTGTCCATAATACTCTGCAACGATTTATTCTGCCTGAAGGCCACCGAAGTTGCTACAGTTCTAACCTCCTGCGTCTGACTTAAAAACTCTTGCGGTCTGCCTTACTGCAATGTGAATGAGTTTCTCTTATTAAGAGCCTGATGAAGAATGAAAGTGCATTCTTCGATCTCTGTAACGAGGGCTTTTAGACCAAGCACCAAAGAGCTTCTGTCTTGCCTCGCAACTTTTCTGTTCAGTCCAGGAAGAACTTCAGGGCTCTTACTGGACTCAGGACCCTTCTCCAACTCCTCGCCAACCATATCCGAACGGTTCAGAAACTCAAAAGCCATGGGTCAAAGTTGAGAAGAGTGTTTATTCTTGGCGAGAAAGCCTAACTGCGATGAGTCGATAGCTTTGACTCTCAAGAAAACCAACGTTTTAACTAAAAGCATGAATCCCACTGACTCTTTTGGCTGTCACCAGATTGACCAAAAATAGAGTCTTCATCGTGAGGTCCTTAAATGAAACTGAATGCAAGGGCTCAAACCTGTCACTCTCAATGAACTTCAAGACTAAATCCAGATTCCAAGCTTGTGAATCCTGGAACTATTGCTTTGATTGTTTCAAAGACTTTGAGAAGTTCCTGTAGGTCTTTAACATTAGAAAGGTCCAAGTGTGTGTTGGCCTGAATACGGTTGCTAACATACTCTTGTATCCCATGATGGTAGAGGACGAAAAAATTACGTTTCCTTCGAAGATATAACAGGAAGTTGGCAATCTGAGTATTAGAGGTACTGGATAAGGAAACAGAGTTGACTCTGCATCACTCTCTAAAAATTTCCCACTTGGATTGGTAAACCTACACGTCCTTCTTTCTCTTGCGATAGCCCTAGCTGCTTCTTTCAAAAAACCTTTACCTCTTGTGAGTTTTCCGATAATCTGAAGACAGTTAGATGAAGAGCTTGGAGATTGTTGATGGTATCTTTCCAAGTGGGGTTGTTTGAGTATAGCTACTCTTAATGAAAAGCTTCTTGGAGTGTTTACCATCCATTCCAGAACCTCTGTGAACCACTCTCTTGAAGGCCAAAAGTGGGCCACTAAAGTCAATCTGGTCCCTTCGTGGGACCCAAACTTTTTGCATTACTTAGTAATGAATTTTGAAAGGTGGAAAGCGTACACGTCCATGTCACGAGCTGTTCGACATCCGACGTCGCGTTCTGCTTGATGCTCGACGTCGCGTCCCGCTTGACGCTCGACGTCATGTCTTGCAGGATGCTCGACGTCACGTCTTGCTGGACGCTCGACTTCACGTTAAAGCAGGACGCTCAACGTCACGTCCTGCTGGACGCTCGACATCACGTTAGCTGGACGCTCGACATCACGTCTGGCTGCTTGACTCCTTTGGTTAAAGCGGCTGAAACACGCCATTTAACAATGGAGATGTAAAGACGTTCGTCGTCAAGAATCTCTTGACTAGAAGCCTTATGACGCTTGCCGTCCAGGTGTGAAGCTACCCGACACTCTGGGTCCAGGCCTGCTACTCTCTTGTTGTCCGCAGGCTGATAAACTCGCATGAGCAAAGAGAGTTCCTGTTGTATATCTTGCAGCATATTAAAATTGGGGTCCACTTGTTGTGGTACAGGAGACGTCACATCTACCACAAGCTCGCTTTCTACGCCGTTTAAAGAGCGCGCAGAGCATCCAGAGGACGATAACCAGATTGATGGAGGAGGAGGAACATGAACCTAGGTCAAGCCAGGCTCAGACAACTGTCCTGCAACTGGGTGAGTTGGACATTTCTTGATAGTTGCTGACGTCCTTAAAGGATGCTTGGTAGGAGAGCTTTCTTTGGTAGAATGAAAAACGCTCAGGAATGTTCCAAAGCCTACAACCAGAAGCTTGCAGTGTCATGATAGGATGCTGAATGACCGTGTCCACCTTCCTCTTCAGAGGTCTGGAAGCTTGACGCCAGCCTTGTCTGGGCACTGCGTTATCCGGTGACGAAAAAACTTTTACCTCACCTTTCCTATGATGAAGGTGAGCGTCCTGGGAAGCGTCAAAAGGTATGCTCGAGGAGGCGTCTGCTCGGGAGCTAAAGCCTCTGTTTCTTTTTGTCGTTCGACATTCCTTCTCCCAGTGTTTAGGGAGAGAAGAAAGACAGGTCCTAGCAGACGCACCACCTATTTGAAGGGTGGTGCTTAGGCCGAAACAAAGAGCCCAAAACTGGACAACTTCCTCCTATACACGAACCTTCAGGAATTGCTTGAAGTTCGGATGGATGAGGGTGTGGAAGTAAGCATCCTGGAGGTCTAAAGAGACCATCCAGTGGACCATTCCTACTGCTGTAAGGACTGATTTCAATGTCTACATGGAGAACTTTGACTTCTAAATGAAGGCGTTGAGAGCAGTTACATCCAGGACCGGACAATAGCCTCCCTCTCTCAAAAGAGAGACATTTGATGTTGCATAGTCTGTCTCTTTGGCTCCTCTCTGAACTTGGCAGAGAGGTCTATCAGAGCAACTAATAAAGGAGGTTTCACTTGGAAAAAGATTTCGCATCCATCCTTTAGTAATAGCACGGACCAAAGGTCTGCTCCTCTCCTCTCCCAGGCTCGCCCGAAGTAGTTAAGTCTGGCTCCTACTGTTGTCTGTGCGGTTTAGAGAAAAAGTATGCAGAAACTTTCTTGCTGATTAAGACATCAAAACCTGTGTCTTTGACCAACTCTTGAGGGAGAAGAGAGAAAGAAAAAAGGGGTGGTGTGTACCTCAATTCTGATTTCTGATTCAAAGTTATCCTG
This sequence comes from Palaemon carinicauda, assembly GCF_036898095.1. NCBI lineage: Eukaryota > Metazoa > Arthropoda > Malacostraca > Decapoda > Palaemonidae > Palaemon > Palaemon carinicauda. The sequence continues at coordinate 18,241,555 of NC_090738.1, read as the reverse complement.
CCTCATTTCCTGCATTCCTTAAGAGATTCAGCAATCCACTCAGGGGGCTGTAAAAGTCTCTGTGGGGCTGCCACAAGGTCCTCGACCTTAACGTGGCTAGACCTCCACCCTTGCTATCATGACATTCCTGATAAGGAAGCTGGCTTCATAGGTTTTTATGCCTCAATTACCTGCATTCCTTGAGAGATTCAGCGATCCACCCAGGGGGCTGTAAGTCTCTGTGCGGCTACCACAAGGTCCTCGACCTTAATGTGGCTAGACCTCCACTCTTGCTATCCTGGCATACCTGATAAGGAAGCTGGCTTCATAGGTTTTTATGCATCATTTACCTGCATTCCTTGAGAGACTCAGCGATCCACTCAGGGGGCTGTAAAAGTCTCTGTGGGGCTGCCACAAGGTCCTCGACCTTAACGTGGCTAGACCTCCACCCTTGTTATCCTGGAATACTTGGATTGCATCCAGTCTCCCATCATACTCAAAGCTCTATTAGATGATCGAGACAGCACCATCTTAGAAAACAGAGACTCCTTCGACGCCTTCCTTAGCAAAAACTCTGAAGGCGGGACGAGGAGCAGCAGGCAGAAAATAATTCGGAAACTCTTCAGAAAAAACTCTCATGAGTTTCTACAAGTCAACTGAAGGATGAAAGAACTTAGGATCTTCTCCTACGAGAATTCCTCTAAAAGATAAATAATGGAAAGGAGATTGTCGATCCCTTCTTCTTACAAGTCTCTAACCAAAGTGGAGACTTGTTTCCTAGGAGTTAACTCCTTAAGGTCCTGTAATTCTGGCCTCAATGGGTCCAAGATCATTACTTACTTTTACTTACTTTTAGGGGTTTATTTCTCGCCCTCCATTAGACACCAAGAGTCTGTACAGTCGGGCCTTGGTGTGTGAAAATAATTCTTCCAGTTAATATTTTCCTCTTTATATTTTCCATTATATCGCCTGGTATAACTATGTTCCAACGCTAGACGCTCGCGGTCATTACGATCGGAACTAAGACGTTCGCGATCTTGACGTTTGGCTCGACTGGTGTAATCACAACATCCGAGTCCTGATGCTCGACGTCACGTCTAACAGCTTGCGTTAAGTCCAACTGTTGGAAGCTAAACGCCATGCAACTGCTTGACGCTCGGCGCCACGTGACTCTTGGAACAATGACGTTCGCGGTTAAGACACTCGCGACTAAACGCTCGCGATTTAGACGCTCAGAACTATGCTTGAAACTCGGCGTCACGCTCAACTGCTTGACGCTCGACGTCACGTAACTGCTTGACGCTCGACGTCACGTAACTGCTTGACGCTCAACGTCCTGTTTAACTGCTTGACACTCGACGTCAAGTCCAACTGCAGAACGCTTGACGCCATGCAAGTGCTTGATGTTCGGCGCCACGTGACTCTCGGAACAATGGCGCTCGCGATTCAGACGCTCGGAACTATGACGTTCGCGTCTAGAACATTCGCTCATCCAACAAGAGAGACAAAGAAGTTGTACTCAGTTCCAAACATCGAGTCAAACTCTTACAGCATCGTTAGTAGTGCAAGACATTCGACGTCCTGCTGGACGCTCAACGTCCTGCTGGACGCTCGATGTCCTACAGGAAGCTCGACGTCCTACAGGAAGCTCGATGACGTCATGCTGGAAGCTCGATGACATCACGCTTATCGTCCAATGACTTCCTGCTGTAAGCTCGATGACGTCACGCTCGGTGTTACATGTCATGACTTCCAGCTACTCAACGCTTGGCGTGATGTAGTCCATTCCTTAACGCTCGGCGTCCTTCTTGACGCTAGCTATTTGTCTAGAAGGAAGAGAAAAATGTAAGACGCCAGCTCTGTCTGTGAGCTAAGTCAACCGACGGTAAAGATAACACTTTTACCTCGCCTTACCAACGGCGAGGGCGAGCGTCCTGGGAAGCGACAACAGGAATGCTCGAGGGGACTTCTGCTTGAGCGCTAACGCCTCTCGTTTCCTTTTGCCGATCGACATTCCTTCTCCCAAGGGTTGGGGAGCTTGGAAGAGGTCTAGGCTAGGATAACGACAGGTTCGAGCAGACGCACCCTCAACTGACTGATTAAGATCACTGCCCTAAATAGCACTGAAAATTGCACTTTTTAATATTCTTTCACATAAGACCAAAGGAAAGACACAGTATAAGCCTTTTACCTTGTAAAAAGAAAGTACATTAAATGTAAAATATTAATTAGACCTGCCCACTGTGAGAGATATTAATCTTCCGCCAAGGGCTTGAATGAGAATTCAATAGGTTATTTGATTAATATTAGAAATCCCAATATCGAAAACAAAAATAAATAATGATGCAAAGTAATTTGTGAGACTATCGATTGTCTGAGAACAACGTAGCGTAACTTTAACTGTACGCTAGTTTATCTGAACTCTGAAAATAGATCGATGATTCTCTAAATAAAGTATACTAATAGGACAAATATATTCTTAAAAACAATATTTTCCTTTTGTATTATAAGAACTTAAATACTTTGGTTTTTAAGTAGAATTTTACTTTTCATAAATAACAATACAAAGTAATTTGTGAAACTGTATCGATTGACTGAGAACTGCGTAGCGTAACTTTAACTGTACGCTAGTTATTTAAACTCTGAAAATAGATCGTTCATCTAAATAAAGAACACTAAAAGAACAAATATATTTTTAAAAATAATTCTCTGTATCGAAAAAGAAATGAAAATGCAAGTCATACTACGTAGCTACGTAGATTACGTCATATGATAGTGACGTCATAGAGTAGGCGAAGTGTTTACCTATCGCCATCATATATTAAAGAGTAGGTTCGTTATTTTTTCAGTAGGTGGAAAAAACTCCTAATCCTACTCCTTTCAGCTTATGAACATATCGATCATAACCCAACCACTACTCTCAGTTAAAATAAAACCAAACTAGCGAAAGCCAACAGTAAATTGTACATCACCAAGATGACTGCAATTATACAGGTTACAGCGAGTGAAAAATCCAATGATGTTGCCGGCGTAGCCGGCAGGGAAGATCTGAGGAATCATGGAATGGTTCCGGATACCTCGCTAGGGGCGCACAGGTGGTACAACTGACTACCCATTCTGCGATTGCCGCAAGTTTTGAAATTTCTGCCAGACGTCAGGGACGTATAACTATATATATAACTACCGGGTAAGTCTTATGTTTAAAAAGTAGTTTTTCCTGCAGTGAATATCTTTTGTCAAATTTGACCTTAATTTTCACTGCAAATACTGTAGATCAATCTTCCAATATTCCCCCTCCCCACCAGACAAAGGAGGGAACCGGAGTTTTGTCCGGGGAAAACAGGAAAAACGTGATTATTAACGACTGAAATAAAGGTAAAATTCATTGAAATCACTACTAACTATAGGAAAACCAGTTTTCCCGTAAACAAACTATTACGTATCATTCACTTAATGGCCTCATGGGTCATTATTTTGAGGATATCTTTTAAAACTTCTAATGGTTTTTGCTCTGCCATGGCTCGCTGTGCTTATAGAAAAAAAAATGTCACTGCTTCTATGTTCCGGCAAGTGGTACATGTTGAACTGCGCTCGGCAACCCTTGGGTCTTTATTTTGGGGACATTTTTTAAAACTTCTAATGGTTTTTGCTCTGCTGTGGCTTGCTTCACTCGGAAAAAAAAAAAAAATCACTGCTCCTATGTTCTGGCAAGCGGTACATGTTAAGCTGCGTTTTCCAACCCAGTGGGTCATTATTTCATGGATATCTATAAAAACTTCTAGTGGTTTTTGCTCCAACGTGGCTTGTTCTCCTCGCATAAGAAAAGTCCCTGCGCCTATGTTCTGGTAAACGGTACGTGTTAAGGTACGTTCGCCAACCCCATGGGTTATATTATTTCGTACATATAATGTCTTACATTATGTTTGAGATGTGGAAGGTTGGGATCACCAACCTGAGACATTGTGTAAGTCATTCAAAGATGTCTAGTGAAATATGGCCAAATATGGTCAGTTTCCATATACATATATGGGCTGTGCTTGGTTAACAAGAAATAAAACGATGAATATAAGCCGTCTTAAAAAACAACTCGTCCAAAGCATGAAATTCCTTTATGAACAGACTACAGACGCTCCCCAAGATACGAACATCCGTGTTACGAACATCCGGAGATACAAACACAAATTGACGGAAGTCCAAACATGTTCGTAAACATTCGTAGATTTCATCGCAAGTCTAAATTCTCTCTCTCTCTCTCTCTCTCTCTCTCTCTCTCTCTCTCTCTCTCTCTCTCTCTCTCTCTCTCTCTCTCTCTCTCTCTCTCTCTCTCCCCGTATTTTGATTTTTAATGCAGTTAGATCTTCATATTCCTTTGAAAATTATTAAAAAATTCTTTATATCCTTATTCGATGTTTCAATTATGGGAATAGTAACGGTTCGGAAGAAAACCACTTGATTTGCCTCTCGCCTTTCGCCAGAAGAAATATACTGTGGTGTAATCATGACCAAAACAGAGTGAAATGACTAACATATGACTAGATAATCTGTTTAAACTTGTCAGGATGAGAAATATATATAGGAGTATTGCATCAGTGAACACACACAAAAACAAGTTGGTAGGATCAACTCTGACAGAATACATTAATATCAGAAGGAAAATATCATAAAATATGACAAATTCGTAGGTAATTTGTATTTTTCCTAGCCATAAAAACCTTAGCTATTTAATATGAGTAATTACTTTCGGCGTAGCTAAAATGACGAGCCATTAGAATTTTAACGAGGGTTTACTATCCCACCGCTAGTTAGCGGGGGTAGGGAGGGTAGCTTGCAAACCCCGCCGCCCACACACACACACCTGTGCTTGAGCTAACTTTGCTTAGAGGTAAGACTTCACAGGGGATAGGGCTGGCGGGCAAGTTTGATTAAATAGCTAAGGTTTGTATAGTTAGGAAAAATACAAATTACCTACGAATTTGTCATTTGTTCCGTAACTGACATACAAACCACGCTATTTAATGTGGGTGACTCACCCCTTAGAAAGGGTGGAAAGTCCCAGCCAGTACTGGCTTTTGGCTTTGCCCGGGGACTCAGTATCTGAGTGTGTCAGCACTCAACAATAAGGAGTCCCTACACCGCTAGAACCTTGCTATGCAAGGGCTGGGGCCTACATAAGCTGTGTGTGAAGGTATGAAGTGTGAGTCGTCCTAGGAAGTTGACCTGTAGTCCTTTAGATTGAAACTTTAGGCTAGGACTCTCCCAATACCACCTCGTCAGGGTATGGGGACGTGACAGTATTAGCTTAATACTAGGAACACAAGGAAACATGGTTTACCTGCAGTGGTTCGAGGTCAGCTGTGCAGAGAACCCAGGATGCTGCTTTCCCCAAGAGAGGGAAGGATGAAGAGAAGAATAAGGGCCAGACATACCTTTTCATTCATGCAGACTAAGACTGGGTAACAATGCCCTCAACTTTCTGCTACTTGTCCATTGAGGAGCCTGAGGTTTTAAACCAGCTATTGTGCAGCCACCACAGGGCCGATAGAAAACGTATCGAGCCTCCTGTGGGTCACATCTTGCAGGTAGTGGGCTGTGAAGGTCGTCTGACGCTTCCACACCCCCGCTTGTAGCACCTGCGTCACTGAAAAGTTTTTCATGAAGGCCAGGGATGTAGCTACACCCCTGACATCATGTGCTCTAGGGCGACGTGACGGAGGAGGATCTGGGATATTCAGGGACAGATGGATCACCCTACGAATCCATGCCGAGATGGTATTCTTGGTAACCCTCCTCTTACTCCTCCCAGTGCTCACAAACAATGCCTGCACCTGGGGACGAACTGCAGCCGTTCTTTTGAGATATAGCCTCAGACTCCTTACTGGACACAGTAGGAGGTGGTCTGGGTCATCTGTTAAAGAATGAAGACTCAAAATCTGGAAGGAGTCAAACCGAGGGTCCGGCACTCCCGGATTCTGAGTCTTAGCAATAAACTCAGGGATGAATCTGAACGTTACCTCCCCCCATCCCCTTGAATGGGCGATGTCATAATAGAGACCATGAAGTTCACTGACTCGCTTGGCCGAGGCCAAAGCTAGTAGGAACACCGTCTTCCAAGTTAGGTGGCGATCTGAAGCCTGGCGTAATGGTTCGTAGGGAAGTCTCTTAAGAGACCTCAGAACTCGAACCACGTTCCATGGAGGAGGTCTCACTTCCGACTGAGGGCAGGTAAGTTCATAACTTCGTATGAGTAGGGAAAGTTCCAGCGAGGAAGAAATGTCCACTCCTTTGAGCCTGAAGGCTAGACTTAAGGCTGAGCGATAGCCTTTCAAAGCCGAGACTGAAAGGCGCATTTCTTCCTGCAAATACACGAAGAACTCCACTATTACTGGAATAGTGGCATCGAGTGGAGAGATACCCCTTCCACGACACCAACCACAGAAGACTCCCCACTTTGCCTGGTAGACAGATGCGGATGACCTTCACAGGTGTCCAGACATCCTGCTCGCAACTTGTTGCGAAAATCCTCTCTCAGCGAGGAGATGCTGGATAGTCTCCAGGCGTGGAGTCATAGCGAAGCTACGGCTTTGTGGAAGATGTTGGCGTTTGGTTGTTTGAGTAGCTCGTGTCGTGGAAGGAGTTCTCTCAGAAGTTCCGTTAGGAGTTGTAGAAGGTCTGGGAACCATTCCGCGTGATGCCATAGCGGAGCTATAAGGGTCATCGAAAGACTGACCGGTATTCTGGTCTTCTTGAGCACCCTCCTCATCAGACAGAACGGGGGAAAGGCGTATACGTCGATGTTGTCCCACCGTTGTTGGAAGGCATCTTGCCAGAGCGCCTTGGGATCCGGGACTGGGGAGCAGTATAGCGGAAGCTTGAAGTTCAGCGCTGTAGCGAACAGATCCACAGTCGGGGAACCCCACAAAGTCAGGACTTTTTTAGCTACTAGATGATCCAAAGACCACTTGGTACTCACTATCTGAGACGCTCTACTCAAGACTGTCGGCGAGCACATTCCACTTGCCTGGAATGGAGCGAGCCGATAGTGGAATCGAGTGGACTTCGGTCCACCTCAGTATCTCTACTGCAAGATGGGATAGCTGCTTTGAAAAGGTACCTCCTTGCTTGTTGATGTAAGCCACTACTGTGGGGTTGTCGCTCATCACCACCACAGAGTGACCCGCCAGGTATTGTTGGAACTGTTGAAGGGCCAGGAATACGGCCTTCATTTCTAGCAGATTTATATGGAGGCACTTTTCTGATTCTGACCACAGGCCTGAGGTTCTGTGTTGCAGAACGTGGCCCCCACCCTTTCTTTGAGGCGTCCGAAAACAGCATCAAATCTGGGGGGAGGACGAGAAGATCCACTCCCCTTCGTTGGTTCTCGTCTGTCACCCACCACAGAAGGTCCGTCCGTTCCGCAGGACCCATAGGGATCATGACGTCCGGGGAATTGTGACCCTGATTCCACCGGGACTTGAGTCGCCATTGGAGGGCTCTCATCCTGAGGCGACCGTTGGGAACTAGACTAGCCAAGGATGAGAGGTGACCGAGGAGACGTAACCACGATTGGGCTGGAAGTTCTTCTCGTCTGAGGAAAGGATCTGCGACCCTCCTCAGCCTTGCTATCCTGTCGTCTGATGGGAAGGCTTTTTGGAGATTGGTGTTTATGATCATGCCTAGATATACCAGTCTTTGAGTGGGAAGCAGAGAGGACTTCTCGAGATTTATCATGATCCCCAGATCTTGGCAAAGTCCCAGAAGTTTGTCTTGGTGTCGAAGAAGGGCTGACTCCGAGTCTGCTAGGATCAGCCAGTCGTCCAGATAATGGAGGAGACGGATGCCGATCCTGTGTGCCCACGACGATATTAGGGTGAACACTCTGGTGAAGACCTGTGGTGCTGTGGAGAGACCAAAACACAGCACCTTGAACAGGTACACCTTGTTGTCTAGGCTGAATCTTAAGTACTTCCTTGAAGACAGATGGACTGGGATCTGGAAGTACGCGTCCTTCAGGTCCAGTGTACACATGAAGTCTTGCAGTCTCACTGCAAGTCTGACCGTGTCTGCGGTCTCCATGCTGAACGGAGTTTGCTTGACAAACCTGTTCAGAGCTGAGAGGTCGATGACTGGTCTCCAGCCTCCAGACTCCTTCTTTACAAGAAAAGGTCGACTGAAGAAGCCTGGGGACCCGCTGACGACCTCTTGGAGAGCGCCCTTCTTCAACATGGTCTCGACTTCTGCCCAAAGGGCTTGTCCCCTTGCCGATCCCATGGCAAGGGAGCTCAACGACACTGGATTCGCTGTCAGGGGAAGTAGAGATGTTGTGAACGGGACGCGATATCCTTGACTGATTACGGAAATCGTCCAGGAATCGGCCCCGAGTTGCTGCCACCTGTTCGCGCAACTTTGTAGGCATCCCCCCACTGGTGGACATGCAGGGGGACTGCCAATCCTAGCGGTTGCGGCCTCGGCCGCTCCCTCTAGGATTCTTTCCTCCCCTGGAGGACTTTTTGCCTTTCTTGTCCTTGACAGGAAAGGGCTTAGACATCGTCGTCTTCACTGTAGCTGCCGGTTTCGTTGTCTTGGTAGGACGTGGTTGCTGGGGTGCTGGAGGTTTATAGGGCTTCGATGTTCGAGCCCTATGTAGGAGAGAGTCCTGGTTGGACTTCCGCCACCTCTCAGCCGATTGCTCCACATCCTTAGGCTCGAACAAGCTCTTCCCCATAATGGAAGAATATCTGAGCCTGCTGATCTCGGTACTGGGGACCTTTTGATGGAATCTCTCAGACACCGCATCTCGACGTTTCAAGATGGTATTAGCCCACAAGTTCGAGACTTGGTGGGCTAGAAACTCAATCGTACGAGTGCCCGAGAGTAAAAGTGTCTCCATGGCCTTCCTGGTACTTTCTTTGGACAAGTCCTCTGAACGTAACAGGATGCCTAGGGACCCTAGCCAGATGTCCAGCCACGAAGTTGCCTGCATGGCACACTTCGCCACCTTCTCCTAGCTAAGGATCTCTGTTGCCGAGAACGAGACCTGCCGGTTGGAGAGTCTCTCTAGAGGGACTCCCCTGGTAAGCTCTTCCAAAGAGTGGTGTAGGGGAAGAGCTAAACAAGTCTTCTCAACGAAGTCAAAGTACCTCCACTGATGGACACGAGGAGGTGGGAGGAGTTTGTTGCCGGCGCTGGATCGGCTGGAGGAGGCAAACTCGGAGAGTTGGGTTTCGACCTTGTCTCTGCCACTCTTAACCCCTTGAGACCAGGGCAAAGCCGCACTGGCCTTCGAGGGTTTTTGAGTCCCAAAGACTCGGTCTAAGACCGTGTCTTTGCCCTCACGAGGGGGAATCTCTGGATCCGCAAACCCATTGAGATTCCTCATAAGGGTCAGAACCTGCCAGAACGCATGCTCTGTCTCCTGTAGCTCCCCTCCTGAAAGGCTAGCAGAAAAGTCTCCTGTCCCCAAAGGCTCTTCTTGGGGGGACTCGTGGACGTTCTCTGAGTGCTTGGCTGGCTTTGGTCTAAGCCTTGAAGATGACTTCGGCAAAGTCTTGGGGTCCTTCGACTCCCGCCTGGGAGGGATGCAGGACACCAACAACGATGGTGGGAGGCTCTTCTCCACCCCTACCCGAGAAGACTTTCCAGCGCGAGGTGGGGTTTCCCTCATTGATGCGATGGGGGAACGCCTCACCTCGCGTGACTTCCCTGAGGACGGGAAATCTTCGTCCGAAGGGGAGGGAGTGAAAGTCTGGGGAGGTGAGGAGGCCTTCCTCAAGGACTTACGAGGCGTCAGCTTCGCCCTCGGAGAAGTTACCACGTTCGACACCTCTCTCTTCCTCTTCAGGGGAGTAGAAGCTGCCAATGATTTGTGGCCCAGCTCAGAGAGAACAGGCTTAAAAGCCTGCATGACCGCTCTGACCAGGGACCCAAACCAAGGCTGCTGACTGACAGCTGCGCTGTCAGAAACTCCCTCTGGAGGGAAGGGGATCGACCGAGCCCTAGGAGGAGTTACCAAAGGGGGGTTCGCCTGAAAAGATGAAGGAGAAGAAAAGTCCCTGGACCTATCCGGAATCCTCCCTCCCGCCGGCAAGCGCGCTGTTCTGCGCTTGCAGGGGGGGGACGCGACGATGATGACTTGGCCACGCGTTGTCCTGCAGCCTCGCGCTGGGGAAGGTGCTGGCGCTCGCGCGCGGGAGACTGTTCGCGCGCGCGTGGGCAAATGTGGGCGCGCGAGGGCAATGGCGCGCAGGGGCACGGGCTGGAGAAGGCAGAGGGCACGCTGAAGGATGGATAAGCCCCGCGCGCAGGGTCCAGCCGAAGAGCCAGTGCGGACGATAATGTTGGGCGCGCGCACAGTAGACACATCCCTTGTGCGCGGGCGCGCATGAGAGCGCACGTCTGGCTGTGGTGATGGGCGTGGGCGCGTAACCTTGTGGGCGCGCGAGGGCACGCTGGCGAAGGATGGCGTGCAGGCGGGGACCGATGGCTCATTGGCGATCGTTGCCGCGTTGGTGAGTGCTGGCGAGCAGGGGAAGAAGTTAACTTCCCCACTGCGCCCAGATCAGAAGATCGTGGGCGTGCAGGAGATCGTTGGCGCGCAGGCGAGCGCTGGCGTGTAGACGAACGCTGGCGCGTAGGCGAACGCTGGCGCGCAGGAGATCGAAGGTGCGCATGGCGCGCAGTAGTGCACTGGCGCGCTTTAACAAGAGCAACTTCTGCCGATAAGTGCTTGCGTGCAGGTGATCATTGGCACGCAGAGGAGACCTGGTGCATAAGGGACGTATGCACTAACTTGTGCATACGCCCTTGATGCCCCAAAGGGACCGTTGCCCGTTTTACAACGGGATGCATTGGCGCCCACAGCGCGTCAGCAGCCAGGAACGGCGACGGCAGGGTGGAAGGTCGGTGTGCCCTTTGTAAGGACGACCTTCCACCGAAGGAGATCTCGAACAATCTGCAGAGAGGTCCAGGGTTGTAGCTGGGAGAGTCGGAGAACGACGGCGAGGTTCCTCTGCTGCGGACTGCTATGACAATGAACCGAAGAGCCGCCTCCTAACACCCTTGTGAGGTGAAGGAAGGCCTCTACGGCGAAGAGGAAGGCGGGCTTTACGCCTTATACGCCCTCTGGGGGCCCTGGGGTCAGCGGGCTGACCATCAGCAGTCCTCCAAAGAGGAGTCTCTGAGAGTGAACTCCCCCGAGGGGGAGAATCACTGTCAGGAAAGACAGTTGGACTTAGTTCCTCCCTCGAAGGATGTTCAAAGGGGGGAACAAAGCCTTCAGCTACATCAGGATCATCACGAGCAGAGGTTTGATATAACTCATCGAAAGCCTCTGCCACGACAACGTCGACGATAGACAGAGGATCAACCTCTGCTAAAGTCGGCAATTGTTTGACAGCGGCCACCAACCTGATCATGTCAAACAAGGCTTCCTTGGAGGGCGAACCCTCAAGCCCCAAGGAAGCCCAAAGCTGACACAAATTATCATTAGTCACAGGCATATCTAAATCCTCCCCCGGGGGTGGAGGAGGAGCTGCCTCGCTATGGGAGACAACTCCCTCTCCCAAACCCCGAGATCGGGCAACAGAACTATGGCCTACGCTACCACTCGACAGTTTCTCGGAAGAAACCGATCGAGTGGGAGCTTCGGAGGAGGCTTGGGCCACGGAAGAAGAGTCCTTGGTATTTTCTCCTTTCAAAGAAACCTTCGAAGGAGAAATATCCCGTCTGGACTTCTTCTTCCGGCGCCGAGAAAACCTCTCCCACTGGGAGGTACACCACTCTCTACACTCACCACACACTTTATTTCTATCACACCGCTGGCCCCTACAATAAGGACATAGGGTGTGAGGATCCGTATCGACCGCCGAAATATACGTGCCACAAGGGCGGTCGGGTAATCCAGGACACTTTTGCATAGCAGAGGCCAACTTCACGCACACCTGTCAAAGGAAAAGCAAAAAGCATTAACAATGACTGTCAAAGAAGGCAAGGGTGACAGCGGACACATCCAACTACCACCCGAGCCGAGAGCAAAGTGAGCTCAAGCACAGGTGTGTGTGTGGGGGGGGGAGGTAGCAAGCTACCTTCCCTACCCCCTGCTAACTAGCAGTGGGGTAGTAAACCCTCGTTAAAATTCTAATGGCTCGTCATTTCAGCTACGCCGAAAGTAATTACCCATATCAAATAGCGTGGTTTGTACGTCAGTTATGGAACAAACTTGAATTTTGAGGGGGAAAAAAGGTATCTCCTCTCTCACTGGAAGTGGGTAGGGGGAGGGCCTATGTACATACGAGCAAACATGACAAATTCGGAGATAATTTGTATTTTTCCTAACCATACAAACCTTAGCGATTTACATGGGGTATTACTTTCGGCGTAGCTGAAATGGCGAGCCATTAGATTTTCAACGAGGGTTAACTATCCCCTCGCTAGTTAGCGAGGGGGTAGGGGAGGGGTTGCTAGCTACCCCTCCCCCCTCACACACCGGTGAACTGATTCACTTCGCTTAGAGGTAGGACTTCACGGGGGACAGGCCTGGCAGGCAAGTACACTATGTGTAAATAGCTAAGGTTTGTATGGTTAGGAAAAATACAAATTATCTCCGAATTTGTCATTTGTTCCGTAACCGAAATACAAACCACGCTATTTACATGGGGTGACTTAACCCTTAGGTAGGGTGGTAAGTCCCAAACTTACTGGCTTCGGCTTTGCCCGGGGACTCAGAATCCGAGTGTGTAGCACTCGAGATAAGGAGTCCCTGCACCTCGCAAGTTCCTTGCTCCGCAAGGAACGTGCGGCCTACATAAACTTGTGTGTGAAGGTATGAAGTGTGACTCGTCCTAGGAAGTCGACCTTAAGTCCTTTAGATGGAATTCTAGGCTAGGACGTTCCCAATACCACCTCGTCACGGTATGGGGGACGCGACAGTATTATTTAATACTAGGAACACAAGAAAGCATGGTTTACCTGCTGTGGTTTGAGGTCAGCTATGCAGAGAACCCAGGATGCTGCTTTCCCCAAAAGAGGGGAGGATGAAGAAAAGAGTAAGAGCCAGGCATACTTTTTCATTCATGCAGACTAAAACCGGGTAACAATGCCCTCAACCTTCTGCTACTTGTCCATTAAGGAGCCTGAGGTTAGACCAGCTGTTGTGTAGCCACCACAGGGCCGATAGAGAACGTATCGAGCCTCCTGTGGGTCACGTCCTGCAGGTAGTGGGCTGTGAAGGTCGTTTGACGCTTCCAGACCCCTGCCTGTAGAACCTGCGTCACTGAGAAGTTTCTCTTGAATGTCAGGGACGTAGCAATCCCTCTGACATCGTGTGCTCTAGGGCGACGTGACGGAGGAGGGTCTGGATTCAGGGAATGGTGGATGACCCTGCGAATCCAAGCTGAGATGGTGTTCTTCGTCCTTCCTGTGCTCACAAACAGGGCTTGCACTCGAGGACAAACTGCAGCTGTTCTCTTAAGATAGAGCCTCAGACTCCTTACTGGGCACAGTAGGGGATGGTCTGGGTCATCTGTTACAGAACGGACACTCAAAATCCTGAAGGAGTCGAACCATGGGTCCGGAACTCCAGGATTTTGAGTCTAGCAACAAACTCAGGGATGAACCCGGACGTTACCTCCCCCCATCACTGTGAATGGGCGACGTCATACGAGAGACCATGAAGTTCACTGACTCGCTTGGCTGAGGCCAGAGCGAGCAGGAAGATCGTCTTCCAAGTCAAGTGACGATCAGAAGCCTGGCATAATGGTTCGAACGGAGGTCTCTTAAGAGACCTGAGGACACGAACCACGTACCATGGAGGAGGTCTCACTTCCGACTGAGGGCAGGTAAGCTCGTAGCTTCGTATGAGTAGAGAAAGTTCCAGCGGGAAGGAAGTGTCCATTCCTTTCAGCCTGAAGGCCAGGCTTAAGGCTGAGCAATAGCCTTTCACCGCCGAGACCGAAAGGCGCATTTCTTCCCGCAAATACACAAGAAAACTCTGCTATTGCTGGAATAGTGGCATCGAGAGGAGAGATATTCCTTCCACGACACCAACCACAGAAGACTCTCCACTTCTCCTGGTAGACCCCTGCAGATGACTTTCGCAGGTGTCGAGACATCCTTTCTGCAACTTGTTGCGAAAAGCCTCTCTCTGTGAGGAGATGCTGGATAGTCTCCAGGCGTGAATCCGAAGCGATGCTACGGCTTTGTGGAAAATGATGCAGTGTGGTTGCTTGAGTAGCTCGTGTCGTGGAGGAAGTTCTCTCGGGAGTTCCGTCAGGAGGTGCAGAAGGTCCGGGAACCACTCTGCATGATGCCATAGGGGAGCTATAGTCTGGTCTTGTTGAGCACCCTTCTCATCAAACAGAACGGTGGGAAGGCATAAACGTCGATGTTGTCCCACCGTTGTTAGAAGGCATCTTGCCAGAGTGCCTTGGGGTCCGGGACTGGGGAACAGTACAGCGGAAGCTTGAAGTTCAAGGCTGTAGCGAACAGGTCCACCGTCAGGGAACCCCACAAAGTCAGGACTTTGTTGGCTACTAGAGGATCCAAAGACCACTCGGTACTCACTATCTGCGATGCTCTGCTCAGACTGTCGGTGAGCACATTCCTCTTGCCTGGAATGAAGCGAGCTGATAGTGGAATCGAGTGCACTTCAGTCCATCTCAGTATCTCTACTGCAAGATGGGATAGCTGTTGTGAAAAGGTACCTCCCTGCTTGTTGATGTAAGCCACTACTGTGGTGTTGTCGCTCATCACCACCACGGAGTGACCCGCCAGGATCTGTTGGAATTGTTGAAGTGCCAGATATACGGCCTTCATTTTTAGCAGATAAATGTGGAGGCACTTTTCTGATTCTGACCATAGGCCTGAGATCCTGTGGTTCAGAACGTGGCCCCCCCCCCCCCCCCCCTTCTTTTGAAGCGTCAGAAAACAGCATCAAATCCGGGGGGAGGACGAGAAGATCCACTCCTTTCGAAGGTTTCCGTCCGTCACCCACCACTGAAGGTCCGTCTGTTCCGCAGAACCCATAGGGACCAGAATGTCCGGGGAATCACGGCCTTGATTCCACCGGGATTTGAGCCGCCATTGCAGGGATCTCATCCTGAGGCGGCCGTTTGGAACCAGACGGGCCAAGGAGGAAAGGTGACCTAAGAGACGTAACCACGATTGGGCTGGAAGCTCTCCTCGTCTGAGGAAAGGATCTGCGACCCTCCTCAGCCTTGCTATCCTGTCGTCTGATGGAAAGGCTTTGTGGAGATTAGTGTCCAATATCATGCCTAGATATACCAGTCGTTGAGATGGAAGCAGAGAAGACTTCTCGAGATTCACCATGATCCCTAGATCTTGGCCAAGTCCCAGAAGCTTGTCTCGGTGTCGAAGAAGGGTCGACTCCGAGTCTGCTAGGATCAGCCAGTCGTCCAGATAGCGGAGGAGACGGATGCCGATCCTGTGTGCCCACGAAGATATCAGGGTGAACACTCTGGTGAATACCTGGGGTGCTGTGGAGAGACCGAAACACAGCACCTTGAACTGGTAGATCTTGTTGTCTAGGCTGAATCTTATAAGTACTTCCTGGAAGACAGATGGATTGGGATCTGGAAGTAAGCGTCCTTCAGATCCAGTGTACACATGAAGTCTTGCGGTCTCACTGCAAGTCTGACCGTGTCTGCGGTCTCCATGCTGAACGGAGTTTGTTTGACAAACTTGTTCAGAGCTGAGAGGTCGATGACGGGTCTCCAGACTCCAGACGCCTTCTTTACGAGAAAGAGTCGACTGAAGAAGCCTGGGGAGCCGTCGACGACCTCCTGGAGAGCATCCTTCTTGAGCATGGTCTCGACTTCTGCCCGAAGGGCTAGCCCCTTTACCAATCCCATGGCATAGGAGCTCAACGACACCGGATTCGCTGTCAGGGGAGGAAGAGATGTTATGAACGGGACGCGATATTCCTGACTGATCGCGGAGATCGTCCAGGAATCGGACCAGAGTTGCTGCCACCTGAATGCGCAACTTGCAGGCATCCCCCCACTGGTGGACATGCAGGGGGATTGCCAATCCTAGCGCTTGCGGCCTCGGCCGCTCCCTCTAGGATTCATGCCTCCCCTGGAGGACTTTCCGCCCTTCTTGTCTTTGACAAGAAAGGGCTGCTGCTTGGACACCTTCGTCTTTGCTGCTGCTGCCGGTTTCGTCGTCTTGGATTGGCGAGGTTGTTGAGGTGCTGGAGGTTTGTAGGGCTTAGATGTAAGAGCCCTTTGGAGAAGAGAATAGTGGTTCAATTTCCTTCACCTCTCAGCTGCCAGTTCCACATCCTTGGGCTCAAACAGACTCTTTCCTAGGATGAAAGAGTGTCTTAGCTTGCAGGCATCCACGGCTGGGACCTTCGAGTGGAACCTCTCAGCCACCGCATCCCGTCGTTTCAAGATCGAGTTTGCCCAAAGTTCGAAATTTGGTGGGCCAAAACCTCGATGGTACGTGTACCCGAGAGGAAGAAGGTCTCCAGGGCTTTCCTGGTGCTCTCCTTGGACAGATCCTCGGGTTGCAGCAGGATGCTCAGAGACCCTAGCCAGACATCCAGCCACGAAGTGGCCTGTATGGCACTTTGTGACCTTCTCCTGACTGAGGATCTCTGTTGCTGGGAATGTCACCTGCCGGCTAGAGAGTCTCTCCCCTGGTAAGCTCTTCCACGGAGTGGTGGAGCGGGTGAGCTAAACAAGGCTCCTCCATGAAAGTAAAGTACCTCCTCTGTTGCACACGAGGAGGTGGGAGGAGCTTGTTACCAGCAGAGGAACGGCTGGAGGAGGCGAGCTCGGAAGGCTGGCCCTCAACCTTATCTCTGGCACTCTTCACCCCTTGGGACCAAGGCAGAGCCGCACTGGCCTTAAAGGGTTTCTGAGTGCCATAGACTTGGTCCAGGACCGTATCCTTGCCTTCAGAGGGCGGTCCCTGAGTCCTTGAACTTGTTGAGATGCCTCATCAGAGTCAGGACTTGCCAGAAGGCGTGCTCTGAAACATGCTGCTCTCCTCCTGGTGAACCGGCAGCAAAATCTCCTGTCCCCAAAGGCTCTACTTGGAGGAACTCTTAGAGTCCTTCGATTCCCTCCTAGGAGGGATACGTAACTCCAACAAAGAAGTCTGAGGGCTCTTCTCTCCCTAACACGGGACGATTCTCCGCCTCGAGGTGGGGTTTCTCCCATTGGTGCGGTGGGAGAAGGTCTCACCTTGGTAGAGGGAGCGCGCTGGCGCTCGCGCGATGGGAAAAACCCAGGGCTCGCACACGAGAGACGCTGGCGCTCGCGCGATGGGAAAAACCGAGGGTCGCGCGCGCGAGAGACCGTTTAAAACACTCTCGCGGGCGCACGAGCGAGACTTCATAGGGTGAGCAGGAACCAGATTGACGTGCAGGAATAGAATGATGAGCCCGTGAAAATGTCGGCGCACGTGCGCGTACGAGGTTGTTGGCGCTTGAAGATCGTCGGCGCTTGTGCGCGAAAGAAGATCGTCAGCGCTTAAAGATCGACGGCGCTTAAAGATTGACGGCGCTTAAAGATCGTCTTCGCTTGTGCGCGCAAAAAGATCGTCTGCGCTTGTGCGCGCAAAAAGATCGTCGGCGTTTGCGCGCGTAAGAAGATCGTCGGCGCTTGCACGCGTAAGAAGATCGTTGGCGCGGGGAACCATCGAAGCCTGCGCGTGGACGATCGTCGGAGCTTACGTGCGTAGGAAGATCGTCAGCGCTAGCGCTCCAAAGAAGATCGTCAGCACTTGAAGATCGTCGGCGCTTGCGCGCGTAAGA
The DNA here is from genome assembly GCF_036898095.1 of Palaemon carinicauda. Classification (NCBI taxonomy): domain Eukaryota; kingdom Metazoa; phylum Arthropoda; class Malacostraca; order Decapoda; family Palaemonidae; genus Palaemon; species Palaemon carinicauda. The sequence continues at coordinate 18,223,800 of NC_090738.1, read as the reverse complement.
AGATCGACGGCGCTCGAAGATCGTCGGCACTTGCGCGCGTAAGAAGATCGGCGGCGCTCGAAGATCGTTGGCGCTAGCGCGTAAGATCGTCAGCGCTCGCTCGCGAAAGAAGATCGTCGGGCAAGATGATCGTCGGCGCTTGCGCGCGTAAGAAGATCGTCGGCGCTTGCCCGCGTAAGAAGATCGTCGGCGCTTGCGCGCGTAAGAAGATCGTCGGCGCTTGCGCGCGTAAGAAGATCGTCGGCGCTTGCGCGCGTAAGAAGATCGTCGGCGCTTGCGCGCGTAAGAAGATCGTCGGCGCTTGCGCGCGTAAGAAGATCGTCAGCGCTAGCGCGCAAAAGAAGATTGTCGGCGCTGGCGCGCGTACGAAGATCACTGCGCTAAGATGAAGGGCGACGATCAGGAACTGGGACGATCAACACTGGAAGTTCTGGTGAGCGCCTGTGCGCTAACTCAGGACTGGAACAGGATTCCTCTGGAAGGAAGTCTCAGGAACAGCAGGAACAGTGGGCGAGCGCTTGCGCGCAATTGCGCACGGGCGCGCAGGAAAACGTTGGCGAGCAGGGGATACCTGGCGCTTAAGGGACTTACTCACAGTGTGAGAAAGCCCCTTTGCCCCGAAGGGACCGGTGTCTGTTGGAGAACTGGGTGAGTTGGCGCCCACAGCGTCAGCAGCCAGGAACGGAGAAGGCAGGTCAGCAGGTCTAGGAGATAGCGAAATGCGGAGAGGTCCCGAACAGCCAGCTGGACTAAACAGGAACAATCATCCGAAGAGGAGTCTCTATGAGTGGCCTCTCTCGCGAACGAGAGAGGAGAACACTTCGTAGAAGGGACTAGAAGACACTGATGATGGCGCCCCTTTGGGCCGTTTGATCAGCAAGCTGACCTATAAGGAGCAATCCTCCGAAGAGGAGTCCTTATGAGTGGCCTCCCTCGCGAACGAGAGAGGTCACCAGATTGATCCTGCAGCTGCTCAGCCCCTTGAGCATAGCTGCAGGTGCGACCGCTCAGCCCCAAGAGCATAGCTGCAGGTGCGACCGCTCAGCCCCAAGAGCATAGCTGCAGGTGCGATCGCTCAGCCCCAAGAGCATAGTCGCAAGAAATTCCATGGTCCGGCCTTGCAACCGCTCAGCCCCATGAGCATGGTTACAAGAGCGGTCGCTCAGCACCAAGAGCAAAACCGCCCGAGGACCAGGAAAACCCACCTAGGAATTATTAAGGTATGAGAAGTTCCCCCTCTGCAGGGGAAAAACTCCACCTGGGAAGGGAACCTCCCTCGGAAGGGAAGTTACCCACCCCTGGAGGCGAACCTCCTTAGCGTTCTAAGATGAACTAAAGAGCTGACAGTTGTCACGGGAGAACTTCTAAGAGAAGGGAACACGCCCATGACTATGTCCTAGAGAGACGGCAGCAACAGCAGACTCCCCAGGCACAAACAGGGCAGCTCTGCTTCGTTGGCACATTAGGTAAACGAAGAAAATGACAAATTCGAAGATAATTTGTATTTTTCCTAACCATACAAACCTTAGCTATTTACAAAGGGTATTACTTTTAGCGTAACTGAAAAGGCGAGCCATTAGAATTTAACGAGGGTGTATCACCCCCGCGCTAGTTAACGGGGGGGGGGGGGGGGTAGGGGAGTGGTAGCTAGCTACCCCTCCTCCCCCTCACACACAGGTGAATACTCACTTTCACTTAGAGGTAGGACTTGTCTTGGGGGACAGGGCTGGCGGGCAAATATGTGTAAATAGCTAAAGTTTGTATGGTTAGGAAAAATACAAATTATCTTCGAATTTGTCATTTGTTCCGTAACCGAAATACAAACCACGCTATTTACAAAGGGTGACTTATCCCTTAGGAAGGGTGGAAAGTCCCCAGCCATACTGGCTTTGGCTTTACCCGGGGACTCAGAATCCGAGTGAGGAGCACTCGAGAAAAGGAGTCCCTGCACCTCACAAGTTCCTTGCTCCGCAAGGAACCATGTGGCCTACGTAAGCTTGTGTGTGAAGGAAGAAGTGTGACCCGTCCTAGGCAGTTGACCTGGAGTTCCAGAAGGAACTCTGGGTTAGGACGTTCCCAATACCACCTCGTCAGGGTATGGGGGACGCGACAGTATTGACTCAATACTCGGAACACAAGGAAGCATGGTTTACCTGCAGAGGTTCGAGGTCAGCTATGCAGAGACCAGGATGCTGCTTCCCCGTAGAGGGGATGATGAAGAAAGAAGTAAGGGCCAGACATAATTCTTTCGTTCATCCAGACTAAAACCTGATAACAATGCCCTCAACCTTCTAATACCTGTCCAAAAAGGAGCCTGAGGTTAGACCAGCTGTTGTGTAGCCACCACAGAGCGATAGAAAACGTATCGAGACTCCTGTGGGTCACGCCCTGCAGGAAGCGGGCTGTGAAGGTCATTAGACGCTTCCAGACTCCAGCTTGTAGCACCTGCGTCACAGAGTAGTATTACTCGAAGGCGAGGGACGTTGCGATGTATCCAACATCGTGCTGTAGGGCGACGTGACGGGGGAGGGTCTGGAGACAGGTCGAGATGAATGTCCTTGAGCCCGGGCTGAAGAGGTATACTGGTGACTCTCCCCCCATGTCCTCCTTGTGCTCCCAAATCGGCTGCAACTGAGGACAAACTGCAGCTGTTCCCAGCGCTAACCTCTCGATTCCTTTACTGGCAAGAAAGAGAATGTCTTGGGACATCAGATACAGAATGGAGACTCGAAATCTTGAATAAATCGGACCGAAGGGCCGGGACCCTCAGATTCTGAGTCTAGCCAACAACTCAGGAGCGAGCCTGAATGTTGCCTTCCCCTCTTCCTTAGAAAGGGGGGAGTAGTAAGAGACCAAGAAGATTGCTTACACACTGGCCGTGGCCAGAGTGAGCAGAAGACCCAAGGCGGAATACAATCCGAGGCCTGTCGTAAAGGGTCTTGAGAAGATCTCTTAAAGGACTAAAAGTCCGAGCCATGCTCCAAGTTGGAGGTCTTCCTCCGACTAGGGCAGGGATGATCGTAGCTTCGCATGAGCGAGGATAGATCCAGCGGGCAGGAAAAAGTTATTCCTTTAAGCCCGAAGGTCAAGGAAAGGTTGAGCGACAGGCTTCATTGCCGAGAGCGGAAAGGAGTTTCCTCCCGCCGAAAGGCAATAAGACCGTTATTGCTGGAAAAGAGGCCTCAAGGGAAGAGGTATATCTCCCACGGCACCAACCACCTTAGACTCTTCACTTTGCCTGGGAGACCCCTGTGGATGACTATCGCCGAAGACGTGACCTCCGTACCGCGACTGTAGCGGGTTGTCTCTTCTTGAGGGGGAAGCGTAGTGTCTCCAGGCATGAAGCCGAAGCGACGCCCCGGTTCGGGAGAGATGTCGCAGTGTGGTTGCTTGAGTAGTCTGCGCCGTGGGAGAAGCTCTCCCGGGAGTTCCGTCAGGGGAAGCAGAGGGTCCAGAAACCGTTCTGCGCATAGTCCCAGTGGAGCTCTCCCATTGAAAGGTTGACAGACAACCTGGTCTTGTTGAGACCCATTGTTCACAGACAAAAAGGAGGGAAGACGCAGGCGTCGAAGTCGTCCCACCATCACCGGAATGCATCTTGCCAGAGTCTCGGGGTCTGAGACTGGGGGGAAGAATAGCGGAAGCTTGCGGTTCCAAGCTGTCGCGATCAGGTCCCCCAGACCAGCACTTGCTGGTTACCCAAGGTCAAAGACCCCCAGGTACACTCTCTCTACGAGGCTCTGCTCGGATAGTCTGAGAGAAATATTCCCCTGCCTGGAATGAGAGAGCCGATGGTGGTATTGAGAGAATCTCAATCATCCCGGTATCTCTACTGCAAGATGTGAAGGTGTGAAAATGCGTCCCCTGATGGTTAGAATGAAGTCGACGCGCAACGGGGCGACTCGGCAGGAGCTGTAGGATCTGAAGAGGGGCTAGACTAAGGCCCCTAAGCCTGCCTGAATGATGGAGAGGTATCCTTCAGATCTTGACCATAGGCCTGGACCGGAACATGCCCCCCCCCCCTTTCCTTTGACAAGTTCGAGAACCGCATCAAGAATGTGGGGAAAGGACGAGAATATCCACTACCATCAAGAGGCTCCATAGGTCAACACCCATTGCAGGTCTAATAGTTCCGCTGGTCCCCTAGGGCCAGGGAGTCCGGTTAAACATTGCCTGAAGCCACCGGAACTTGGATCGCCCCACATGGAACTTATCCTGAGGCGACCGTTCGGACTATAGACGGGTCAATGAGGAAAGGAGAACTAGGAAACGTTCCAAGGTAGGGCTGAAAGCTCTGCTTGACTGAGAACAGGTACTGCGACTCTCCTCAGTCTTGCCACAGTCAACCGAGAGGAAGGCTCGGAGGATGTGGTAACAGAATCTGGCGTACCCAGGTGGTCACCCATCCAAGCACCGACGTTGCTTAACCTCGCTAGACGGACGAGAAGCGGGGTTTCCAATGTGGTAAGGCCGCTGACTCAATATCATGGCCAGATACTCCAGATGTTGAGGCAGAGGAAGAGAAGGCTCCAAGCAAAATACCATGAGCCCACACTCATGGTAAGCATCCGGAAGCTTGTCCCGGCGCTGAAGAAGGTCGAACCCGAGCCTACCGGAGTTGACCAGCCCTCCAAACAGCAGAGGAGGCGGAAGCCTGCACCTGAGCGGCCAAGAGGAAGGCAGGGAGAGTTCTCTGGGGAAACAAACCTGCTATGCCACGGCGGGATAGCCACACTGCATCATAAGCAGGAATACTTGCAGTCTAGGCTGAATTCGACGAGCACCCTGGAAGATGGATGGAATGGAAACTGAAAGTACCCGTCCTTCCGATCCAGGGTTTAAGGAGTCCTGTCGCCTCGTTACCAGTCTGATCGATTCTGCTGGTCTACGCTGGCCGAAGTTTGTTCGACAAACTTGATCAGGGCTGAGAGGTCGACTACGGACATCCCCTCTCAGATCCTTCCTTACAAGAAAGGATCGACTGAGGGGGCCGGGGGTGAAGCCGTCGATGATCCTAAGGAAGACCTTCGCCTAAGGTATGGATCATTCTGCCCAACCGGGCAACTCTGCTGACGCTATGGCAAGAGGTTCAGAGACACTGAATTCACTGACAGAGACGGCAGGCGCGATATCCTTGGCTAATCACAGAGATTGTGCGGGAATGGGCATCGGGAAGCTGTCATTCGGATGAGTAACCTTAAGCATCCTCCCAGCGAAAAACCTGCAATCCTAGAGTTCGTGAACTCCTTTAGGACTATGCCCCCCCGGGGGAGTCTCCCGTGCCATCTGTTCCTGACAGGAGGAAACTGCAATTGGACACCTTGTCCCAGTTGTCGTAGCCGATAACTTAGGCCGACGTGGTTGAAAGAAAAGGGCGCTGGAGCCCTGCAGAGTCTGGAAGAATGCGCCTTGGAGGAGTGAAACCGGAAGTCGATTTCCTCCGCACAGCAGCTGTCTAAGTCTCTGTCCTTAGGCACAAACAAACTCTTCTCAAGGATGGAAGGGTGTCTGAGGTCGTCGACCTCCATAGATGAGACACCCGAAGGAAGCCCTCAGTCAGCGCGTCCAGATGGTACAACATCGAGCTTGTCCGCAAGTTAAGATACTTAACGACGAAAGGCCAAGGTGCCTGAGCTCGAGAGGAGGAAAGTACCCTTGATCTTCCTGTAGCTTCCTTGAACCAAACCTCGGGCCGTAACCGAGGAGGGAAAGAACCTGGTAAGCTCCCAGAGGAAGAGGTAAGCAGTCACCCCTCGTCCGATGGAGAAATCTCGAAAGGAAAGCCCCCCCACCAAAAATCCTTCCAGGTAATGACGGGGAAGGGCTAAACCAGGTTCAGGAAAGAGGAGTGTTGCTCAGACCTCCCTTAAGTTCCTCCTATTCTTGCAAGTGCCATGCTCTGCGTTTACGGGGTGAGGCCGTGTTCTGGAAATACGCTCCAGAAGAACTCGCCAGGCTGGTCATGCTGCGAAAACCCCATTGGGAATCGTGGTCGCAATCGCCCTGGAGCCCACGCGACGGAAATTCAAAGATTTTCGCATGGGCGAACGTGGAAGCGCTCATGCGCGGTAACGCAAACGAAGGTGAGCGAAAGAGCGCAGAAGGAGGGCGAGCGTGGTAGGAAGGGCGAGAGCTGGTGGTCGGCGAGCGATAACCCATAGACGAGCAATGGATACTGCAAGAAATAAGCCGACATTTGTGCGAAGAAACACTGTCGGTTCGCACGACGGAACACCATCCGTCCGCGCGATGGAAAAACCGTTGGTTCGCGCGTGGGCGAACATTGGAGAGCATGAGCGTAGACGTGTAGGCACGTGGGAGCGCGGGCGCACGGGCGAGCGGTCGCGTGGGCGCGCAGGCGAGCAGTCGTGAGGGTGGGCAGGTGGATGAGAGCGAGTCCGAGGCGGCGAACGCAAGCGTTAGCGCGATGGCTAGGAAACGCGCTGCCGCGTGGGCGAAAAGACCGCTGGCGATATGGATCAACAAGCGATCGGTGGTGAGCTGGTGAGCGCAAATGCGCAGGTTGGCGATGGCGCGTTGTGTTATGCCGACGCGATGGTCGAGCAGTTTGCGAAGGTGAGCGATCGCGAGCTGCCTGTGCAGGGGGGCGATCGCGAGATGGTGATCAGCATGCGCCGGGTCGCGCGATGGTGATCAGCATGCGCCGGGTCGCGCGATGGTGATCAGCATGCGCCGGGTCGCGCGATGGTGATAAGTATGCGCAGGGTCGCGCAATGGTGATCAGCATGCCAGGGTCGCGCGATGGCGATCAGCATGCGCAGGTCGGCGGTCGCGCGGTGGCGAGCAGCCTCTGCAGGTGGGCGATCACGCGATGGCGAACAGCATACGCAGTTGAGGGTCGCGCGATGGTGATCAGCATGCGCAGGGTCGAGCGATGGTGATCAGCATTCGCAGGTGTGCGGTCGCGCGATGGCGATCAGCATCCACAGTTGAGGGTCGCGCGATGGCGACCAGCATCCCCAGTTGAGGGTCGCGCGATGGTGATCAGCATCCGCAGTTGAGGGTCGCGCAATGGCGTTCAGCATCCGCAGTTGAGGGTCGCACGATGGCGATCAGCATCCGCAGTTGAGGGTCGCGCGATGGCGATCAGCATCCGCAGTTTTTCGCAGTTTGAGGGTCGCGCGATGGCGATCAGCATCCGCAGTTTGAGGGTCGCGTGATGGCGATCAGCATCCGCAGTTGAGGGTCGCGCGATGGCGATCAGCATATGCAGTTTGAGGGTCACGCGATGGCGATCAGCATCCGCAGTTGAGGGTCGCGCGATGGCGATCAGCATCCGCAGTTGAGGGTCGCGCGATGGCGATCAGCATCCGCAGTTGAGGGTCGCGCGATGGCGATCAGCATCCGCAGTTGAGGGTTGCGCGATGGCGATCAGCATGCGCAGGTGAGCTAGTAGCTGGCGAACCATGTTCCTTCAGAAGTGTTGGAGAACGTTGGCGTGCCGGCTGTAACACACGTGGGCGATCCGGAGATCGCCGAGAGACAGGTGATTGCTGGCGAGCTGATGATCGCTGGCGAGCTGATGATCGCTGGCGAGCTGATGATCGCTGGCGAGCTGATGATCGCTGACGAGCAGAAGGCTACGCGTGGAAGCCTGCGCAAAGAAGAAGAGTCCTTGACCCCGACCTGAACCGAAGTTCTAGATCGCGAGGGCGAACGTGGGCGCACAGGGCCCGTAACAGGAACCAACAGGAACCACAGGGATGATCATCTTGAAAGCGCTGACGAACAGGAGAGCGCTGATGAGCAGAACAGTGCCTGTGTGCTAACACTGAGCAGGAGCAGGTGAGAACACAGCAGAAGGGCGCGCAGGGAAACCCTGACACGCAAGGGAAGAACCCCCGTGGGGGCAACCCTTTGCCCCGAAGGGATCGTTGTCCGCCGGAAGACTGATGTCCGTCGGAAGACCGCTGTCCGTCGGGAAGACCGTTGTCCGTCGGGAAGACCGTTGCCCGTCGGAAGACGAGATCAGACTGCTGTCCATCTGCACCAAGGCGGAAGATCGAACCAAGAGCATAGTCGCACGAAAAAAAGGCAAGAGAAGAACCCCCCAAAAGGGGAAAAACTCAAGCCTGGACAGGAAAAACTTCCCTCGGAAGGAAAGTTACCCGCCCAAGGAGGCAAGCCTCCTGAGAGTTCTAAAATGAACTGGAGGGCTGTCCGTCGTCACGGGAGTACTTCCAGTAGAAGGAGACACGCCCCTGACGAAAATACAAGGGGGGAGGCAGCAACAGCCGAATCCCCAGGACTCAACCAGACAGCTCACACCATTGCCATATTACAGACACGAACTAGATCGGTAACTGTAAAAAAATAAAAACAAATAATATTAGTACACATTCATTCCCCCGGGAAGGCTCCGAAGAGGAATCCCGAGGGAAAGGGACAAGAATTACACAACAGGCACGTGCCCTCACAACCACTTACACTCGCGGAAGGAGAGCTGTAACCAAAACAGAATTATAACAATTATAATTATGTAACTATGTAATTATGTAATTTAAAAATGAATGAACACTAAAAAAAGAACGAAAACCACGAAAGGAAACGTTCTACAAGCTGAAAAACAAAAAACAACTACAATTAGATTCATAACTAATTGAGACAAATGTACGGCGCAACAACCCCCTCACACGGAAAGGAAGTTACAAGGCCGTAGTAATACGTAGTAAAAAGGGTGAACGACCTCAAGAGAGAGAGAGAGAGAAAGACATAAGTCAAACTTGATCGCCACCCATAAAATTACGCCGTGGTGGCCTAACTGCCGAGGCCTCCACGTAGATATCGTACACTACACACACAAAGCTGAAAAGGAAACTTACTTATTTCTATACTCAAATATATATACAAACATGAAAACATGTTTACATATACTGTATATAGAGTAAAAGAAAAGTAAGTGATTAAGTAAAGACAAAACAAAACAATGGCTGCCAAGCGAGGACCAAGACAGAGACGTCTGTCACAGTCCGAGCCAAAAGTGAAAGTGAGTAGTATTCACCTGTGGGTGAGGGGGAGGAGGGGTAGCTAGCTACCACTCCCCTACCCCCCCCCCCCGCTAACTAGCGGGGGGGTAATACACCCTCGTTAAATTCTAATGGCTCGCCTTTTCAGCTATGCTAAAAGTAATACCCTTTGTAAATAGCGTGGTTTGTATTTCGGTTACGGAACAAAACTGGATCGTTAACTGGGAAAAATAAATTAGTTAATAAAAAATTCCCCAGGGAGGAACTCCGAAGAGCAACCCCGAGGGAAGAGAAAACATGACAAATTCGAAGATAATTTGTATTTTTCCTAACCATACAAACCTTAGCTATTTACAAAGGGTTATTACTTTTAGCGTAGCTGAAATGGCGAGCCATTAGAATTTAACGAGGGTGTATTACCCCCGCGCTAGTTAGCGGGGGGGTAGGGGAGTGGTAGCTAGCTACCCCTCCTCCCCCTCACACACAGGTGAATACTCACTTTCACTTAGAGGTAGGACTTGTCTTGGGGGACAGGGCTGGCGGGCAAATATGTGTAAATAGCTAAGGTTTGTATGGTTAGGAAAAATACAAATTATCTTCGAATTTGTCATTTGTTCCGTAACCGAAATACAAACCACGCTATTTACAAAGGGTGACTTATCCCTTAGGAAGGGTGGAAAGTCCCCAGCCATACTGGCTTTGGCTTTACCCGGGGACTCAGAATCCGAGTGAGTCGCACTCGAGAAAAGGAGTCCCTGCACCTCACAAGTTCCTTGCACCGCAAGGAACCATGTGGCCTACGTAAGCTTGTGTGTGAAGGAAGAAGTGTGACCCGTCTTAGGCAGTTGACCTGGAGTTCCAGAAGGAACTCTGGGTTAAGACGTTCCCAATACCACCTCGTCAGGGTATGGGGGACGCGACAGTATTGACTCAATACTCGGAACACAAGGAAGCATGGTTTACCTGCAGAGGTTCGAGGTCAGCTATGCAGAGACCAGGATGCTGCTTCCCCGTAGAGGGGATGATGAAGAAAGAAGTAAGGGCCAGACATACTTCTTTCGTTCATGCAGACTAAAACCTGATAACAATGCCCTCAACCTTCTGCTACCTGTCCAAAAAGGAGCCTGAGGTTAGACCAGCTGTTGTGTAGCCACCACAGAGCGATAGAAAACGTATCGAGACTCCTGTGGGTCACGCCCTGCAGGAAGCGGGCTGCGAAGGTCATCAGACGCTTCCAGACTCCAGCTTGTAGCACCTGCGTCACAGAGTAGTATTACTCGAAGGCGAGGGACGTTGCGATGTATCCAACATCGTGCTGTAGGGCGACGTGACGGGGGAGGGTCTGAAGACAGGTCGAGATGAATGTCCTTGAGTCCGGGCTGAAGAGGTATACTGGTGACTCTCCCCCCATGTCCTCCTTGTGTTCCCAAATCGGCTGCAACTGAGGCCAAACTGCAGCTGTTCCCAGCGCTAACCTCTCGATTCCTGTACTGGCAAGAAAGAGAAGGTCTTGGGACATCAGACACAGAATGGAGACTCAAAATCTTGAATGAATCGGACCGAAGGGTCGGGACCCACAGATTCTGAGTCTAGCCAACAACTCAGGAGCGAGCCTGAATGTTGCCTTCCCCTCTTCCTTAGAAAGGGGGGGAGTAGTAAGAGACCAAGAAGATTGCTTACACACTGGCCGTGGCCAGAGTGAGCAGAAGACCCAGGGCGGAATACAATCCGAGGCCTGTCGTAAAAGGGTCTTGAGAAGATCTCTTAAAGGACTAAAAGTCCGAGCCATGCTCCAAGTTGGAGGTCTTCCTCCGACTAGGGCAGTGACGATCGTAGCTTCGCATGAGCGAGGATAGATCCAGCGGGCAGGAAAAAGTTATTCCTTTAAGCCTGAAGGTCAGGGAAAGGCTGAGCGACAGGCTTCATTGCCAAGAGCGGAAAGGAGTTTCCTCCCGCCGAAAGGCAATAAGACCGTTATTGCTGGAGAAGAGGCCTCACGGGAAGAGGTATATCTCCCACGGCACCAACCACCTTAGACTCTTCACTTTGCCTGGGAGACCCCTGTGGATGACTATCGCAGATGACGCGACCTCCGTACCGCGACTGTAGCGGGTTGTCTCTTCTAGAGGAGGAAGCGTAGTGTCTCCAGGCATGAAGCCGAAGCGACGCCCCGGTTCGGGAGAGATGTCGCAGTGTGGTTGCTTGAGTAGTCTGCGCCGTGGGAGAAGCTCTCCCGGGAGTTCCGTCAGGGGAAGCAGAGGGTCCAGAAACCGTTCTGCACATAGTCCCAGTGGAGCTCTCCCATTGAAAGGTTGACAGACAACCTGGTTTTGTTGAGACCCATTGTCCGCAGACAAAAAGGAGGGAAGACGCAGGCGTCGAAGTTGTCCCACCATCACCGGAATGCATCTTGCCAGAGTCTCGGGGTCTGAGACTGGGGGGAAAACTAGCGGAAGCTTGAGGTTCCAAGCTGTCGCGATCAGGTCCCCCAGACCAGCACTTGCTGGTTACCCAAGGTCAAAGACCCCTAGGTACACTCTCTCTATGAGGCTCTGCTCGGATAGTCTGAGAGAAACATTCCCCTGCCTGGAATGAGAGAGCCGATGGTGGAATTGAGAGAATCTCAATCATCCCGATATCTCTACTGCAAGATGTGAAGGTGTGAAAATGCGTCCCCTGCTGGTTAGCATGAAGTCGACACGCAACGGGGCGACTTGGCAGGAGCGGTAGGATCTGAAGAGGGGCCAGACTAAGGCCCTTAAGCCTGCCTGAATGATGGAGAGGTATCCTTCAGGTCTTGACCATAGGCCTGGACCGGAACATGCCCCCCCCCCTTTCCTTTGACGAGTCCGAGAACCGCATCAAGAATGTGGGGAAAGGACGAGAATATCCACTACCATCAAGAGGCTCCATAGGTCAACACCCATTGTAGGTTTAATAGTTCCGCTGGTCCCATAGGGCCAGGGAGTCCGGTTAAACATTGCCTGAAGCCACCGGAACTTGGATCGCCCCACATGGAACTTATCCTGAGGCGACCGTTCGGACTATAAACGGGTCAATGAGGAAAGAAGAACTAGGAAACGTTCCAAGGTAGGGCTGAAAACTCTGCTTGACTGAGAACAGGTACTGCGACTCTCCTCAGTCTTGCCACGGTGAACCGAAAGGAAGGCTCGGAGGATGTGGTAACAGAATCTGGCGTCCCCAGGTGGTCACCCATCCAAGTACCGACGTTGCTTAACCTCGCTGGACGGACGAGAAGCGGGGTTTCCAACGTGGTAAGGCGGTTGACTCAATATCATGGCCAGATACTCCAGATGTTGAGGCAGAGGAAGAGAAGGCTCCAAGCAAAATACCATGAGCCCACACTCATGGTCAGCATTCGGAAGCTTTTCCCGGCGCTGAAGAAGGTCGAAACCCGAGCCTACCGGAGTTGACCAGCCCTCCAAACAGCAGAGGAGGCGGAAGTCTGCACCTGAGCGGCCAAGAGGAAGGCAGGGAGAGTTCTCTGGGGAAACAAACCTGCTATGCCACGGCGGGATAGCCACACTGCATCATAAGCAGGAATACTTGCAGTTTAGGCTGAATTCGACGAGCACCCTGGAAGATGGATGGAATGGAAACTGAAAGTACCCGTCCTTCCGATCCAGGGTTAAAGGAGTCCTGTCGCCTCGTTACCAGTCTGATCGATTCTGCTGGTCTACGCTGGCCGAAGTTTGTTCGACAAACTTGATCAGGGCTGAGAGGTCGACTATGGACATCCCCTCTCAGATCCTTCCTTACAAGAAAGGATCGACTGAGGGGGCCGGGGGTGAAGCCGTCGATGATCCTAAGGAAGACCTTCGCCTAAGGTATGGATCATTCTGCCCAACCGGGCAACTCTGCTGATGCTATGGCATAGAGGTTCAGAGACACTGAATTCGCTGACAGAGACGGCAGGCGCGATATCCTTGGCTACTCACAGAGATTGTGCGGGAATGGGCATCGGGAAGCTGTCATTCGGATGAGTAACCTTAAGCATCCTCCCAGCGAAAAAACCTGCAATCCTAGAGTTCGTGAACTCCTTTTAGGACTATGCCCCCCCGGGGGAGTCTCCCATGCCATCTGTTCCTGACAGGAGGAAACTGCAATTGGACACCTTGTCCCAGTTGTCGTAGCCGATAACTTAGGCCGACGTGGTTGAAAGAAAAGGGAGCTGGAGCCCTGCAGAGTCTGGAAGAAAGCGCCTTGGAGGAGTGAAACCGGAAGTCGATTTACTCCGCACAGCAGACGTCTAAGTCTCTGTCCTTGGGCAAAGACAAAACTCTTCTCAAGGATGGAAGGGTGTCTGAGGTCGTTGACCTCCACAGATGAGACACCCGAATGAAGCCTTCAGTCAGCGCGTCCAGATGGTACAACATCGAGCTTGTCCGCAAGTAGATACTTAACGACGAAAGGCCAAGGTGCCTGAGCTCGAGAGGAGGAAAGTACCCTTGATCTTCCTGTAGCTTCCTTGAACCAAACCTCGGGCCGTAACCGAGGAGGGAAAGAACCTGGTAAGCTCCCAGAGGAAGAGGTAAGCAGTCACCCCTTGTCCGATGGAGAAATCTTCAACGGAAAGCCCCCCCGCCAAAAATCCTTCCAGGGCGGGAGAAGGAGAGAGTACTCGTGCAGGAGAGGGGACCCTCGAGACCGACCTCTTGGGAACCAACTTCGCCCTGGGGGAAGTCACCACGAAGTCCACTCCTCTCTTTCTCTTCAGCGTAGGAGAGACAGCCGCTGATTTGTTACCCTGGCCGGTGAGTGCTGGTTTCATAAACCTCATTAACGCCCGTGCCAGCGGATCAAACCATGTCTGCTGCTCCAAGGACACAGAGTCCGAAATCCTCGCTAAGGTGAAAGGGATCGGGCGATCCTTTGGAGAGGACACGACGGTTCCTGCCTGAAAAGAAGGTGGGAAGAATGCTGTACTGACCTGTCTTCGTCCTGCACTACCAACCTGTGCTTGGATGGAGGTGATCCCGAGTGCCGCCTAGGAGCACGCGTCCCTGCTGCTACCACCGGCTGTGGAATTCGCCGCGAACTATGGTCGCGCGAGGGCGAAAAGTCGCGCAAAGGCGAATGGTCGCGCGGGCGCACAGGCGAGTGGTCGCGCGGGCGCGCAGGCGAGCGGTCGCGAGGGCGCGCAGGCGAGCGATCGCGCGGGCGAGCAGGCGAGCGATCGCGCGGGCGAGCGATCGCGCGGGCGCGCAGGCGAGCGATCGCGCGGGCGCGCAGGCGAATGGGCGTGACGGCGAGGGATCGTGCTGCCGCGTAGGTGAAGAAGATCGCTGGCGGTAAGCGATGGCGAGCAGCATGTGTAGGTGAATGATCGCGTGATAGGGTGCGATGGTGATCAGCATCCGCAAGAGGGCGAGCGTTCAGGGTTGTGCGATGAGGAGCAGCATGCGTAAGCGGGCAATCGTGCAGGGTTGTGCGATGGCGAGCAGCATGCGCAGGTGAATGATCGCGTGAAAGGGTGCGATGGTGATCAGCATCCGCAAGAGGGCGATCGTTCAGGGTGGTGCGATGAGGAGCAGCATGCGTAAGCGGGCAATCGTTCAGGGTTGTGCGATGGCGAGCAGCATGCGCAGGTGAATAATCGCGTGAAAGGGTGCGATGGTGATCAGCATCCGCAAGAGGGCGATCGTTCAGGGTTGTGCGATAACGGTCAGCATCCGCAGTTGAGGGTCGCGCGATGGCGATCAGCATCCGCAGTTGAGGGTCGCGCGATGGCGATCAGCATCCGCAGTTGAGGGTCGCGCGATGGCGATCAGCATCCGCAGTTGAGGGTCGCGCGATGGCGATCAGCATCCGCAGTTGAGGGTCGCGCGATGGCGATCAGCATCCGCAGTTGAGGGTCGCGCGATGGCGATCAGCATCCGCAGTTGAGGGTCGCGCGATGGCGATCAGCATCCGCAGTTGAGGGTCGCGCGATGGCGATCAGCATCCGCAGTTGAGGGTCGCGCGATGGCGATCAGCATCCGCAGTTGAGGGTCGCGCGATGGCGATCAGCATCCGCAGTTGAGGGTCGCGCGATGGCGATCAGCATCCGCAGTTGAGGGTCGCGCGATGGCGATCAGCATCCGCAGTTGAGGGTCGCGCGATGGCGATCAGCATCCGCAGTTGAGGGTCGCGCGATGGCGATCAGCATCCGCAGTTGAGGGTCGCGCGATGGCGATCAGCATCCGCAGTTGAGCTAGTAGCTGGCGAACCATGTTCCTTCAGAAGTGTTGGAGAACGTTGGCGTGCCAGCTGTAACACACGTGGGCGATCCGGAGATCGCTGGCGAGCTGACGATCGCTGGCGAGCTGACGATCGCTGACGAGCTGATGATCGCTGACGAGCTGATGATCGCTGACGAGCTGATGATCGCTGACGAGCAGAAGGCTACGCGTGGAAGCCTGTGCAAAGAAGAAGAGTCCTTGACCCCGACCTGAACCGAAGTTCTAGATCGCGAGGGCGAACGTGGGCGCACAGGGCACGTAACAGGAACCGCAGGGAAGATCATCTTGAAAGCGCTGACGAACAGGAGAGCGCTGACGAACAGAAGGGCGCGCAGGGAAACCCTGACACGCAAGGGAAGAACCCCCGTGGGGGCAACCCTTAGCCCCGAAGGGATCGTTGTCCGCCGGGAGACTGATGTCCGTCGGAAGACCGCTGTCCGTCGGGAAGACCGCTGTCCGTCGGGAAGACCGTTGTCCGTCGGGAAGACCGTTGCCCGTCGGAAGACGAGATTAGACTGCTGTCCATCTGCACCAAGACGGAAGATCGAGAAAAAGAAGTTGTAGGCTGCAAACGGAGATTCAAAAAGGCGCCTCAAGCACCCTTATAGGGAGATGAGAGGCCCTTACGACGAGGCGGACGGAGGGCCTTACGGCGAGGGAGGCCAACAGCAACAGCAACAGAAGAAACCTCCGAAGAGGAGTCTCTATGAGTGTACTCTCTCGCGAACGAAAGAGAAACACTTCGTGGAAGAGACTGGTCAGCCAGTGACCTAAAAGGGGCAATCCTCCGAAGAGGAGCTCCTGCAGTTGCCCAGCCCCTTGAGCGAAACTGCAGGTGCGACCGCTCAGCACCAAGAGCATAGTCGCACGAAAAAAAGGCAAGAGAAGAACCCCCCAAAAGAGGAAAAGCTCAAGCCTGGACAGGAAAAAACTTCCCTCGGAAGGAAAGTTATCCGCCCAAGGAGGCAAGCCTCCTGACTGTTCTAAAATGAACTGGAGAGCTGTCCGTCGACACGGGAGTACTACCAGTAGAAGGAGACACGCCCCTGACGACAATACAAGGGGGGAGGCAGCAACAGCCGAATCCCCAGGACTCAACCAGACAGCTCACACCGTTGCTATATTACAGAAACGAACTAGATCGGTAACTGTAAAAAAATAAAAACAAATAATATTAGTACACATTCATTCCCCCGGGAAGGCTCCGAAGAGGAATCCCGAGGAAAAGGAACAAGAATTACACAACAGGCACGTGCCCTCACAACCACTTACACTCGCGGAAGGAGAGCTGTAACCAAAACAGAATTATAACAATTATAATTATGTAACTATGTAATTATGTAATTTAAAAATGAATGAACACTAAAGAAAAAAACGAAAACCCCGAAAGGAATCGTTCTACAAGCTGAAAAATTAACAACTACAATTAGATTCATAAACTAATTGAGACAAAATGTACGGCGTAGCAACCCCACCCACACGGGAAGGAAGCTACAAGGGCGTAGTAAAACATAGTAAAAGGGTGAACGACCTCAAGAGAGAGAGAGAGAGAGAAAGACCGAAGTCAAACTCGATCGCAACCCATAAAATTAGGCCGTGGTGGCCTAACTGCCGAGGCCTCCACGTAGATATCGTACACTACACACACACATCTGAAAAGGAAACTTACTTATTTCTATACTCAAATATATATACAAACATGAAAACATGTTTACATATATATTGAGTAAAAGAAAAGTAAGCGATTAAGTAAAGACAAAACAGACAATGGCTGCCAAGCGAGGACCAAGACAGAGACGTCTGTCACAGTCCGAGCCAAAAGTGAAAGTGAGTATTCACCTGTGTGTGAGGGGGAGGAGGGGTAGCTAGCTACCACTCCCCTACCCCCCCGCTAACTAGCGCGGGGGTAATACACCCTCGTTAAATTCTAATGGCTCGCCATTTCAGCTACGCTAAAAGTAATAACCCTTTGTAAATAGCGTGGTTTGTATTTCGGTTACGGAACAAATAAGAATTACAAATTAAGTATGCGCCCTCCTCCCTCACTGACATTCACGGGAGAAGGGGGAGGGCAGAGAACTGTAACAAAAACAGAATTATAACAGAATTATAATTATGTAATTCATCTAAGAATGTTCACAAATAGTAAGAACCACTGAACCCCGAAGGGAAGAGTTCTCCACAGAAAGCTGAAAAGTTAACAAATACAATTAGATTTCATTAAAATTAATTGAGACAAATAAAACGGAATAGCAACTCAACCCGCACGGGAAAGAAGCTTCCGTAATAGTACGTAGTAGTAGTAAAAGGGTGAACGACTTCGAGTAGAGAGAGAGACCGTAGTTAATCTAAAATCCCACATTCCCTTCGCTGAGGGTCCAAGTTCCCCGTAGGGAAGAAGGAACAGCGGAGAAAACAGATGAATGAAGAAAGTCCAGCAATGACAATTCCCCACGGCGGCCGAATTATCGGAAGCCGAAGGAACGACCGAAGGACCATGGGAGAGGCCGCGCCCCATGACGTGAAACCGCGGTGGCCTGGAACTATGAGGTGACGTTGTTGTACACTATACACACACAGCACAAATCTGAAAAGGAAACTTACTAAATTTCTACACCCAAATATATACATAAACATAAAGAATGTTTATTCATATATATTAAGTATAAGAAAAAGTAAGTAATTAAGTAAAGACAAAACATCAATGGCTGCCAAGCAAGGGTGAGAGCAGACACATCTGCACATCACCCGAGCCAAAAGCGAAGTGAATCAGTTCACCGGTGTGTGAGGGGGGAGGGGTAGCTAGCTAGCTACCCCTCCCCTACCTCCTCGCTAACTAGCGAGGGGGTAGTTAACCCTCGTTAAAAATCTAATGGCTCACCATTTCAGCTACGCCGAAAGTAATACCCCATGTAAATAGCGTGGTTTGTATTTCGGTTACGGAACAAATGAGTAATCCTATTACTCAAAAGAAAATGGGGAGAGGTTAATTGGCAAAAGGGTTTAACTGGTTGATACGCAACAAGGTATGTACAATACACACGTACGTACAGAAGTAATTGCACAGAAAGTTTAAAATGGTTAGTATGCACTAAGATAAGTACACACGAATGAAAAGGAGCGGATATGACCATTTTATAGAATGTCAATAAACAAATTAAAAATATTGCAGGAGTATAGGAAGTAGATAATTTGTATAGTTTTCCATGGATTTATTATGCATCCCAGAAAATAATGTCTGGAGAAGAAAAGGTTTGTTATACCACTATTTATCATTTCCCCAGTATATTTGACCTACTCTAAACCCCCCGGGTCCCACTTTGTTGCCACACGTTGTCGGCGGATATATTAGGGTACTTCTCACTATTCATAAGCGATGAAAATAAATGTCATTGTCAAAGAAAACGGGAGTTTCCTGTAGGAAAAATGTTTTTTTTTTATCAGAAAGGGTTGTACTGCCCGGAACTATAATAATACATTCGATCCTCCCCTCACCTAGCCTAACATAATTCACCAAGCCCTTACCTACAAGTGCAGGGGGAGTTTGCCTGGTTAATATATGATAGTTTAATTCCTAGCGAAAATGACATTTGCTATAAGAAATGGGAGAGTGCTGGCTAGTTTGTTGTTTTTCTCTACATGTTTAATGGGGGCTGGAACATAATACAGTAACTTACGTATCAATCGATTTAAATGTGAAGTATGTTTTTTACTCAAAGTCCGTTGTTTACATTTGAGAGACTGAAGGGGACTTACTACCCATGCGTTTTTTACCGTGGATTGCGGAGCTTTCTGTGCATTTACAATGACGTATTTGTCACGTGGTTTTTTAAACCAATTAACAGTTCACAATTACTTCTTCATAAGTTCCCGGATGTTGTTCTACAACAGCCATTTTTTTCCCACCTTCACCTTCAGTTTTAAGTTAACCACCATCTCGTAAAGATGTCTCGAAGAGTGAATTTAAGGGAAGCACATCAATCGTTTTCAAAATATAGTGTAAATTCGTTTATGTCGGCAATTGATTATGATGGAAATGATCTCTGTTCAGTGTAAAGCTATTGTTATCCATGTGAAATTAAAAAAATAATAGCGAAATAAATCCTCAAAAGTCCGATTCTGACTTAATTTTCAAGGAAGACCAGCACATTTTCTACTGCAAAGCTTTTGTAATGATTGCCAAGAAAACAAAAATAGAGACGATGTCAATCATAAGGTAAGGAATTAGTTGTGATTAACTTTTTCATAATGGAAGGATTTATTTGTGATTTACTTTATTATAATCTAAGGATTTATTTGTGATTTACTTTTAGCTTGTGACCTGGGAAGGGGGTGTCCGGCTAGCGGTTGTGACCTGGGAAGGTTTATGAACTGGGAACGTTTGTGACCTGGGAAGGGGGTGTCCAGCTAGCGGTTGTGACCTGGGAAGGTTTGTGAACTGGGAACATTTGTGACCTGGGAAGGGGGGTCTGGGGGGCTTGCCACCCGGCAAGGGGTTGTGACCTGGGAACTACTAGGTTGAGTTAGGTGGGTTTGTTAGGTTCTGCCCTTTTACAAATCTCAAAAGTTAAATAATCACGTTTTAGCCTATTTTCAACCATTTACATGAACCATATATTTTTTCAACTGGCTATCTTGTTCTTATTTTGCATTTCTGACCATTATTATTGCTGCAAATCACACGTTTATGATATTTCCCCACCCAAAAAAAACCCGGTTTCCCACTGGGGTCCCCCATAATTGTCTTTACATAAGGGGGTTCAAAAACTCATGAATGGGTGGTTTGCCCCAATAATCATGGTAAGAAATGCATAAAATACAAGATAAGGAGTAGGAAAAATATATGGTTCATGTATTGGGCTAGAAATTAAAGTGTCATATATTTACCCAAATTAAAAATATCGCAGGAGTATAAGATGTAGATAATTTGTGTAGTTTTCCATGGATCTATTATGCATCAAAGAAAATAATTTCTGGAGAAAAAAAGGTTTGTTTTACCATTATTCCTCATTTCTCTAGTATATTTGACCGACCTAGGGTAAACCCCGGGTTCCCACTCGGTTGCCGCACAATATCGGCGGATATATTAGGGTACATCTCACTATTTATATGTAATGAAAAATGTTATTTTTATTAATAAAATAAATTTTTGAATATACTTACCCGATAATCATGTAGCTGTCAACTCCGTTGCCCGACAGAATTCTATGGAGGGATACGCCAGCTATCACAATACTAGAAGGGGGTGTACTTACCAGCGCCACCTGTGGCCAGGTACTCAAGTACTTCTTGTTGACACCTCCTCAATTATTCCTCGGTCCACTGGTTCTCTCTGGGGAGGAAGGGAGGGTCGATTAAATCATGATTATCGGGTAAGTATATTCAAAAATTTATTTTATTAATAAAAATAACATTTTTCAATATTAAACTTACCCGATAATCATGTAGCTGATTCACACCCAGGGAGGTGGGTGAAAACCAGTGTACAAGATTAAAGGATAGCTAAGTATCCCATATTTCATATAACAGTTATCTCAAATAACAATGAAATAATAAGTACCTGGTAAGGAAGTCGAATAGAACCGTTACTCTGCCTCTTTATTTAAAGTTCGTCTTCCTTACTGAGCGCAGCGTTCCTCTTGGAGGCTGAATCAACCCAAAGGTGCCAAAGTACACGGGGTTGCAACCCCTACTAAAGGACCTCTACCAAACCTTTAACCCAGGCGCTTCTCAAGAATGAATAGACCACCCGCCAAATCCAAGGATGCGGAAGGCTTCTTAGCCTACCGTAACAACCATAAAAACAACAATAAAAGTATTCAAGAGAAAGGTTAAAAAAGGTTATGGGATTAAGGGAATGTAGTGGCTGAGCCCTCACCTACTACTGCACTCGCTGCTACGAATGGTCCCAGGGTGTAGCAGTTCTCGTAAAGAGACTGGACATCTTTCAGATAAAATGATGCAAACACTGACTTGCTCCTCCAATAGGTTGCATCCATTATGCTCTGCAGAGAACGGTTTTTATTAAAGGCCATCGAAGTAGCTACGGCTCTTACTTCGTGGGTCCTTACCTTCAGCAATGCAAGGTCTTCCTCCTTTAAGTGAGAATGTGCTTCTCTGATCAGAAGCCTTATATAATACGAAAGCCCATTCTTGGACATGAGTCTCGAGGGTTTCTTGATGGCACACCATAAGGCTTCTGACTGTCCTCGAATAGGTTTAGACCTCTTAAGATAATATTTGAGAGCTCTGACAGGGCAAAGAACTCTCTCTAGTTCGTTACCTACCATGTTGGAGAGGCTAGGTATTTCGAACGATCTAGGCCAAGGACGTGAAGGAAGCTCGTTCTTTGCTAGGAATCCAAGCTGAAAAGAACATGTTGCAGATTCGGTTGTGAAACCAATGTTCTTGCTGAAGGCATGAACCTCACTGACTCTCTTAGCTGTTGCAAGGCAAACGAGAAAAAGAGTCTTGAGGGTAAGGTCCTTGAAGGAAGCTGACTGGAGAGGTTCGAACCTAGATGTCATAAGGAACCTTAAGACTACGTCTAGATTCCAGCCTGGAGTGGAAAGACGACGTTCTTTAGACGTCTCAAAAGACTTGAGAATGTCTTGAAGGTCCTTGTTGGAAGACAGGTCCAAACCTCTGTGGCGGAGAACTGAAGCCAACATACTCCTATATCCTTTAATCGTAGGTGCTGAAAGGGATCTCTCATTCCTAAGATGTAGAAGGAAGTCAGCTATTTGGATCACAGAGGTATTGGTAGAGGATATTGAATTGGCTCTACACCAGCTTCGGAAGACCTCCCACTTAGACTGGTAGACTCTACGAGTGGAAACCCTTCTAGCTCTGGCAATCGCACTGGCTGCCTCCTTCGAAAAGCCTCTAGCTCTAGCGAATCTTTCGACAGTCTGAAGGCAGTCAGCCGAAGAGCGTGGAGGTTTGGGTGCAACCTGTCTACGTGAGGTTGACGTAGAAGGTCCACTCTTAGAGGTAGAGTCCTGGGGAAGTCGACTAGCCATTGAAGTACCTCTGTGAACCATTCTCTTGCAGGCCAAAGGGGAGCAACCAGCGTCAGCCGTGTCCCTTCGTGCGAGACGAATTTCTGCAGAACTTTGTTTATTATCTTGAACGGAGGGAATGCGTACAGGTCGAGATGGGACCAGTTCAGTAGAAAAGCATCCACATGAACTGCTGCAGGGTCTGGAACAGGGGAACAATAAAGCGGAAGTCTCTTGGTTATGGAGGTGGCAAACAGATCTATGGTAGGTTGACCCCACAAGGTCCAAAGTCTGTTGCACACACTCTTGTGGAGGGTCCATTCCGTGGGAATGACCTGATTCCTTCTGCTTAGGCGATCTGCTGAAACGTTCATATCGCCCTGGATGAACCTCGTGACCAGAGTGAGGTTTAGACCTCTTGACCAAATGAGGAGGTCCCTTGCGATCTCGTAAAGGCTCCTCGAATGGGTCCCTCCTTGCTTGGAGATGTAAGCCAAGGCTGTGGTGTTGTCTGAGTTCACCTCCACCACTTTGCCTAGCAGGAGGGACTTGAAGTTCAACAGGGCTAGATGAACTGCTAGCAGCTCCTTGCAGTTGATGTGGAGTAATCCTTGTTCCTCGTTCCACATTCCCGAGCATTCCCGTCCGTCCAAGGTTGCACCCCAGCCCGAGTCCGATGCATCTGAGAAGAGATGAAGATTGGGGGTCTGAATGGCCAATGATAGACCCTCCTTGAGAAGGAGGTTGTGCTTCCACCACAGGAGAGTGGTCTTCATCTCTTGGTTGATAGGGATAGAGACTGCTTCTAGCGTCGAACCCTTGTCCCAATGAGCTGCAAGATGGAATTGAAGAGGGCGGAGGTGGAGTCTTCCTAGCTCGACAAACAGGGCCAGTGATGAGAGGGTCCCTGTGAGACTCATCCACTGTCTCACTGAGCAACTGCTCCTCTTCAGCATGCTCATGATGCACTCTAGGGCTTGGCTTATCCTGGGGGCCGATGGAAAAGCCCGAAAATCCTGACTCCGAATCTCCATTCCCAGGTACACAATGGATTGGGAGGGAATGAGTTGAGACTTCTCTATATTGACTAATAGACCTAGGTCTCTGATTAAGTCTATATTGACTAATAGACCTAGGTCTCTGATTAAGTCTAAAGTCCAATTGAGGTTCTCCAGACAACGACGACTCGTGGAGGCTCTCAACAGCCAGTCGTCTAGGTAGAGGGAGGCTCTGATGTTCGACAAGTGTAGGAATTTTGCTACATTCCTCATCAGATGAGTAAAGACCATAGGAGCTGTGCTTAGGCCAAAACACAGGGCTTGGAATTGATAGACAACCTTTCCGAAAACGAATCTCAGGAAAGGTTGGGAGTCTGGATGAATAGGAACGTGAAAGTATGCATCTTTCAAGTCCAACGAGACCATCCAGTCCTCCTGTCTGACCGCTGCTAAGACCGACTTGGTCGTCTCCATCGTGAACGTCTGCTTGGTGACATACTCGTTGAGAGCGCTGACGTCCAGCACCGGTCTCCAACCTCCTGTCTTCTTGGCCACAAGAAAGAGACGGTTGTAGAAGCCCGGGGATTGATGGTCCCGGACTATAACCACTGCCTTCTTCTGCACAAGAAGCGACACCTCCTGTTGCAATGCTAGCCTCTTGTCCTCTTCTTTGTAGTTGGGAGAGAGGTTGATGGGCGATGTGGTCAGAGGTGGTTTGAGGCAGAATGGAATCCTGTAACCGTTCCTCAGCCAACTGACAGACTGTGCGTCTGCACCTCTCTTCTCCCAGGCTCGCCAGAAGATCTTGAGTCTGGCTCCTACTGTTGTCTGGAGAAACGGAGAGTCAGTTTTTTCCTTTAGATGTCCTGGATCCTTTCCTAGACTTGCTCCTGTGAGAGTCTGGACGGGAGTTTCCTCGGCTGGGGGCTCTACCACGAAAGGGCGGTATGAACCTCGTAGCAGGGGTATCAGCCACTGGGGAGCGATAAGTCTTGGGGACTGAGGTGGCAACCTTAGACTTACGAGCCGATGAGGCTACAAGATCGTGCGTATCCTTTTGTATCAGGGCAGCAGACAAGTCCTTAACTAGCTCTTCGGGAAAGAGGAACTTCGAGAGCGGAGCAAAAAGGAGTTGTGACCGTTGGCAAGGTGTAATGCTGGCGGAAAGGAAGGTACACAGTTGTTCCCTTTTCTTCAACACCCCTGATACAAACATCGACGCTAGCTCACCCGATCCATCTCTGATGGCCTTATCCGTGCAGGACATCAATAGCATGGCAGAATCTTTGTCCGCAGGAGAGGTTTTCTTGCTGAGGGCCCCCAGGCACCAGTCGAGAAAATTGAACATTTCAAATGCTCTGAACATCCCTTTCAGTAAGTGATCCAGGTCTGAGAAGGTCCAACAAACCTTCGAGCGCCTCATAGCAGTTCTCCGAGGCGAGTCTACCAGACTTGAGAAGTCAGCCTGGGCAGAGGCAGGTACTCCCAAGCCTGGTGCTTCCCCTGTGGCATACCAAACGCTCGCTTTCGAAGTGAGCTTCGTTGGAGGGAACATGAAGGAAGTCTTGCCAAGGTGTTGTTTAGACTGCAGCCACTCCCCTAAGATCCTTAAAGCCCTCTTAGAGGATCTAGCTAGGACAAGCTTAGTATAGGTGGACTTAGCTTGTTGTACGCCCAGCGAAAACTCAGATGGCGGAGAGCGGGGAATAGCAGAGACAAAGTGGTCTGGGTAAATCTCCCTGAGTAGAGCCAAGACCTTACGAAAATCAATAGACTGTGGAGAAAGCTTGGATTCGTCCACGTCTGATGAGGGATCAAGGTGTGCCTCCTCATCATCCGACACCTCATCACCAGAGTGTAGCGAAGAGATCGGACAAGAATGCTGAACCGCAGAGTCAGAACGGGTAGGAACAATAACAGTGGTTTCCTCTTCCAGTAACTGTTGAGGGAAAACCTGAGGCTCAGACTGCAAAGGCTGAACAACAGACGAAGCAGAAGGAAGGCGCATGGGTGGAGGAGGTTGACTCCTAGCAAGAGAGGTTGAACCCAAGGATTGCGCTTGCTGAGCGGAGGACGGAGGCGGAGTAGCACGTTCCTGTTCCTGTGATATGAGCGGAGCATGATGAGGTTGAGGCTGCGCAGAACAAGGTAAAGTTCTCGCAAGCTGAGGCTCCTGAGGCGCAAGTCCAGGGTGTAGAGGAGCTTGCCTTGAGGAGGGTTGAGCTCGCTGCAGCGATGGCTGAGCAGACTGACTCATGGACGGGAGAGGTTGTTGTACCTCAACCGAGAGTTGCACCACTGGTGGAGCAGCAAGGGGAGGCGGAGGAAGAGTGGAATAATCCTCCTGATCCCAAAGTAAAGGTTGCCTTAAAGAAGGCTGAGGCTGAACACCACTGGGAACAGCGAACTCAGAAAGTGGCTCAACATCGTACGCCTGGCAGATGGTGCTGCGACCAGGCGGAGCGAGCGCAGGCGGGGCGAGCGCAGGCGGAGCGAGAACAGGCGGAGGGAGTGTAGGCGGAGGCGGAGGTGCAACACTCTCAGCCCGACACTCACGCATCAAGTCCGAAAGCTGTGCTTGCATGGACTGAAGCAGAGTCCACTTGGGATCGGCAGAAACGATAGTAGACTGAGGTAAAGCCTTAACAGTCGAGCTCTGTTGTGGCAGAACCTTACTCCTCTTGGGCGGAGTACAGTCGACAGATGACTGAGGCGAGTCAGAGCTGAGCCAATGACTGCAACCTGGCTGAGCACTCGCGGACTGGACTCTACGTTTAAGCGGTCTCGAGACCTGAGACCAACGTTTCTTCCCTAACAGTTGATCAGCGGACGAGATAAAGACGGGCTCAATCGTCTGCAGGTGGGAGTGACGGTCTTTGGAAGACACGCCCGCAACCACCGAGGATAGTTCTGTGCGCCTAACAAGGCCTGCCGAACCCTTATGCCCTTCGACATTGCTTCTCCCCTGGGCTTGGGAGCTTGCAAGAGGTCCCGGACTGGGAGGACGACTGGCTCGCACAGAAAAATCCTCACGCACCACACTGGCACTAACACTAGCACTTGGCACTGCACTGACACTAGCACTCGTCACAGCACTGGCACTAACTCCACCCACTGCACTCTTGACCTTCAGTTCTTTAACTTCGGCCATCAGAGACTTATGGTCACTTACCACTGACTCTACTTTATCGCCTAAAGCCTGAATAGCACGCAAAACAACTGACATATCAGGCGGAGGGCACACAGTAGGTTCGGGGGTAGCCACTACAGGGGTAGGAAAAGGTAGGGGATTATGAGGTGAGGAAAACAGTGAAGAGTGAGAAGAACTCCTCCTAACTCTACCTCTCTCTAACTTAGTTGAATATTTCAAAAGACGGACAAATTCCAATTCCGAAAGTCCGGCGCATTCCTCACATCGATTTTCTAACTGACAGGGCCTGTCCCTACAGTCAGAACAAGCGGTGTGAGGATCTACCGAGGCCTTCGGAATACGCCTATTGCAAGACCTACATCGTCTATGGGAGGGGGCTTGCGAAATGTCAGACATCTTGAATCCAAAGAGTTAGCCAAAGGGGGTTCCAAAAACAAGCAAAAAATCGTTAACCGTTAATCAGGACTATATAAAAGCTATCTAGCTAATATAAGAAGGTTTCCAGTAAAGCGACAGCCGTTAATCTGAGAGAATACTTCACCAAATATCCGTGAATAAACTCGAAGACCATAAGCGTATCCCAGAACGTCTTGCCGGAAGCACGACAGAGGAATAATTGAGGAGGTGTCAACAAGAAGTACTTGAGTACCTGGCCACAGGTGGCGCTGGTAAGTACACCCCCTTCTAGTATTGTGATAGCTGGCGTATCCCTCCATAGAATTCTGTCGGGCAACGGAGTTGACAGCTACATGATTATCGGGTAAGTTTAATATTGAAAATGTAATTTTCGAAGAAAACGGGAGTTTCCCTTTAGGGAAAAGTTTTGGTATTATGTTATTTTTATTAATAAAATAAATTTTTGAATATACTTACCCGATAATCATGTAGCTGTCAACTCCGTTGCCCGACAGAATTCTATGGAGGGATACGCCAGCTATCACAATACTAGAAGGGGGTGTACTTACCAGCGCCACCTGTGGCCAGGTACTCAATCATTTGTTGTTGACACCTCCTCAATTATTCCTCGGTCCACTGGTTCTCTCTGGGGAGGAAAGGGAGGGTCGATTAAATCATGATTATCGGGTAAGTATATTCAAAAATTTATTTTATTAATAAAAATAACATTTTTCAATATTAAACTTACCCGATAATCATGTAGCTGATTCACACCCAGGGAGGTGGGTGAAAACCAGTGTACAAGATTAAAGGATAGCTAAGTATCCCATATTTCATATAACAGTTATCTCAAATAACAATGAAATAATAAGTACCTGGTAAGGAAGTCGAATAGAACCGTTACTCTGCCTCTTTATTTAAAGCTCGTCTTCCTTACTGAGCGCAGCGTTCCTCTTGGAGGCTGAATCAACCCAAAGGTGCCAAAGTACACGGGGTTGCAACCCCTAATAAAGGACCTCTACCAAACCTTTAACCCAGGCGCTTCTCAAGAATGAATAGACCACCCGCCAAATCCAAGGATGCGGAAGGCTTCTTAGCCTACCGTAACAACCATAAAAAACAACAATAAAAGTATTCAAGAGAAAGGTTAAAAAAGGTTATGGGATTAAGGGAATGTAGTGGCTGAGCCCTCACCTACTACTGCACTCGCTGCTACGAATGGTCCCAGGGTGTAGCAGTTCTCGTAAAGAGACTGGACATCTTTCAGATAAAATGATGCAAACACTGACTTGCTCCTCCAATAGGTTGCATCCATTATGCTCTGCAGAGAACGGTTTTTATTAAAGGCCAACGAAGTAGCTACAGCTCTTACTTCGTGGGTCCTTACCTTCAGCAATGCAAGGTCTTCCTCCTTTAAGTGAGAATGTGCTTCTCTGATCAGAAGCCTTATATAGTACGAAAGCCCTTTCTTGGACATGGGTCTCGAGGGTTTCTTGATGGCACACCATAAGGCTTCTGACTGTCCTCGAATAGGTTTAGACCTCTTCAGATAATATTTGAGAGCTCTGACAGGGCAAAGAACTCTCTCTAGTTCGTTACCTACCATGTTGGAGAGGCTAGGTATTTCGAACGATCTAGGCCAAGGACGTGAAGGAAGCTCGTTCTTTGCTAGGAATCCAAGCTGAAAAGAACATGTTGCAGATTCGGTTGTGAAACCAATGTTCTTGCTGAAGGCATGAACCTCACTGAATCTCTTAGCTGTTGCAAGGCAAACGAGAAAAGCAGTCTTGAGGGTAAGATCCTTGAAGGAAGCTGACTGGAGAGGTTCGAACCTAGATGTCATAAGGAACCTTAAGACTACGTCTAGATTCCAGCCTGGAGTGGAAAGACGACGTTCTTTAGACGTCTCAAAAGACTTGAGAATGTCTTGAAGGTCCTTGTTGGAAGACAGGTCCAAACCCCTGTGGCGGAGAACTGAGGCCAACATGCTCCTATATCCTTTAATCGTAGGTGTTGAAAGGGATCTCTCATTCCTAAGATGTAGAAGGAAGTCAGCTATTTGGATCACAGAGGTATTGGTAGAGGAAATTGAATTGGCTCTACACCAGCTTCGGAAGACCTCCCACTTAGACTGGTAGACTCTACGAGTGGAAACTCTTCTAGCTCTGGCCATCGCACTGGCTGCCTCCTTCGAAAAGCCTCTAGCTCTAGCGAATCTTTCGACAGTCTGAAGGCAGTCAGCCGAAGAGCGTGGAGGTTTGGATGCAACCTGTCTACGTGTGGTTGACGTAGAAGGTCCACTCTTAGAGGTAGAGTCCTGGGGAAGTCGACTAGCCATTGAAGTACCTCTGTGTACCATTCTCTTGCAGGCCAAAGGGGAGCAACCAGCGTCAGCCGTGTCCCTTCGTGCGAGACGAATTTCTGCAGAACTTTGTTTATTATCTTGAACGGAGGGAATGCGTACAGGTCGAGATGGGACCAGTTCAGAAGAAAAGCATCCACATGAACCGCTGCAGGGTCTGGAACAGGGGAACAATAAAGCGGAAGTCTCTTGGTTATGGAGGTGGCAAACAGATCTATGGTAGGTTGACCCCACAAGGTCCAAAGTCTGTTGCACACACTCTTGTGGAGGGTCCATTCCGTGGGAATGACCTGATTCCTTCTGCTGAGGCGATCCGCTGAAACATTCATATCGCCCTGGATGAACCTCGTGACCAGAGTGAGGTTTAGACCTCTTGACCAAATGAGGAGGTCCCTTGCGATCTCGTAAAGGCTCCTCGAATGGGTCCCTCCTTGCTTGGAGATGTAAGCCAAGGCTGTGGTGTTGTCTGAATTCACCTCCACCACTTTGCCTAGCAGGAGGGACTTGAAGTTCAACAGGGCTAGATGAACTGCTAACAGTTCCTTGCAGTTGATGTGGAGTAATCCTTGTTCCTTGTTCCATACTCCTGAGCATTCCCGTCCTTCCAAGGTCGCACCCCAGCCCGAGTCCGATGCATCTGAGAAGAGATGAAGATTGGGGGTCTGGATGGCCAATGATAGACCCTCCTTGAGAAGGAGATTGTGCTTCCACCACAGGAGAGTGGTCTTCATCTCTTGGTTGATAGGGATAGAGACTGCTTCTAGAGTCGAGCCCTTGTCCCAATGAGCAGCAAGATGGAATTGAAGAGGGTGGAGGTGGAGTCTTCCTAGCTCGACAAACAGGGCCAGTGATGAGAGGGTCCCTGTGAGACTCATCCACTGTCTCACTGAGCAATTGCTCCTCTTCAGCATGCTCATGATGCACTCTAGGGCTTGGTTTATCCTGGGGGCCGATGGAAAAGCCCGAAAACCCTGACTCTGAATCCCCATTCCCAGGTACACAATGGATTGGGAGGGAATGAGTTGAGATTTCTCTATATTGACTAATAGACCTAGGTCTCTGATTAAGTCTAAAGTCCAATTGAGGTTCTCCAGACAACGACGACTCGTGGAGGCTCTCAACAGCCAGTCGTCTAGGTAGAGGGAGGCTCTGATGTTCGATAAGTGTAGGAATTTCGCTACATTCCTCATCAGATGAGTAAAGACCATAGGAGCTGTGCTTAGGCCAAAACACAGGGCTTGGAACTGATAGACAACCTTTCCGAAAACGAATCTCAGGAAAGGTTGGGAGTCTGGATGAATGGGAACGTGAAAGTATGCATCTTTCAAGTCCAACGAGACCATCCAGTCCTCCTGTCTGACCGCTGCTAAGACCGACTTGGTCGTCTCCATCGTGAACGTCTGCTTGGTGACATACTCGTTGAGAGAGCTGACGTCCAGCACCGGTCTCCAACCTCCTGTCTTCTTGGCCACAAGAAAGAGACGGTTGTAGAAGCCCGGGGATTGATGGTCCCGGACTATAACCACTGCCTTCTTCTGCACAAGTAGCGACACCTCCTGTTGCAATGCTAGCCTCTTGTCCTCTTCTTTGTAGTTGGGAGAGAGGTTGATGGGCGATGTGGTCAGAGGTGGTTTGAGGCAGAATGGAATCCTGTAACCGCACCTCAGCCAACTGACAGACTGTGCGTCTGCACCTCTCTTCTCCCAGGCTCGCCAGAAGATCTTGAGTCTGGCTCCTACTGTTGTCTGGAGAATCTGAGAGTCAGTTCTTTCCCTTAGATGTCCTGGATCCTTTCCTAGACTTGCTCCTGTGAGAGTCTGGACGGGAGCTTCCTCGGCTGGGGGCTCTACCACGAAAGGGCGGTATGAACCTCGAAGCCGGGGTATCAGCCACTGGGGAGCGATAAGTCTTGGGGACTGAGGTGGCAACCTTAGACTTACGAGCCGATGAGGCTACAAGATCGTGCGTGTCCTTTTGTATCAGGGCAGCAGACAAGTCCTTAACTAGCTCCTCGGGAAAGAGGAACTTTGAGAGTGGAGCAAAAAGGAGTTGTGACCGTTGGCAAGGTGTAATGCTGGCGGAAAGGAAGGTACACAGTTGTTCCCTTTTCTTCAACACCCCTGATACAAATAACGACGCTAGCTCACCCGATCCATCTCTGATGGCCTTATCCATGCAGGACATTATTAGCATGGCAGAATCTTTGTCCGCAGGAGAGGTTTTCTTGCTGAGGGCTCCCAGGCACCAGTCGAGAAAGTTGAACATTTCAAATGCTCTGAACAACCCTTTCAGAAAATGATCCAGGTCTGAGAAGGTCCAACAAACCTTCGAGCGTCTCATAGCAGTTCTCCGAGGCGAGTCCACCAGACTTGAGAAGTCAGCCTGGGCAGAGGCAGGTACTCCTAAGCCTGGTGCTTCCCCTGTGGCATACCAAACGCAACCTTTCGAAACGAGCTTCGTTGGAGGGAACATGAAGGAAGTCTTGCCAAGGTGTTGTTTAGACTGCAGCCACTCCCCTAAGATCCTTAAAGCCCTCTTGGAGGATCTAGCTAGGACAAGCTTAGTATAGTTGGACTTAGCTTGTTGTACGCCCAGCGAAAACTCAGATGGTGGAGAGCGGGGAATAGCAGAGACGAAGTGGTCTGGGTAAATCTCCCTGAGTAGAGCCAAGACCTTACGAAAATCAATCGACAATGGAGAAAGCTTAGATTCGTCCACGTCTGATGAGGGATCAAGGTGTGCCTCCTCATCATCCGACACCTCATCAGCAGAGGGAAGCGAAGCGATCGGACCAGAATGCTGAACCGCAGAGTCAGAACGGGTAGGAACAATAACAGTGGTTTCCTCTTCCAGTAACTGTTGAGGGAAAACCTGAGGCTCAGACTGCAAAGGCTGAACAAGAGACGAAGCAGAAGGCAGGCGCATGGGTGAAGGAGGTTGACTCCTAGCAAGAGAGGTTGAACCCAAGGATTGTACAAGCTGAGCGGAGGACGGAGGCGGAGTAGTCCGTTCCTGTTCCTGTGAGATGAGCGGAGCATGATGAGGTTGAGGCTGCGCAGAACAAGGTAAAGTTCTCGCAAGCTGAGGCTCCTGAGGCGCAAGTCCAGGGTGTAGAGGAGCTTGCCTTGAGGAGGGTTGAGCTCGCTGCAGCGATGGCTGAGCAGACAGACTCACGGAGGGGAGAGGTTGTTGTACCCCAACCGAGAGTTGCACCACTGGTGGAGCAGCAAGGGGAGGCGGAGGAAGAGTGGAATAACTCTCCTGATCCCAAAGCAAAGGTTGCCTTAAAGAAGGCTGAGGCTGAACACCACTGGGAACAGCGAACTCCGAAAGTGGCTCAACATCGTACGCCTGGCAGATGGTGCTGCGACCAGGCGGAGCAAGTGCAGGCGGGGCGAGCACAGGCGGAGGGAGTGTAGGCGGAGGAGGAGGTGCAACACTCTCAGCCCGACACTCACGCATCAAGTCCGAAAGCTGAGCTTGCATGGACTGAAGCAGGGTCCACTTGGGATCGGCAGAAACTATAACAGACTGAGGTAAAGTCACAGTCGGGCTCTGTTTTGGCAGAACCTTACTCCTCTTGGGCGGAGTACAGTCGACAGATGACTGAGGCGAGTCAGAGCTGAGCCAATGACTGCAACCTGGCTGAGCACTCGCGGACTGGACTCTACGTTTAAGCGGTCTCGAGACCTGAGACCAACGTTTCTTTCCTGCTAGTTGATCAGCGGACGAGAATAAGACGGGCTCAATCGTCTGCAGGTGGGAGTGACGGTCTAAGGAAGACACGCCCGCAACCACCGAGGATAGTTCTGTGCGCCTAACAAGGCCTGTCGAACCCTTAAGCCCTTCGACATTGCTTCTCCCCTGGGCATGGGAGCTTGCAAGAGGTCCCGGACTGGGAGGACGACTGGCTCGCACAGAAAAATCCTCACGCACCACACTGGCACCACTAGCACTTGGCACTGCACCGACACTAGCACTCGTCACAGCACTGGCACTAATTCCACCCACTGCACTCTTGACCTTCAGTTCTTTAACTTCGGCCATCAGAGACTTATGGTCACTTACCACTGATTCTACTTTATCGCCTAAAGCCTGAATAGCACGCAAAACAACTGACATATCAGGCGGAGGGCACACAGTAGGTTCGGGGGTAGCCACTACAGGGGTAGGAAAAGGTAGGGGATCATGAGGTGAGGAAAACATAGAAGAGTGAGAAGAACTTCTCCTAACTCTACCTCTCTCTAACTTAGATGAATATTTTAAAAGACGGACAAATTCCAATTCCGAAAGTCCGGCGCATTCCTCACATCGATTTTCTAATAGACAGGGCCTGTCCCTACAGTCAGAACAAGCGGTGTGAGGATCTACCGAGGCCTTCGGAATACGCCTATTGCAAGACCTACATCGTCTATGGGAGGGGGCTTGCGAAACGTCAGACATCTTGTTTCAAAGAGTTAGTCAAAGGGTGATCCAAAAACAAGCAAAATTCGTTAATAGTTATATCAGTATTATATAAAAGCTATCTAGCTAATATAAGAAGGATTCCAGTAAAGCGACAGCCGTTAATCTGAGAGAATACTTCACCAAATATCCGTGAATAAACTCGAAGACCATAAGCGTATCCCAGAACGTCTAGCCGGAAGCACGACAGAGGAATAATTGAGGAGGTGTCAACAACAAATGATTGAGTACCTGGCCACAGGTGGCGCTGGTAAGTACACCCCCTTCTAGTATTGTGATAGCTGGCGTATCCCTCCATAGAATTCTGTCGGGCAACGGAGTTGACAGCTACATGATTATCGGGTAAGTTTAATATTGAAAAATTACAGTTTCAACCATTATGGGAAATCTATTATATTAATATTTTTCCCGAGTAAAGCAAGTCTTTTGTAGTATTTCTGTATAATATTATCTGTCGCAAATGCCTAGTTCTTTATATAACGACCATCAAACTCACGCTACTCATGTCTTCCTCCCAGATTTTTTCTAAGTCTGTTGTTATTGTTGACTGTGTCTTGTTTTTGCTCAAATGAGCCCTGTAACCACTATAATCCGCAGACAAACTAGTCCACTATGAAGTCTTACACGTTTGGCCAATCACAGCGCCTATCCACTATGACGTCATACATGTTTGGCCAATCACAGAGCGACAATACAACAGCGCGACAATACTTTATCTCACCCAGTCATTTCATTTCGTTCTTAGACATGGAGGCCATACCAAGCACGTCATCTCATGTTGCACAAGAAGTTGAAATTCCATCTTCTTGTCCTGACTGTTTCCTAACTTACAATGAATTTGTTGTAACTTATTCGGGGAATATTGAAAAACTAGTGGATTTGTGCCAGAGACACAATTTAATTTTACAAAATAAAAATTGTCCTGCATGTCAAGGAACCTTCGCAATGGCTTCACGTTTTCCTCAAAGCACCAGCACATCTTTATGAACCAACAGTTTAAGGTAAGCTTCATTAATTTTTAGAGTATATTATAATGGTGATAGTATAACGATGTATACAGCAGTACCATCACTTTGGATTTGGTTTAATGGATGTGTTAGGTAGTGGCCGTAAGGGGGGGGGGTCGCAGGGGCTAGGCCTAGGTAGGGGTACAGGGCCCTAGGTTAGGTGGTTATATTAGGTTTGGTAGTGTCCCGAAAATCACTGTGGCCTTAAGGGGGGCTCGCAGGGGGGGCGGAGCCCCCGGTAGGACTAGGTAGGGGTACAGGGCCCCTAGGCTAGGTTAGGTGGGTTTATTAGGTTCAGTAGTGCCCTGAAAATCACTGTGGCCTTAAGGGGGGGTCGGGGGGTCACAGGCGCCCCCCCCCACCCCGGTAGAGCTAGGTAGGGGTATAGGGGGAGGGGTGGTGGAAGGATAAGTATTCATTTATAGCAAATATCATTTGACATCCCCCCCCACCCAAAACCCCAGTTCCCACCTGGTGTCCCCCATAATTGTTGGGATGAAGTAGGGTCTTTCTGCATTACAACATAATATGAGACAAAAACAATAAGAACATGGTTACAAACACTGATTTTTCTGGAAAAACTTTTTGTTTTAACTCTAATTACATAGTAAATCTCTAAATCGGATGGTTTGCGGTCAAAATAAACGTTAAATCCGTTGGAACTACAATATTTCTGATGCAACAAATATATTTATATTCCAGTTTCCCCATAATGGTTGAAACTGTAATTTTACTAATTTTTTTTTTTTTATAAAAAAAGGGAGTATTGTACTACCCAGAACTATAATAATACCTTCTCTCACCTAGCCTAACATAATTCACCAAGCACTTACCTGCATGGGGGGAGGGAGTTTGCCTTCATGACCATCCCCCAAACAGCCTACTGGTACAGTGGATATCTATTAGTCACCAAAAGTACACATATGGATTTTAAACTAACCCTCTGAGCCAGGTACCTATCTAATAGGGGGTGGGAGCTTCACAACACCTGGACCTTTCCACGTAACCTAATTTAACTTTATCCTTGTTTCCTTCCCTTTCAGGATTAACACAAACCTTACCTTCAGTTGGGGCTAGGATGAAGAGAGAGAAAGAGAGAGAGAGCACACATCTGTTTGTCTTCAGGTAAATCCTATATTTGCTATTTCTTGAATATATTTTTCGATCAGGGAGTTCCACAGTACCACTTGCCATTACAAACTGACGAAGAAGAAGCGTTTCTTGGATTGCATTCGTCGACTAATAAAACTTCCTATCTAAAGGCTAACAAGTAACAGAACAGCGAAGAACATGTTAAAATAGTCGTGAATGAAATATAAGAAACATCTGGGAACCATAGTTATTAAATAAATAAATTTACAATTGACTAAAAATGATTAGTGTATTGATATGTAAAGAACAGCTCACATTAATCAAAACAGCGCGTTAATGGACATTAGAATAGAGAAGTCATAGATATAATTGAAATAGAGCAATGATCTTCACAATGTTGCTCTGTAAATGCTTAAAACTTAGAACAAAAACTTGATAATTTCTTGAGGAAAGTAATAATTCCGATTTGGCCAGAAATTACAGTATCATATATTAACCTATATTTATTTCCCCACTGTTATTCATGAAAACCTTTATTTCTCAGTTGCTTCCTCATTATTGCTTGAGCCAATGGAAAGGGGTCGTTAGATTAATTTATTTTTCTGATAGAGAAGAATATAAAGATTGTTATTAATTTTCACATAACATCAACGTTTGCGTAAATTTACCAAACTAGGTCTAGTCAGTCTTCATATCTGTTGTCTTTTTTTTTTAGCCCAGCTATTTCTGGTTTTCCAGTTATTGAATAGTGAGAATGATATATTGTAAGATACAGAACTATGGTTTTCCTGTTATATGTCGTTGCTATTAGCTTTTCCATTAAAATTTCTTGTAATTCATCTTACC
>NC_090738.1:18164754-18182254 GCF_036898095.1 Palaemon carinicauda | reverse complement strand
TACACACACACACACACACACACATATATACATATATATATATATATATATATATATATATATATATATATATATATATATATATATATATATATATTTATATATATGTATATATATATATATATACACTATATATATATATATATATATATATATATATACAGTATATATATATATATATATATATATATATATATATATATATATATATATATGTATATATATATATATATATATATATATATATATATATATAGGCCTACATTATATACAGTATATTGGTTCTACTTATAATTTCTATTTTTTTTAATTCGCTTATTTTGTTACAATCGACATTGTATAACCTTGAGCTATTGCCTACTACCCCTATTTTATTCAGATGTCAAAAACAAATGAAGAACATCGTGATTACATAATACATTAAATATGATATACTAAAGAGACATTACTTCAAAAACATCTATGTCTAACTACAGTAGTAGAAATATAAACAAATATATATGTATTGCCATAGAAAATCCTATTACAGTACAGCTAATTCTAATATTAATGCTTTCTTCGTCATAAGGCTCAATACTATATTGTAGTCTAGAAGTTTTATTCCAGCTGTGACCAAGTTGTGGAATGATCTTCCTATTCAGGTAGCAGAATCGGTGGAACTTCAGAAGTTAAAAACTGGCAGCGAATGTTTTTATGTTGATCAGGCTTACATAAATCATCTCTTTTTACAGTTTGCTTATGAAAGATCTAGTTTAATGCTGCTAATTTTCTTAAATTATTTTAACTTGATAGTTCATTACTTTTCTCGTAGTTTATTTGTTTCTTTATTTCCTTTCTTCGCTGAGCTATTTATAATAATAATAATAATAATAATAATAATAATAATAATAATAATAATAATAATAATAATAATAATAATAATAACATCATCATCGGGAACCACACGGGATTTGATCACCATTTGTCTATTTGGTGACGATGAGGCGTCTTCGCTTCCAGCCACGACTTTCGTGGCCTCTGTGAAATCTAAAAGGTGATGGTTAATCATGCAAAACGGCCTTCACTTTTTTATTCTTTTTATCAAGCTTCCTCCTCGTCGTCCTTTTACCTACTTCTTCTTCCCCTGCTACCTCTCCTTCACATTATCCGAAGTCATGCCTTCACATATTTGCATTTCTGTGCTCGCTGGTCACGTATAATGCATTATTTTAATGTGTTCTGACGTCGTTTTCTTCTTGAGTGGCTCATTTTTCAGTCATGAGTTGCTCATTTCTTTAGTTTCTCTATATTTTGGGTGATTTATCACTCATTCCAAATCTCATTAAATTCCCCTCACGTTTTTTTTATTATATATATATATATATATATATATATATATATATATATATATATATATATATATATATATATATATATATATATATATATATATATATTCAAATCTGATTAAAATGAGTTATGCTTTTGCTTTTCTCCTTATTATCCTTTATCACAGTCTTCTCATATTTTACATTTCTTTGTTCTGCCAGTTTCTTTTTATTATTATCATTATTATTAATATTATTACTAGCCAAGCTACAACCCTAGTTGGAAAAGCAAGATGCTATAAGCCCAATGAGGAAAGGAAATAAGGAAATAAATAAATGATGAGAATAAATTAACAAGAAATCATTCTAAGAACAGTAACAACGTCAAAACAGCTATGTCCTATATAAACTATTAACAACGTCAAAAACATATGTCATATATAAACTATAAAAAGACTCATGTCAGCCTGGTCAACATAAAAACATTTGCTCCAACTTTGAACTTTTGAAGTTCTACTGATTCAACTACCCGATTAGGAAGATCATTCCACAACTTGGTAACAGCTGGAATAAAACTTCTAGAATACTGTGTAATATTGAGCCTCATGATGGAGAAGGCCTGGCTATTAGAATTAACTGCCTGCCTAGTATTACGAACAGGATAAAATTGTCCAGGAAGATCTGAATGTAAAGGATGGTCAGAGTTATGAAAAATCTTATGCAAAATTCATAATGAACTAATTTAACGACGCTGCCAAAGATTAATATCTAGATCAGGAATAAGAAATTTAATAGACCGTAAGTTTCTGTCCAACAAATTAAGATGAGAATCAGCAGCTGAAGACCAGACAGGAGAACAATACTCGAAACAAGGTAGATTGAAAGAATTAAAACACTTCTTCATAATAGATTGATCATCGAAAATCTTGTAAGACTCTCAATAAGCCAATTTTTTGTGCAATTGAAGAAGACACAGACCTAATGTGTTTCTCAAAAGTAAATTTGCTGTCGAGAATCACACCTAAAATTTTAAAAAGAGTCAAACAAATTTAAAGAAACATTATCAATACTGAGATCTGGATGTTGAGGAGCCACCATCCTTGACCTTCTTACAATCATACTTTGAGTTTTGTTAGGATTCAACTTCATACCCCATAATTTGCACCATGCACTAACTTTAGCTAAATCTCTATTAACGGATTCACCAACCCCAGATCTACATTCAGGGGATGGAATCGATGCAAAGAGAGTAGTATCATCTGCATATGCAACAAGCTTGTTTTCTAGGCCAAACCACAAGTCATGTGTATATAGTATGAAAAGTAATGGGCCAAGAACACTACCCTGTGGAACACCAGATATCACATTCCTATACTCACTATGGTGCCCATCAACAACAACTCTTTGAGATCTATTACTTAAAAAATCAATAATAATGCTAAGAAACGACCCACCCACTCCCAACTGTTTCAGTTTGAAAACAAGGGCCTCATGATTAACACAGTCAAAGGCAGCACTAAAATCAAGGCCAATCATACGAACTTCCTGACCACAGGGATTTAGATAATATGGGAGTTATGGAAATTGGGCGGTAATCAGTGGGACTTGAGCTACAACAAACACATTTACATAGAGGAGTAACATTACTAATTCTCTAACAAGTGCTAAAAGCTCCTCTTCTTGCTAACTTTTGCAAAATAACAGATAACTTTGGAGCTACGAAATCTGCTGTCTTTATAAAAAAACAAAGGAAAGATACCATTTGGGTCTACACGTCCATAAGCATCAAGGTCCATCAACAGAGCTTTAATCTCACGAGATCGAAAAGCTAAACTAGTTAGTTTAGCCTCAGGAAAACAGGAATGAGGAAGTTCAAGTTTTTCATTACTCTGTTTACTGTCAAAAACATCAGCCAACAGGGTTGCCTTTTCCTTTGGACAGTGAGTGACTGAGCCATCTGGTTTAAGTAAAGGAGGAACTGTTGCATCTACACCAAAGAGTGCAGATTTAAGGGTAGACCACCATTTATGTTCCTGAGTTGTACTAGGAAGGGTATTTTTTATGGTTAAATTGTACTCCTTTTCAGTTGAGGCATAAACTCTCTGAGCAAAAGCTCGGAGCTAAGTATAGTTGTTCCAGGTCAAATCTGATCTGCTACCCTTCCAAAGATGATAGGTCTCATTCTTCTCCAAATAAGCACGTCTACAATCATCATTGAACCACGGTTTGTCCTTCACTTGGTACCTTAGCACGCGAGAAGGGATACGCCTATCAATTATGTTGACTAGATTCTCATTCAAAGGGACAACAGGATTTACACTACTATATAATTGTGACCAATTCAAGCACAAAAGATCATGCAAAATCCCATTCCAGTCTGCTTGGGATTTCATATAAATTTTACAAGAGTATGATATATCATGGACAGGCTGCTCAGTCTTCACTACTAATGAAATCAAGTCATGATCAGATGTCCCGACTGGAGAACCAACCTTACTAGTAATAACGCCAGGGGAGTCAGTGTATACGAGGTCCAAGCAATTACCAGACCTGTGAGTAGCTTCATTTATGATTTGCTCACAGCCTGATTCAGAGGCAAAGTCTAAAGCTCTTAAGCCATGGCAATCGGTAGGAGAGATAGAACTTAACCACTCCCTATGGTGAGCATTTAAATCACCAACAACGACAAAAGAACCCTTTCTATCATCTTCTTGTATCTTAGCCATAATGGTAAGAAGACAATCGAAGATAGAACCATCCATGTCTGGATTCCGGTAAATGGAACACAAATAAAAGTTTTTATGCCTACCACAAACTTTTATTACCCAAATCCCATGACATCCACATTGATAGCAGGTTATGAGAAGCAGGGTACTTGGTCCTATTATATACCGCCATTCCCCTGGTCCTAGGGATGGCATCACGTTTCAACATTACTGGCTTCTTAAAACCAGTTATAAGGAGCTCAGATGAGTGCCTCATATTAGAAACCAAAGTTTCTGAGCACAAAAGAAAATCATATTGTCTGGACGCAACTGTAAGGTCTTGGATATTTGCATGAAGACCACGAATATTGCAATACAGAAGACGACATTGACGAAATCTAGGACGTACTGGTCCCGGATTTCGCTCAATGTCTCCAGACAGCATAAGAATTAATAGAAATATAAAAGAGACATCATACTTAAAAACTAGACTAACAAGAATTATAACAAAAACAATATGTACAGAATTATATATAAAGTAATTGATGAAAGATAGTAGGTTGGCCAGGGCACCAGCCACCCGTTGAGATACTACCGCCAGAGAGTTATGGGGTTTTTTGACTGGCCAGACAGTACAAAATTAGATCCTTCTCTCTGGTTACGGTTCATTTTCCCTTTGCCTACACACACAATGAATAGTCTGGCCTATTCTTTACATATTCTCCTCTGTCCTCATACACCTGACAACACAGATTACCATACAATTCTTCTTCACTCAAGGAGTTACTGCACTGTAATTGTTCAGTGGCCACTCTCCTCTTGGCAAGGGTAGAAGAGACTCTTTAGCTATGGTAAGCAGCTCTTCTAGGAGAAGGACACTCCAAAATCAAACCATTGTTCTCTAGTCTTTGGTAGTGTCATAGCCTCTGTACCATGGCCTTCCACTGTCTTGGGTTAGAGTTCTCTTGCTTGAGGGTACACTCGAGCACACTCTCCTATCTTATTTCTCTTCCTCTTGTTTTGTTAAAGTTTTTATAGTTTATATAGGAGATATTTATTGTTGTTACTCTTCTTAAGATATTTGATTTTCCTTGTTTCCTTTCCTCACTGAGCTATTTTCCCTGTTAGAGCCCCTGGGCTTATAGCATCCTGCTTTTCCAACTAGGGTTGTAGCTTAGTAAATAATAATAATAATAATAATAATAATAATAATAATAATAATAATAATAATAATAATAATAGACTATAGTAAAAAGTCGGAAAAACTGTTCAACATGGAGGAGCCGATACACCATGCAAGGCTAAATACCCTCCGGGATAGCCACTTCAACTGAAGGGAGGACAGTAAGGATGGTTTTGAGAAGAAAAAGAATCAGAAAAGGAAAAGACAACCTCTTGATAAACCACCAGGTATCCATGGCCCTTCTATTAAGCCTGCCCAACACACCATTTCAAAAAAACAAGAGGAAGAAAAAACAATAATAAGAAGATAGAATAGTGTGCCCGAGTATACCCTCAAGAGAAACTCTAACCCAAGACAGTGGAAGACCATGGTACAGAGGCTATGGCACTACCCAAGACTAGAGAACAATGGTTTGATTTTGGAGTATCCTTCTCCTAGAAGAGCTGCTCACCATAGCTAAAGAGTCTCTTCTACCCTTACCAAGAGGAAAGTACACTGAACAAATTGCAGTAGAGTAATTAACCCCTTGGGTGAAGAAGTGTTTAGTATCTCATTGTTGTCAGGTGTATGAGGAAAGACGAGAATATGTAAGGAATATGCCAGACTATTCGGTGTAAGTGTAGGCAAAGAAAAAATAAGCCGTAACCAGAGAGAGGGATCCAGTGCATTACTGTCTGGCTAGTCAAAGGATCCAATACCTCTCTAGTTGTAGTATCTCAACGGCCGGGTGGTACCCTGCCCAACCTACGAAGCAATACTATTGGACTCTCTCTCTCTCTCTCTCTCTCTCTCTCTCTCTCTCTCTCTCTCTCTCTCTCTCTCTCTCTCTCTCTCTCTCTTACTTATTTCATCAGAGGAATGGAGATTTCTAACAAGAAAATAAAAATGAACGAAGACCCATTTCGTCATCGTATTCTTTATATAAATCCCGATTCAAAATTGAACTGTATCCAAATAAAGGTTAAAGGTGTCTGGTTTCAGTTCCAGTTCCATCAGAATAGACGGTCACCAGAACGTCAGCCGGGCAAGCCCCCCCCCCCCCCCCACTGTGGTGCCCTACCACAGCAGTAGCCTCCCCAGTAAACAGCTTAAACTCACGGCCCTGGGCGGGGATCAATCTCTCGCCACGCGAATGCGAGGCAAACACGTTACCACTGTACTAGCCAGGAGGCTAAACTGGCATTGTGCCACAACAAACACTTTTTTCTGCTTCTAACCACTCTTAGACCTTTTTAACAATCCACGTGTCAATATCTATAACTTCAGTTATCACTATAAGACGATATTAATAATTTCACTTATCGCTATAAGATAATATTAATAATTTCACTTATCGCTATAAGATAATATCAATAACTTCAGTCATCACTGTAAGATAACAGTGCATATGTATATGTATTTGCACATATACATGTACGCATATATCTATCCTTTCAATTCTTCTTATACTACGTACATAATACTACATAAAAAGTTCATCTCAACCCACCACTTTAACCCATTTTTTTTCCTAGAATTTGCATTCAACATCCATACTTCCGGGCTTCACTTCACTTCTGTGACTCATCTGTGCGTTTACTCTAAGATATAATTAACCTCTTCAATTCTTCCATCATCTGTACCAATATATGTGACTGCATTTTCCTTGTTTCCATTTCCTCTCATTACTTTACTCTCACTCACATTTACTCTGAGATTCCTCCCCCTACAACAATACCAAACTTATCAACTTATTTCCTGAACCAGCTCAATAACATCTGCGAACATCAGTTATTCCATATTTTCACAATTCATTTTCTTATCCCACGAATTTTTGTCTACATATCTTACGCTTTCTTTGACCTCTAAAATCACTCCTTCCATTAAGGCGTTGAACTACCAGAGACATGGCATTCCCTTGTCCCATATCTCCTTTCACATCAAACTATAGTCTGTCTAGAATGTCATGAAACATCGAGTAGGTTTGCGGCGATGCCAAACTTCCTCAAGACTTTTAATCTGACTCAAGCTAATCCCAGCATCCTTCCATTCTGGGTCCTTTAATACGGTCGTAAAATTTTATTTTTAATCCCATAATCTGGATCTTTCCAGTCACACAAAACCTGAATGGTTGTTGTGGATTAA
This sequence comes from Palaemon carinicauda, assembly GCF_036898095.1. Lineage (NCBI taxonomy): Eukaryota > Metazoa > Arthropoda > Malacostraca > Decapoda > Palaemonidae > Palaemon > Palaemon carinicauda. The sequence goes on along the minus strand of NC_090738.1, from coordinate 18,174,935 downwards.
GTTGACCTTGTGTTTCGAAAACAGCTCATAAAGTTGATTACTTTGTTTATTTTAAAAACATGCATGTAAAAAATTTTTTTTAGGGAGAGTTCAAGCACCATATAAGGTACGGGAGACAAGTAAATGTCCTTAATACATATCATAGTATTTCTACAACTTTGAAGAGATCCATCTCAGATGAAAATAAAAATTTAACGTTTTGTACCCTACGATCAATCTAGTTCAGTACAATACTGGAATCTTAATGTACCAAATGTTTTCGAGCTTTATTACTCATAAAGCTTTAACTTTTATTCTTTATATAATTTGAATTCTGATTGAATCAGTTTATATTTGAACATTATCAAATGTGTAGTCAGATTCTTAAAGATATCTGTAGCCTGGCATCGTCTCTCTCTCTCTCTCTCTCTCTCTCTCTCTCTCTCTCTCTCTCTCTCTCTCTCTCTCTCTCTCTGTTACCATATTTGTTGTAGAATTGATGAATGTGCCAAACATCAAATATTTCATAAAATAATACTTTTCTCAATTAAAACAATTTCTCGGATTTTAGGATAATGAAACGGTAAAGTTAATAGACATTTTCTTTAAAATAAGGCACTGTTTTAGTATAAAAATAAAATTGTCTTGGTTATCAGGAAGTAAATTCTCATAGGAGGATGAAACCTCTAACATAGAAACAAGGAGTAAAACAAATGTATGCAGTGAAATCGATAAAGATTTTTCCCATAAAATAAATTGTTTACAAAAATATGTGTTGTTTACCGTCACAGGATAAAACTAAACAACAAAATAAAACAGAAGTTTCCATTAAATTAAATCAAGATAATCCTCCAGTGTTTTTCAGCATTAATGTGTTCTATACTATTCTTCATCAGATGAAGTTACTTCTATAACAAATGAATCAACAAACTGATTCATAGCAACATCATTCTCTGTGTCTTTTATAATGATGTCTTCAACATGATTAACGTAATTTTTCCAATTTTCTGCTGTCACGCATGACAGTGTCACTTGCAGCAAAGATGTTAGATCTGCCATTTTAAATGTATTCCTTTTGGCTACATAGTCTTTAATCTGCGCCCAAATGAGTTCAATTGCACTATAATGGCAGTGATAAGGTGGCAGCCTTACGACCCTGTGACCTTTTTCCAAATCTATTTTGTCGATGACATATTTTGGAGCATTTCCATGTTTCACTGCTTTCACCATTTCAAGCAATTCACACTTCGTCAGATATTCTGGGGGATTTTCACCTTTATTTCTTAACCAGTCTTGGATCGCTCCCTTTGTGCTTGCCATGGTAGGAGGTTTGTCACTTTGCACTGAATGGTATGATGCGTTGTCCATAATTATGACGGACTGTTGTGGTATATTGGGTATGAGCTGCTCTCGAAACCATTTTTCGAATACAATGTGATTCATTTGGTGGTGATAGTCACTGTCGTTCTTTGCTTGGAATACCAACTGTGCATTTGGCACGAATCCTTGCTCAGATCCAGCATGCAAAATGATAATTTTATTCCCTTTCCCGCTTGGTGGGTTTATTTCAGTTGCTCCTGTCGAACTTTCATCCATCCAACACTTGGTGACTGTATAATTCTGATTAATCCAGGTTTCATCCAGAAATATAACAGACTTTTTTCCTGTACCCCTAATATTTTTCATGTCACGTAGGAACTTGGTCCTGGCACTTGCAATATCACTTCTCCTCAGTAGAAATTTCCGCTCGTTAACTCTTCCGTATTTAAATCCAATTTCTTCGAGTATCTTACGTAAAGATTCTCTGCATCCACTAAATCCAATATTTTCTTTGACTTCAAGTAGAATGCTATCCAGCGTTGGAATTTCCTTTCTGACATAATAACCGAGAACTGTCCTTCGTAAAACGCACTGATCAAATCCATCGATGTTGGTTACAGTTGGTGGTCTTTTCCTTTTCTTTACGTTAAAAACGGGAGCTTCATTTTCTTCTAAGCTGTCTTTTCCTTCCTTACAAATGCGATATATCGTACTTCTGCACTGCTTAGTTGCATCCATTGTACGTTGTACTGCCTTGTCAAAGCCATGCATAACAGTTTTGTCTTCTTTCTCCCTTTTGAAGTACTCGTGGACATTGAATATGACTTCTTGCGTCTGAGCACTTAATTGCTGTCGTGGGGAGCCTTCCATCTTAAACCGTCACGCTTGGGTATCAGAACCAAAGTGATAAGCTACTTAACCTTCCTGACCTGAGACAGAGAGAGATGTGGCATAGTGTATGCCAAATCTACACTGTTTTTTCGCCTTAAGTGAGATTTAATGAATGAAATTGGCGCAAAGCGGCAACGTCGGAAACCTACTCTATGTTTCATGACATTCTGGACAGACTTTAGTCACTCTCTTTACTTTGATGGCTGCTTTTCCGGTACCACACAACAAGGGAACCCACTCTCTACAGGATCTCCACTGTCGTTTTACCTTGTTCGTTTAGAGTATTTAACGTTTCATATCGCGTATTGTTCATTTACTGTTAAATCGTCACTGTCAAAAGACTCATGAAATAAGAAAGTCTTCAGTTTCCTCTTGAAAGCCTTAATGTCTTCAATCATTCGAATGTTTCATGGGAGATTATTATATATAGTCTCGGGGCCGCACATTTAAAGGCTCTGGAGCCTACAGGAGACATAAATCTAGGTTCCAACAGTTTGAAGACATCTGTAACTATTCTCGTGTCGACACGATTTGTTGGCTGCGCAATATGTATCAATTCTTTGAAGTATTTTGGACGCCCGGTTCTGATAACTTGGTGGGTTATTGTACATATTTTAAACTCATTCTTCGCTTTAATCGGCATCCAATGTAAATCGATTAGTGTAGGAGTGATCCTTTCTCTAGGTGGGACACCTTTTATCAGTCTTGCTGCTCTGTTTATTATGTTTTGTAATTTCTTAAGTTGTACTTTTGGTCAATTGTAGTAGATAGAGTTGCAGTAGTCAGTCCTGGTAATAACACAGTTTATCACATATTTCTTCACAGAATTTTCATCCAGGTACTTTTTTTATAAACGCAATATTTTTGGGGGGATGATAACCAGCAGTATTTATTACATTATTTATTTGGGAATTTAGAGACAGGTTACAGTCAAGAAATTCACCTAGATCTCGAACTTTACTAGATATGGGCACAAAGTCATTATTTATATTCATTTGAATATCACCTAAGTTTCTCACACTGTTTCTCTTGCCCACCACCATGAATTCAGTTTTGTTCTCATTTGATTTTAGTTGTTGAAATGTCATCCATTCTCTTGCCTTCATATTTCAACGATCTTACCCCATAGGATTTGCTGAGATCCCAGAACCTGAACTCGTCTGGCACAAGGGATTAACGATGAATGGTGAAAAGTTGTATGGGAATCTCTCTCTCTCTCTCTCTCTCTCTCTCTCTCTCTCTCTCTCTCTCTCTCTCTCTCTCTCTCTCTCTCTCTCTCTCTCTCTCTCATTTAAAGATTCTGAAATATAAATATAAGCCTGATAGAATACCTCTCAAATTTATCATATAGTATAGAATGATAGACGTTTAGACGTAACACCATTATGGAATCTTTACAACTCATCTGTGATAATAAAACGAATAACAAACAATATGACTTCCACGAACTTTATTATAAAACCTCAAGATAGAGGTGCCCATTATAATATGAAATCTTTCATGATTTAAATTCTAATTCGTGTTATAGAAAATAGTATTGCTGGATAAGGATTATACCATGATAATAGTAATATCGTCTTAATATAGGAAAAGAAAAAAAAAACACATCTGTGAGTAATGGAACAACTGTTTATGACTTGCTAGATATATTTTCAAGCATGTTCTTAGCTTTCATAAATAATGCTGTAAAGCAACATCAATTAGCAAATGACTTTTCATGACAAAGGTTCTACTTTTTATAATGATAAATAGAATATATGTGCTTCTTTATTTTAGAAAAGGTACATTTAATCCCATCGCGCAATTTCCAGAAGAAGAAACAAAACCCGGATTTAAGTGTTGTTTACGCTATGGCAGTCGCCAGTTAGGAATTTACCTACAGACTCCGTGGTGTAATTGACACTTTGACATGTCTGACTACCATCTGTGCGGAGCTCCAGTGACATTTTCGGCAATATTTCCCAACAAGCAATAGGAGTTTATTCAAGAATTCCCATGCCATGAGGTGAGGATAATATAACGAAAATTCTTATACTTTTATCACTGTAACGTTATAGTATGTGAACTTTAGTTTTATGATCGATGATTGATACCGTTGACTTACTCTTGTCAACCTATGTATGGCACTTTTCTCATATTCTCATAGTTCAGTAATTAATTGGGACTTTTTATATATTACAAATGTAGTTTAGTTGGCATGTATCAAACAGACGCAAAGAAAGTTAAAATTTCAATGATTTAGCCTATGCCTCAGTCGACTGCCCAGAGTTGGGTAAGTTTCCTACCTCAAACGATCCAGGCTATGTTTGATATGGTACTTTTAATTTCTAGCCAAATACGTCTACCATATATTTTTCCAACTGGTTAGCTGATGTTTTTGGTGGTAAATGTGTAGGAGAGCTCCGCGGAAGATCTTGAAGAATTTAAACACCTACAATTCACTATTATATCATATAGAACGCTTATATAATAGTCAATATATGAGCAGCTTCTATTTAACGAAGATATTCGTGTGTATAGTTATGTTTCACTTGGATTTTTTCTAAGTGTTTGTTTTTGTTTACTGTGTGATGTCTTGGCTAAAATGAGCTGTTTCACCGCCTTACTGCATATGGCAAACTAGTTCTCAATGCTATTCTAACCAATAACAGGTGTTTTCTTGACGTCACACTGTTTGTAAACCAATCATGGCGGTTTTTACAAATCCAGCCAATGCTGACACTTATTACTTCACTTATCCCTGCTATTTTTCCACCAGTTACCACAGTTTACGTGAAGTTCCGCGGAGGAATATTTTTGCACGTCTCGGATCTCCCTTCAAACTGAAAAGCTCATTTTGCCGTGAAGTATGGAGCAATTAGCAGGACCTTCATCCCGTTCCGACTGCGTCACTTGTGACAATTGCTTTATTTCTTATGGGGATTTTTGTGTACATTATTCAGGGAAAGTTGATTTGCTAATTGCATTTGCTCAACGTCATGGTTTGATTTTGGCAGAGAAAAAGTGCCCTAATTGTGAAAATGTGTGCCGTATAGATTACAACAAATTAGCATTCCGGTGTGATCGTAGTGTGGTTACTCGTGGGAAAAGGAAGAGGAGGTGCAATTTTTTCGTGTCTTGTTTCAAAGGTAAGTTAGATATTGAGACTAATTTGAAGTTTGTGTTCCTTTTTTTGCAAAAGGCGTTTTCATTTGAATTTGTTTCGTTTGAACTGAAACTCAATGTGGCCTTAAGGGGGGGTCGCAGGGGGGGCGAAGCCCCCCTGGTAGGCCTAGGTAGGGGTACAGGGCCCCATAGGCTAGGTTAGGTGGGTGTCTTAGGTTCGGTGGTGCCCTGAAAATTACTGTGGCCTTAAGGGGGGGTCGCAGGGGGGGCGGAGCCCCCCCCCCCCCCCCCGGTAGGCCTAGGTAGGGGTACATGGCCCCCAGGGTAGGGTAGGTAGTTGTATTAGGTTCGGTAGTGCCCCGAAAAATCACTTTTCTCCTCCTCCCCCCACCCAAAAACCCCGCTTCCCACTGGGGTCCCCCATAATTGTAGTAGTAGGTTTATGCTTACATTTTCTGTGTAAGAGTAAGGTGGTTGTAGGAGGATTATCTCACAGTTTCAAGGTAACTGTAGCTCTAATTTACTGTTTTCTTTCGTTTTCTACTTTTAGAAACTTTTAAATCGAGCGCGGAGGTCTCCTACACAATTACCAGTATGGTAATAGTATAGAACACCACGCTCTCCGTTTACTCCAATATAATGTAATCCTGCAGTTCTGACCTTTTTGTACAGTAATTAGGTGGTTATTTAAATTCTGGGAAAGCAATAATTAGCAAGATATGTTGAAGAGGGGAGAAGGGGTCATAAAAAGAAAATAGCTCGGTTTCCTCACTAAATGACATGGAACTGACGTCAACATAGTCAACCAAACAGATCGTGATTGAGATTTATTGCTAAACTAAACTGGGGTATGTGGACTGGGAATCACCAAAATGAGTGAATTGCAGCAATATAAATGGTAAAAGATGCTTAAAAAACTCAAGATAACCAGTTTGGACAATATATGATTCATGAAATTAAAGTCGTAATTACATATTTATATTTTGTCCCCCTTCTTATCTCTGCTGTGGCTCGTTTCGCTTGATAGTAAGCATTATTTCAAGTACGTATAAAGTTGGCAAGAGGTAATGGATGTGCTGCACATGCCAACCTTGTGGTTCATAACTTCAGGGATATCGAGCAACAACAGCTATATAGTGAATGGGAGTGTTATATATATTATTAATTACTTTGATCAATGAAATTATGTGGCCTTTTGTGTTGAGGAATTTATGTGTCAGAAATCCAAAGGCATCAAGTTCTTTTGATCGACTCACCTACAAAGAAAATCTAAGAAGTTCTGTCACTTTAGTTTTGAAAAATCATTCAAAACACCTGAAATACACCAGAAAATCATTATTCAGTACATTCAACTGTTGCTAATGGTGAATGGGGAATGTAGGAATAGTGTTTATCTGGAGAGCATTAACAAGCATGTAAGGAAATTAGATCCATTAACTCGTGTTAATTGATTTGCTTGGAGAATGTATGTTATTGCTTTGTGTTATATCATTAATGGGCATTATCTTATAATGACACCAGTTATTTTTCGGTAAAATGATATGCAATAACCTACCTAACCTAACCTAGGACATTGACTGTCCCAGTTTGCCTAAAAAAACAGCCTTATGTCTGGCATTTATATTTTATCAGTTGGATATAGGTTCCCCAAAACAGATTGACAAGTATTCGCATAGCCTAGACAGCAGGAATAACACTGGAAAGTTATATTAAAATGTTAATTCTACAGAGGAGGGGTGCAATGTGTTTTGCTTTTATATTTAGATAACATTGTTCTCTGTCTTTATGTATAGAAATATTACGAAACCATTAATAACTTCTTAATAAAGTTAAGTAAGCTTCACAAAACTGCCCTGTATCCAAAGATTAGGTCTCAGTAGGGATCGAGGGTTTTTATGTGAGGGAAAACTTTATACAGTAGTATGAAATGCATAAATCACAACATGCTGCTCTAAAATTCACTGTTCAAACATAACAACAGTAAAATTTTGCAGAAATTTTGATGCATATAAATGTATAGTAATACCGAGATACGAGTGTCCCAACTTACGAGAAATTTGAGGTACTGTACAAGGAAAATTTCGAGCAAATTTTTGTCCTGAGATACAAGGAAAATTTGACATACGAGGTAGTTCCTTATGCAGCAGCCAGGTGGCCAAGCGTGCAAGAGGCTTCTCACCAGGACAGCATTGGCCGTAGTGTTTGCTTTTTTATGTGTTTTTTTGCGTTAATCGGTGCAGAATTAAGTAAATAATTAATGGGTCCAAAGCAAGGGAGTGCAAACAAGGTTAGTGAAAAGAAAAAGCGTATGAAGACATTGGAGATAAAGCTTGAAATAATTGAAAAACATATGATTGGTGTAAAAGTGACTTGAGCTGGCTCGCCAATATGAGAGGAGTACATCAACAATATGTACCATCCTCAAGTAGAAGGAGGCTATAAAGAGCACCAAGCCTTCCAAAGGAGTAACCATCCTTTCCAAGCTGCGCAGTGATATCCATGACTAGATGGAGAGGCTTCTTTTAATATGGATAAAGGAGAAACAGTTGGCGGGAGATAGCGTGACCGAGACTATCATTTGTGAAAAGGCTAGCAGAATCTACAATGACTTGAAACGGAAGCAAGCAGCTAAGAGAGGGGCGACTTCGACGCCAGCGGAAGCCCTCAAAGCCAGTCGTGGCTGGTTAGATAACTTTAAAAAATGAACTGGGATACACTCGGTTGTGAGGTCTGGGGAAGCAGCAAGTTCTGACTCGAAAGCCGCGGCGGACTTCATCACAGCCTTTGCCTTGGTTATCGCACAATGTGGCTACATCCCCCAACAAGTCTTCAACTGTGATGAAACTGGCCTTTTCTGGAAGAAGATGCCCTGGAGGCCATTCATCACGGCAGAGGAGAAGAGACCATCGGGCCATAAACCCATGAAGGACCGGTTAACTCTAGCCATGTGTGACAATGCCAGCGGTAACTGTAAGGTCAATCCAGTGCTGGTGTACCATTCGGAAAACCCACATGCTTTCAAGAGCCAAAGGATCTTGAAATAGAAACTGCAAGCGATGTGGTGAGCTAATGCTAAGGCTTGGGTTATGCGGCATTGCTTCATAGAATGGGTTAATCTGTGCTTTGGTCCGGCAGGCAAAAAATATTTGTCCGAGAAAAAACTGCCAATGAAATGTCTCCTGGTCCTCGACAATGCCCCTGGTCACCCTCCTGGGCTTGAAGAGGACATTCTTGATGAGTACAGATTCATCAAGGTCCTTTATCTCCCGCCCAACACCACACCACTCCTCCAGCCCATGGACCAACAAGTAATTTCCAACTTCAAAAAACTGTACACGAAGCATTTGTTCAAGAAATGCTTTGATATTACAGACAACACCAATCTCACCCTTCGTGAATTTTGGAACATTTCAATATCGCCCATTGCTTAAAAATTATTGACGATGTATGGCACGGTGTCACAAGAAGAACTCTTAATTTAGCATGGAAGAAATTGTGGCCAGCTTCTGTTGCTGAAAGGTACAGTACTTTAAAGGTTTTGATACGACAGATCTGATGACACCGAACCTCTTGAGGTAGATGAAATCCCGTCTCTTGGAAAGTCCATGGGGCTGGAGGTAGATGAGGCAGACGTGAACGACCTTGTCGAAGAGCATCAGGAAGAGCTCACGACACAGGAATTGATAGAGCTCCAGGAGATGCAACATTCGGAGGTGTTGCAGGAGCTAAGTAGCATTGAGGAGGTGGAAGACGAAGGCCGCCTTTCTTCGACGGATATCAAAGTTTTGGTAGCGAAGTTGCAGGAGTTTTCTAATTTTATGGAACAGAGGCACCTGGACAAGTTGGCTTGTGGTTGTGCGGTAGCCTTCTGTGACAACACTTGCGTGCGTCATTTTTGCAAAAGCAAACATCCCTAGATAGGTTCGTTTTAAAAAGGCCGGCAAAAAGTGAAGGTGAAAGCGAGGCAAAAAGAGCCAAGCCGGAAGAAGAAGAAAAGTAAAAAATGAAAATGAAAACAAAATTAGAATTAAGTTTAGTGTAACATAAGATTAACATTTGTTTTTAAGTGTGTGTACTGTAAGCTAATTTCAGTCAAGTTAAATTTAAAGTGGCTATTTTCATTCAAGTTGAATTTAAAGTTTAAGTTATGTAGTGTTACAAAAGTGTTGCGTACCGAACATGTTGCCGTCAAGTCTCTCTCCTCCCCGTCCTCTCTCCCTCCTCCTCCTTCACACACACCGCCGTTAGCCACTACCGTCTATCTCGAAGGTAAGAACTCCATGATAATGTTACATTTTATTGCAGACCATAACCAGGACATAGGTATTTGTTATTTTGTGAGTGTAGAATGTGAATTAGGACAATTAAAAATGTCTTTCCACTGTAATACAGTATACTGTTTATGTGTGTTTTTTCATAGGGTAGGAATGGATTAGTTTTTTTTTTTATTTTATATGGGAAAAATTGATCTGAGATACGAGCAAATTGACACACGAGCTTGGTCCCGGAACGCATTAAGCTCGTTACTGTACCTAAAATATTTACAGATCTGCATCTTCACCTAACCAAGGATGCTGAGTCCTTGACTGACCAGGGGTTTAGACCTATTACTGACATGTAATGCTAAATTAAATAAAATTTCCAAGCTCAACCTTGGGAACTGTTCTTTGCCAGGTCTCTTGTACCTAATCTGACTTTGGACTAGATTAGATTACAAGAGTGTATTCTTATATAAACTAACAAAGGGTGGTGGGTCCTTACCTGGCCATGGTGAAAGGCAGTGCTCCTAGACTCCTAGCCTGACCCAAAATTATGCAAATTAGATAAAGCTATTGGGATGCACCCTAAATTGATCTTAGCCTAACCTAACCTACAACACAAAGTTA
>NC_090738.1:18147254-18152254 GCF_036898095.1 Palaemon carinicauda | reverse complement strand
TCCAGGGAGATCTGAATGTAAAGGATGGTCAGAGTTATGAAAAATCTTATGCAACATGCATAATGAACTAATTGATCGACGGTGCCAGAGATTAATATCTAGATCAGGAATAAGAAATTTAATAGACCGTAAGTTTCTGTCCAACAAATTAAGATGAGAATCAGCAGCTGAAGACCAGACAGGAGAACAATACTCAAAACAAGGTAGAATAAAAGAATTAAAACACTTCTTCAGAATAGATTGATCACGGAATATCTTAAAAGACTTTCTCAATAAGCCAATTTTTTGTGCAATTGAAGAAGACACAGACCTTATATGTTTCTCAAAAGTAAATTTGCTGTCAAGAATCACGCCTAAAATTTTGAAAGAGTCATACATATTTAAAGAAACATTATCAATACTGAGATCCGGATGTTGAGGAGCAACCGTCCTTGACCTACTTACAATCATACTTTGAGTTTTGTTAGGATTCAACTTCATACCCCATAATTTGCACCATGCACTAATTTTAGCTAAATCTCTATTAAGGGATTCACCAACCCCAGATCTACATTCAGGGGATGGAATTGATGCAAAGAGAGTAGCATCATCTGCATATGCAACAAGCTTATTTTCTAGGCCAAACCACATGTCATGTGTATATAGTATGAAAAGTAATGGGCCAAGAACACTACCCTGTGGAACACCGGATATCACATTCCTATACTCACTATGGTGCCCATCAACAACAACTCTTTGAGATCTACTACTTAAAAAATCAATAATAATGCTAAGAAACGACCCACCCACTCCCAACTGTTTCAGTTTGAAAACAAGGGCCTCATGATTAACACGGTCAAAGGCAGCACTAAAATCAAGGCCAATCATACGAACTTCCCGACCACAATCAAGGGATTTCTGTACTGCATTGGAGATTGTAAGAAGGGCATCACATGCTCCAAGGCCTTTCTTGACGATTCCAGATAAGTCGAACTTATCTGGAATCATCAGGAAAATGAGGGTCTAGTGAAACCCTTCTCATGTATAAATACATCTTTATATATTTATTCTTGGCGTGAGTCCGATGATGTCACCAATAAGATAAAAGCACTGACTCAAATCAAGTATTTTCACTTTTCCTTTCCTGGACAATACCTTATATTTTATATATGGATGTTTCTGTTTATAGATAGATATACACAGTGTTGATAGGTATTCTTAAACCTCTTAATGAGTGCAGTGCTTTTACGTATATATATATATATATATATATATATATATATATATATATATATATATATATATATATATATATATATATATATTTATATATATATATATATATATATATATATATATATATATATATATATATATATATATATATAAAATGTTTATTTATTTGTTTCCTGTCACACCCAGGATGGAGAGGGAGAAAAGGGGAGGGGTGGGAAGGGGGGAATCTGTGTGTGCTTGTGTGCATATCTATCTAAATATTTAGAAGTAATTTTTGACATGAACATGTCGTTAAAAGGAGAAAACCATGGCTATGAAATGATACTTGGGATACAATAAAAAGGAGACAAAGACATAAATTGATTGTTGAAAGTTATCAAGGAAGTAATGAAAATTACAAGATAGCGGATGCTAAGTATTCCAGTGTTGATAGTGAAGTCGAAAGAAAATCCAGTAATGACTGGAGAGAATATTTAGACAAGAAAGCAGATGAGGCTGACAAAGCTATGAATTCAGGGAGTGGCTATGTTGTAAGAATTGCTCACATAATTATAAATGAAACTTCAATTGGGCAAAGACGAAAAATCATAAACCCATCGAAAAGAGAGATGGATCTGTTATAACAAAATATGAAGAAAGGCAATGTTGGAAGGAACACTAGTTAAATCATGGATAGGAGATATGAATGGAATAATTTGATTGATCTACCTGAAGCTGATGAAGACCTTGATGTGCCCATGAATGAATTCAGTGTGGATATGATGGAATAACTGCTGAAATGATATTGTCCGAAATTGGAGTGACTCCCAGAATATTTTACAAGATTATTTTGTAGAATGTGGGATGAAGAGGCAAAACCTGATGAATAGGAGCTATGAGTGTTGGTAGCAATAATTACAAAGGCATCAAACTTATGTCAGTTGTCATGAAGATATATAGTATGCTTATTCTAAAGAGACTAGAGAGAAAGATTGATGAAAAGCTGAGAGATGAACAAGCAGGATTTAGAATAGGTAGACGTTCTACTGACCTAATTTTTATTTCAAGATGTACAGGAATGTGTAGAATATAGAAAGGATTTAGAATAGGTAGAAGTTCTACTGACCATTTTCATTTTAAGCTTTGGTACAGGAATGTGTAGAATATAGAAATCCACTTTTGATGGCATTTATGGACTGAAAAAACCTTTGATAGTGTGCACAGGGTTTTTTTTTTTTTTTGTGGGGGAGATTCTTGCGTTATTATGGAGTTCATCTTAAATATATAAATTTGATTGTCTGTTCATGAGCATAGTATGTGCAAATTTTGTTAGTGGAGTCCTATCAAATGAATTTCCAGTGAACAGCGGAGTATTCCAAGGGAATATGCTGTCACCTCTTGCTTATCCTCCTCATGGCTTTTGTAATGCATAGAACAGTTACGGATGGTGGTGAAGGATTGGACTGGATTGGTAACTGGAAATTAGCGGAGCTAGAGTATGCTGATGATGCTGTTCTTATCAGCAGAACAACAATGGACTTGCAAAGCTTTCCTACCAGAATGCTTGAAACATCTCAGGAGGTTGGGCTTAAGATATATAGAAGAAGGACAGAGATGATGAGAATGGAATATGCAATGGAAGATGAAATATCATTGAAAGGAGAAAGGATTAATGAGGTGGAATCATATGAATATTTAGGAACTATGATCTCTAATATAGGATCTTTAGAATTTGAGTTTAATGAAAGATTGAAAAAAGCTAATCAGACATTGGCTAGGTTAAGTAAAATTTGCAAATCAAATCGCCTGATATTATATATAAAAATCGGTCTATATATCAGTGAGATCAGTGTTTCTTTATGGACATGAGTTATGGTATAAGAATGAAGGTGTATCCAACAGATTTTTTTTCGATTTGAGAACAAAGCCCTCAGAAGAATAGGAGTTAAATGACAGGACTGGATTAAAAATGAAATTATAAGAGATTATTTGAGTACCATATGTGGATGAGATCATGGTAAGGGGTAGATGGAAGTCGTTTGGGCATGCTCTTTGCACTCCCCAAGAGAGATAAGTTCACCAAACTTTCAACTGGGCTCAATAAAGCACTAGAAGAGATGGAAGACCCAGGCCTACATGGCTGAGAACTATGACGTGTGAAGTAGGAGGTGATTAATGAAGAAGTATTTAATTGAAAGCTCGAGATAGAGACGACTAGCAAACTCTAACCGAGGCAATTACGTCAATAGGCGTAGGAGGAGATGATGATGATGAATCTTTGACGTCTTTGGTATACTAGTATATACAGTATATATATATATTTATTTATTTATTTATTTATATATAAAGTATATATTCATACACACATATATATAAATTTATATATATAAAATAATGTATATATATATATATATATATATATATATATATATATATATATATATATATATATATATATATATATATATATATATATATATGCACACGTACATATACACACACACAATAGAGACGACTGGTAAAATCTAGCCGAGGCGTAGGAGGAGATGAAGAAGAATTTTATATATATATATATATATATATATATATATATATATATATATATATATATATATATATATATATATATATATATATATAATGTATGTATGTATGTATGTATATACTGTATGTATGTTTGTATGCATGTATTTGTGCGTGCGTGTATGTATGTATGTATCTATTTATGCATATGCATGCATGCATAAAGATAGCCAATAAATACGATAAACAATGATGATCTGTCATAAGAGGTCCTCCTTGAGAGACCGTTACCCTTGAGAAAGAAGGAAAGGGAATGTGAGGCCCGAGGCCTAGCATATTGAGGCCTACACACGTACGTCGGCAATGATCATAAAAAAATCATAGTAATTACTGTCAACTAATTACTTCCTTGGGGGTGGGCCATGACCTCTCGCAATAATAGATGTGATCGCTTGACACACGATGACGAGTTTGAAAAGGGGAGAGAAGAAAGTTGATAGTGATAACAGAATGGGTGATAATGATAATTATTCTCTCTCTCTCTCTCTCTCTCTCTCTCTCTCTCTCTCTCTCTCTCTCTCTCTCTCTCTCTCTCTCTCTCTCTCTCTCTCTCTCTCTCTCTCTCTCTCTCATGTTTACTTGCTTACATTTATGTGGTTCTATTTTCTATTTCATATCACTGTCCCGCTTTTGATACTTTTTATTTGGGGGGGGGGGCGGCGGTGGCATAAAGATACAAAAACCAGTGATATATTTTATAGTAAACTTTGGATAACTAATTATGTTTATCACTAATTCTCGATTGTCTTGTAGTAATATTGATGGCTGAAATATCTACGTTTGATTTTATCGACATAGGACATATTTATCGTGATCATTATCGATAGTATTTGATGAACTAATCCCCCAAATAACCAGTTGATTGTTGGAAATGTGACGAATTGTTGGTAAAAAGATATTTGTTTTATATGTTTTAAGAAATAGAAATTATTGAGGACCGGTTTGTTAGTTAAGTCAGTATGAATGAAAATAAATGAGTTATATATTAAGCGGACTCTTACCGTTTTTAATTAGATACTATGGACTTTTTTTTTTTTTTTTTTTTTTTTTTTACCCCGACTTCACCTGTACTATTTATCTCTATTGTATGTTGCTTAGTATGATTTACTTGAACTATGGCAAATAAACTTTCAATGCATACTTTGGGTTAGGGTTCCATAATATATTTGCAATATGCAATGCCGATAACCTTCTCCAGCACTCATACACAAACTATTTTTTAT
>NC_090738.1:18127254-18139754 GCF_036898095.1 Palaemon carinicauda | reverse complement strand
TATATATATATATATATATATATATATATATATATGTGTGTGTGTGTGTGTGTGTATACAGTATACATGTGTGTATACACATACATATTGTACATAATATGTAGAGGCTCGTACACGTTCAAATTGATATTTTTTTATGCCATTCAATATTTATTTAATAATTTTTACTATTCACGCCAATGAAGGTATGCCATTTGAGCAATCATGCTGAGCCAAGAGAAGAAATATTCTTTTTACCCATCACCTTATGCTAATGATATGAACTTCCACTTACCTCTTGGCTGTGGAACGTTGGCTTATCTCTTTCTCAAGGAAACGAAAGCCATCACCTTAATGAACTTTTGTTTATTTTTCATTAAACCAAGACGAGATTGTTTGTTATTTCTGAAAATGTCCCCATGGATTTTCCTTACACGTCCAGACTGTATCAGTGCTTGAAGTCTCCGTCTTTTATTCTAGCCGTTGGGTATCCCATTTCTCCGTAGCTTCCTCATCACGCATCTTTCTGTTGTCACAGGCCAAAATACCCTCAATTTTTGCTGCTGGCCAAAATCATGAAGCTGAGGAGTATTACCTGAGGTTGGTGTTATCGTTTCCGGCTCTGCTGCGAAGTTGTCCCCGTTCGCCAACAGAGGATACTTACATTTACATGAAGAAAACAAATGGTATTAATAGTGCTTGATAGACTACATTCTCTCTCTCTCTCTCTCTCTCTCTCTCTCTCTCTCTCTCTCTCTCTCTCTCTCTCTCTCTCTCTCGTCCCTTTTATCCACCGACTTGTTTTGTTAAGAGATTGCCGTATATCTCAACCTTTTACATCGTCATTTCTTGCCGATTATGAATCTCTCCTTCACGCCTCTCTTATGACACTTGCTTGGCAGTAAACAAGCGGCCAAGGCTTTCTAGCAAAAATGGAGGGAAAATCAGAAGAGGTAAGATACCGGTGTAAAGATGTTTCGACTGTGACCTACGGTAACCTTTGCGCCTTGGATGATGGCTAATCTAAGAGTCTCGAGTTCCTCGGATGGTTTGGGGACGGAAGGTGTGAATAACTAGAGATTTATTATACATTTTCTAGTGGTGGGTTGTCTTTTTTTTTTTTTTTTGGGGGGGGGGGGTGTAGGGGGAAGTACATTTAGTCAGGGGTGGGATGAGGCACTGCCGTCTCAATATAGTGTATTGGGACGGCAGTGGATGAGGGCGATTACTGGAGTTCCTCGAGGTGATTATTAAATGCGTTGTTTCTTGTGGTTTTCCTTGAAACTCCAGGTGTTAATATCTGATACCCTAATAAAGCTTCGTTTGGGGATTTTTATGGTCTTTTATCTTTTCTTTACTTGATCAGGTTTCTTTTGAGGATATTTAGATTCTTATACAAATGTATGCAGTATATGTCACTGATAATGTCAAACGTGTTTTATAAGAGAAAAGAATATTTTACCGACATTTTGTTAGTTATATTTTTGGTAGTTCTTTGGATAGGTATCCTCATTATTTCAATATATGTACATATATCTCTGTTTATATGTATACACACACACACACACACACACACACACACACACATATATATATATATATATATATATATAATTTATATATATATATATATATATATATATATATATATATATATATAATATATATATATATTACCTTGCGAATTTATGTATGCGTATATGTATTATATTTATATATGTGTATATGGAAGGATAAATAGCCAGTAAGAAGTTGTTACCACCCCTGTCCTTTAAAGCTGCTGCTTCAAAGATGAATCCCCTCTGCAGCAAACTTCTGCCGCAACTTTCACCTTATAGGGACTTGCAGAAAACTGATTAGTCAAGCCCCCCCCCCCCCCCTCTCTCTCTCTCTCTCTCTCTCTCTCTCTCTCTCTCTCTCTCTCTCTCTCTCTCTCTCTCTCTCTCTCTCTCTCTCTCTCTCAGAATGTGGATAACATTACATTCTGATAACACAATTATTCAACCCATCTAGGCTGTTCATATTCTCCCTCTTATTTTCTCGTGAAATAACTATCAACCCAAAATAAGCTTGGACAATCTTATTACCCATAAATCTTTATACTGCATACTTGTCTCATATTACCTCTATATAAATCTTTATAATGCATGTGTTTCATTTTACTTCTATATAAATCTTTATACTGCATACTTTTCTCATATTACCTCTATTTAAATCTTTATACTGCATACTTCTCTCATATTACCTCTATATAAATCTTTATAATGCATATGTGTTTCATTTTACTTTTTTATATAAATCTTTATGCGGCATACTTATCTAATATTCCCTCCATATCAATCTTTATACAGCAAAAATATCTCATATTACCTCTATATAAAGTTTTATTTTGCATAGTTGTCTCATTACCTTTTTGAAAACATTCATCTGAACAGTATCCCGGATTTTCGGTGCTGAAGGTAATTAGTGGAGAGCGATTAGGAGTTTTCATGATAAAAGTGAACAAGTTCTATTGGGAATGCTTAATCAGGAGAATGGCTGGTTGAGTGTGAAGTATGATCAGTGTTTTTTTTTTTTTTTTTTTTTTTTTTTCTTAAGGAGGATGCTCAACTAATCAAGCAAATGGCATGCCACATTTTGTTGGTGTAAATTTGCAGCATGCGAGTAAGGGAATGAAATTTAATTTGAATTACCATATGGTTAAAGGTTGTACTGGGTTCATTGGTTATAGCTAAGGGCAGCAACGGTGATTGGTGAAAGATCCAGAAAGTCTGCGGAGTTGTTGAAATTGAATTGTGAAAATAGAAATATTTAGTTTGAATTGCAACTTTAATGTTGGAGTATTTAATATTGCTATTGATTGATGGAAAAATGAAAATGGCTAATTTTCATTAGTATTTCATCATCTCCTTCTACGCCTATTGACGCAAAGGGCCTCGGTTAAATTTCTCCAGTGGTCTCTATCTTGAATTTTTAATTCAATACTTCTCCATTCATCATCATCAGCTACTTCGCGATTCATAGTCCTGAGCCATGTAAGCCTGGTCTTCCAACTCTCTTAGTGCCTTTTGGAGCCTCGATGGAAGTTTGGTGAATTAACCTCTCTTGGGGAGTGCGAAGAGCATGCCCAAACCATCTCCATCTACCCCTCATCATGATCTCATCCATATATGGCACTCTAGTTATCTCTTATAGTTTCATTTCTAATCCTAGCAGTAGTGTTTAGGATTAAATTTATATAAGGATAGGAGAGTGATTGAGAAGTTTTCTGTTATTTTGTGCGAATTAGCAAGAAGAGGTTCTTTTTGCACTTTTTGAAGAATTGGTTATGTTACTCCATTGTGCAACATTGTGCAAATACGTGTGTGGTAACTCAAGTCCTGCTGATTACCGCCCAATTCCCATAACTCATATTATCTAAAGTTTTTGAACGTCTTTTGGGAAAACGCCTAAATAGGTTTGGTGAAGTTAATCATCTGTTCCATAGTTTGCAATATGGCTTTCATAAAGGCCTTGGAGCACGTGATGCCCTTCTTACAATCTCCAAAGCTGTACAGAAATCCCTTGATTTTATTCTCTAATTCCGTATGATTTGCTTGATATTAGTGCTGTCTTTAACCCTGTCAATTATGAGGCCCATGTTTTCAAATCCAAACAATTTGGAGTGGGTGGGTCTATTCTTAGCATCATTATTGAATCTTTAAGTAATAGATCACAAAAAGTTATGTGCACTGCAGTGAGTATAGGAATCTGATATGTTATTCCTCAGTGTAGTGTTCTTGGCCCATTACTTTTCATACTTCATACACATGACATGTAGTTTGGCCCTTTAAACAAGCTCATTGCGTTTGCAGATGATGCTACTCTCTTTGCATCAATTCCATCCCCTGAATGTAGATCTGGGGTTGCCGAATCCCTTAATAGAGATCTAGCTAAAATTAGTGCATGGTGCAAATTATGAGGTATGAAGTTGAATCCTAACAAAACTCAAAGTATGATTGTAGGTAGGTCAGGGACAGTGGCTCCTCAACATCCGGATCTCGGCATTGATAATGTTTCTTTAACTCTGTATGACTTAGAATTTTAGATATGATTTTCGACAACAAAATTACTTTTGAGAAATACATTAGGTCCGCGTCTTCTTCAATTGCACAAAAAAAATGACTTATTTAGAAAGTCTCGTAAGATTTTCGGTGATCAAGTTATTTTGAAGAAGTGTTTTAATTCTTTCATTCTATCTTGTTTCCTGTATTGTTCTCCTGTCTGGTCTTCAGTTCTTGATTCTCATCTTAATCTGTTTGAGAGGAACTTACTGTGTATTAAATTTCTTATCCCTTATCTAGATATTAATCTCTGACACCATCGTTCAATTAGTACGTTATGCATATTGCATAAGATTTTTCATAATTCTGACCATCCTTTACATTTATTTCCTCTTGGACAGTACCTTCCTGTTAGTAATATTAGGTATACAGTTGATTCTAATAGCCTTGCCTTCTCTGTCATAAGGTTCAATTTGCACTGTAGGTTAGAAGTTTTATTCCAGCTGTGACTAAGTTGTGGAATGATCTTCCTAATCGGGCACTTGAATCGATTGAACTTCAAAAGTTCAAAGTTGCAGCAAATGTTTTCAAACTGAACAGGATGACATAAGTCTCTTTTTATAAGTTATATATGAAAGATCTGTTTTAATGTTGTTACTTTTCATGAAACATTTTATTTGAATTGTTCATTACTTTTCATATAGTTTATCTTTTTCCTTACCTCACAGGGCTCATTTTCCCCTTTTGGAGCCACTGGGCTGAAAATAGCATGCTTTTCCAACTAGGGTTGTAGCTTAGCTAGTAACAACAACAACAACAACAACAACAACAACAACAACAACAACAATAATAATAATAATAATAATAATAATGATAACGAAAATTATAAAGCGAGATAGGTAGAAGAATTTTATAATATTGTACTAGTAAGAATCTACGGAACGATTGACGAGATGTTTTCCTACTTGTTGAAAGGAAAATTTAAATACTGTATGTAGGTGAAATAAAGCTAGAACTTATTATTTTTAGAGTATACTTGGAGTATAGATTTCCGAAGGGTTAGAAACACAAATAGGACGGAGATGTATTGAAAAGGTGTCACTGATGAAAAGATGGATCAATATGTATCAAGTTAAGTCTGTTCACCTTGAGAGTTGTAAACGTAAAATGTAGTAGTATTAGTAAATGACATAAGGTTCAGATTGTAAAAAAATAGTTTCGTGTCTTGCTCTAACCTACGAACCTAATCCCACATACTTTACTATGACAGGCAGTATTAGGACCAAATTTTTATTTAATAGGACTGATGAAAAGAATGGTTGTTTATTTGAAGTTTATTTTTTTTTCATAAGGACACTCTCTCTCTCTCTCTCTCTCTCTCTCTCTCTCTCTCTCTCTCTCTCTCTCTCTCTCTCTCTCTCTCTCTGACAGGACACCAATCGATATCTAGCCTCCATTGTCTCCCCCCAAAAGTCCTCGGGTGGTTTGTCGAATGCAAGAAAATTAGTTGGACAGTGATGACTCCAAAGTGGATAAATTTGGCTGAAGACGATGACTGTGTAGGTTTTGCCTCTTATTCCTGTGAAGCACGACTGGGGATTATGCTTCCTCGTTGAAAGATTGGGGTTAATTCCCTTCTTGGCCCGTTGCATATTCTTTCTTGATTTCCAGATGGCTTGGGTATGATAGATACCTTGATTCCAATTGCATATATCTCTTGCATATATATATATATATATATATATATATATATATATATATATATATATATATATATATATATATATATTCTTACGAAGCTGGTTTCGTATGAGTAAATATTTTATTCATGAAATTTAGTTTTGTCTTTAAGAGATGTATAGCCAGCTCGTATGGGGAGTTCCACTCATGTAGGTTTAATTAATGTATGTAAATTACATAAGACTTTCGTCATTCATTTAATTGCATTTTCATTTAATTCGTTATTTGTAAATTTACATTATTTTTTAAAATTTAATTTTTTATTTCATGTAGTTTTGTTACAAAGTCTTATGTAAACTCATATAGGTATGCTGTATGACCCACATGAGGTATGGACGCGAGGAATTAAGTCATTTTTATGTTTCCACGTGGTTACAGAGGGCATAAAAATTCTAGAAATAGATGTACTTTTTTTTTTTTTTTTTTAGTTGGGGGGAGTTAGCTGAGAGAGGGTTACCTCGCAAGCAAGGTTAGTACCCCTTCATCAATTTACTATGTGGGCAACCTTATGCCGCTAGTTAATGCCCCCCACACTTCCAGTAGGCCGAACTGGAAGGCTCTGGGATAATTAACTCAATATATATAGCCCCAGGAATGCATAAACAGCAGAAGAGATCCAGCCTATCCCTTTAAAAGAGCCAAAGTTCGCCTGCCCTTTCTCCTCTCAAGTGTGTTTCCTCTCAAACGTGAATAAGGTTTTTATCTAAAGTATATTGTGTATAGTGTTGTTCAAACATGGTGAAATTTTTGGATGGTAATTCAAGTGTAGTGTGTAAATGTAAGTACATTTAACATTTTTTTTTTTTTTTGTAACTGGTCTGAGATTTAGGTTAAACAGTGAAGTGTATTTACTTTGCTTAACTGTTCAGTTACCTCATGTGAACCAAAAGACGTAAGTGTAACAGTTCTACGGGCCAACCAAGGGAAAGGCCCGTGCCAACAACAAGTGTTGGCTTTAATACCCCAACAACAACAACATGTAACAGTTACATATATGTAAATGTCAGTATTGTATGTTCATTAGAGTGATGAAATTTCAACTCTTTGCATTCATTGTCAAAATTGAATATTTTTATAGAATTAATTTCCAGTGAAACAAGTGATTGTATAATTTTCCAAAGTGTCTTTTTGTCTTAGTCTAAGGTTTAGTTCAGATTTAATATTTCGAGTGATTTATTTTTGGTATTAATTCTTTCAAATTGTTGTAACTTTTTATAGAGTAAATTTATTTTTGTAGTGTGTATTATTTCGATCACCAATATTTTCTATCAGTGCTTTGTTTGTAATCCCTGACTAAGAACTCAAGTAAGAGTTTTTTTTTTTTCTAATAGTTCACCTAAATAATCACCCAGGTTTGTTTGAAGTGTAATGCAAGAGACACTTTGATATTCAGCATTCATATATATTACTGTCTGGGAGTTGTGTAATATTCTCAGTGGTCCTGAAGGTGAGACCTCGTACATGTGGTATTGATTAAAGGCCTTGTGTGGCTCTCAGGACTTACACCAACGAACCAATACGAATCTCTGCTTTGTTTCCTGTTATTCTAATGATTTTACACTTGCATCAAGTCCGTTATTCGGCTGCAATCCTCTCGGTTTCTTATTATACTATTGCAAATGTCCAGTACCTCAGGTGAGGTGCATAGAAAATGTAAGAAAATAGATACGGACCTTGAGGAGAGTAAAAAGATGAACTGATTTACTTTTAGGCTCCTCGAATTACTAGATGTAAATAGAAAAATAAAAGTTTTTTTTTTACATGATTTGATATAGTATTTTTATTTTTAAAAGTGAAGAGAAATTAACATAATATAAGGTTTTAATATTTTGATATTCAGTGTTGTGATTTTGAAACTAAACTCTTATGTTGAATGATTGATCGGTTAGTTATTCATCATCATCTCCTCCCACGCCTATTAGATTTTGCCAGTCTTCTCTATCTTGAACTTTTAATTCAAAACTTCTCCATTCATCATCTGCTTCGCGCTTCATAGTCCTCAGCCATGTATGCTTTGGTCTTCCAACTATTTTAGTACCTTGTAGAGCCCAGCTGAACGTTTGGTGAACTAATCTCTCTTGGGGAGTGCGAAGAGCATGGTCAAACCACCTCCATCTAGCTCTCATCATGATCTCATCCACATATGGCACTCGAGTAATCTCTTATAGTTTCATTTCTAATCCTGTCCTGCTATTTAACTCCCAATATCCTTCTGAGGGCTCTGTTCTCAAATCTACGAAATCTATTGGAGATTGTTTCATTGTCATACCATGACTCATGTCCATATAGTAACGATGATCTTACTAAACTGATATATAGTCTGATTTTTATATGTAATTTCAGGCGATTTGATTTCAAAATTTTACTTAACATAGCCATTGTCTGATTTTTCTTTTTCAATCTTTCACTAAGCTCTTAATTCTAAAGACCCTGTATTGGAGATCATAGTTCCTAAATACTTAAATGATTCTACCTCATTAATCCTTTCTCCTTCCAATGATATTTCATCTTCCATTGCCTACTCCGTTCTTATCATCTTTCTTCAATCTTCATCCCCACCTAGTGTGATATTTCAAGCATTCTGGTAAGCAAGCATTGCAGATCCTATGGTGTTCTGCTAATAAGGACAACATCATCAGCATACTCTATGTTTACTAAATTCCCATCACCAATCCAGTCCAATCCTTCTCCACCATCTCCGACTGTTCTACGCATTACGAAATCCATGAAGAGGATGAACAATAGAGGTGACAACATCATCCCTCGGAGTACTACACTTTTTACAGGAAATTTATTTTATAAGACTCCATTAACATTAACTTTGCACTTACTATGCTCATAAACAGAATCAAATTGACATATTTATGAGGAATTCCACAAAAACGTAGGCATCGCCACAAAATTGGCCAGTGAACACTATTAAAGTCTTTCATAGTCCACAAATGCCATCAAAAGTGGATTTCTATATTCTACGCATATCTGTACAATATGTCTCAAAATGTAAATTACGTCATTGCAACTTCTACCTAAAAAATCCTGCTTGTTCATCTCTCAGCATTTCATTGATCTTTCTCTCTAGTATCTTTAGAATGAGCATGCTATATATTTTTTAAACATCATTTGTTTTGTCGCGGAATATATTTTATTTCCTCCTACATTTACTTAGTGTTTATATAAATTGCAAAGGATCACAATGATGAGGGACACGGGTTCGAGTAGGATGCAAAAAATATCGATTATTTATTACCTGAATGGAATTTTTCCCTCCTCTCCCAACGGAAAATCTGAAGGCCGATTGGTCTCGACTTCTTGATGTGCATGTTAGTTTTCATGATTTTTGTTGCCTTCAATGTCGAAAAAAGTATTCTTTTATTTCAGCCAGTTTTATACAAATAGCGTGTGACAAAACAAACAAACAAACACACACACACACACACACACACACACACACACACACATATATATATATATATATATATATATATATATATATATATATATATATATATATATATATATATATATATATATAATATCATCATCACCACCATCATCATCTCCTATGCCTATTGACGCAAAGGGCCTCGGTTAAATTTCGCCAGTCGTCTCTATATGAGCTTTTAGATCAATACTTCTCCATTCATCATCTCCTACTTAACGTTTCACAGCCATCAGTCATGTAGGCCTGGGTCTTCCAAGTCTTCTATTGCCTTATGGAGCCCAGACAGATTTTCCATAGAAACCTCCGAAGTCAAATCCAATGGCTTTTAAATGCCTTTCATTTAAAATTATATTTTCTATCATTTAATCTTAATCCTTATTAATGCTAAGTACAGTATGTCATATCCTTTCCCACTACTGTATTACAAACCACACGAAAGATTTATTTCGTCCACATTCAGAGCAGAGAGCCTACCATTTCCCAGATCACCGAAATGGGGGTAGTTCCGTCATTGCACTTCACAAGGTACACCGTAGTTGGTACTTCGGTCTTAGCATCCTTTTGGCTCGTAGCTGCACGTTATCCTTTTATTTTATTCCATTTGCTGCTTCCTTCTAATTTGCTGTACAAATTATAACTTTAACGACAGTGTAACTGCAGACTAACCTCCCCCGTTGCATTTGGACATCGAATGACCTCACATGCCCCAGTGCAAAAAAAAAAAAAAAAAAAAAAAAAAAAAAAAAAAAAAAAAAAAATACATCAATATAGGATCATTTCCCCAGGATTCAAATTCAGACTCGCGAACCTTCAATTTTTAATGTTCATTATTTTTTTCCTTGTTCATTGTTTTTGCTAGGTTTATTTCGTTGTGATTTTTGTTTATTCATATTTACTAAATATGTTGATTTAATGAATATGTATCTTAGGGGCTCCTGTGATTTATGAGAAACGTCTAAATTTTAGAAGAGGTAGGGTTGGAATGTTCTTCCTGGGATTATGACCTCTGGAAACTTTTTTCCTTCATTTCATATTTGACATGAAAGGGGAGCAGCTTAATCCATATTTTTTCTCTGTGAATTTTATGCCTTTATGTGATTTATTCTTGTTGGGATTTTGAAATCGTCACCCTCATAAACTAACTGCCTAAGTCATTTCCTCCACTTGTTGGGAAACAAGAAAAAAAAAAACCTTCTCATTTCCTAATCCTTTATATCATTGTCTTGAGCTTCAATTCACAAATTTTTAACAGAAGAATTTGTGAATTAGAATTTGTTAATTGAAGCTCAACACAATGATATAAAGAATTAGGAAATGAGAAGGTTGTTTTTATTTCCCAACAAGTGGAGAAAATGATTTAGGCAGTTAGTTTATGAGGGTGACGAAATATAAGTAGTAATAGAAATTGTAGATGACGGAACATTAACTTTACATGCAGGAGGCAAAATGTAGGCTAATGAGTAAAAGAAGCCTTTCAGATTTCCTTTGCAATAGCTGTAATGTGTTTCCGGATTTGAAAATAAATCAACGTCCCATCGTCATCTAGCAGAACCTGCTTATTATGAAAAATTGATTCCGTTTTCACTGTCTTGTTAAAAGTCCTTGTCCTTATATTCTTCTAGTCCTTGGTGTAGCAAAAATTAAGAGTCGTTGATGCTGTAATGGCGGCCTATGTCTGCATAGGTTCTCCCTTTGCCATGTCAAAATGTTTCATCTTCTCTGCTATAGTAAGCATCTTCCTCAGATACTTGGGTTCATGGCTAGACGTCTTAGAGGGGGCAGAATGTTTACCTGGCATCGCAGGGTTTGAAAGCAATTCATAATATTAGGGGGAAAAAAAAGCACCGCACAACCTATATAAAGCTGCAGAGTAATGTCACGTACCTATACATAGAAGCAAGCCAAATTAGACTGCTGGGATACTTGTGGTCTAACAGCCAATGAGCGGTCAGGATACTGATCAGTGTATTCCAATTGGTCACGTCTCTTCTACTGGCCAATAGTGCTCCTTTTACGAAATCATCTGGGCAAGCTAGTTTGTTCTTTTCACAACTTCCTGAGTTTAGTTTCGATATGGCTTGATGATTCTTTGTGTCACCTATGGCACACAATGCATTTTCATCCTCCCAACAAACTAAACAAGATATATACATTGTGTTCTCGCTACTAAACAAAATTTCTCTATCTTTATTTTTTAGTGCAATTTTCTTTATTCATTTTTTATCCCAAAAATTACTTTGTCGAATACTCAACTGTAAAATCAATATATGCCAATAGATCTTGCTTCAGCAGCTTGTCGCTAATTTAATTTACTCTGTAATCCATTTACATAAGTGTAATATACACACTAAGTCCCAATTGATATGAGAAATAATTATATCAGTTAATTAAACAATTTTCATGTTAATTAATAATAGAATTGTGTATGATTCCATTAATTTAATGAACGGGTGAAAGTATTTAACATAGTAGCATGTTTATGTATGTCTTTTGCTTGTTATCCAGCCATCATGTTAGTTTTGGCCATCATCTTTTCTGACAATAGTGATCTGCAGGCTCAGTTTTTGAGTTAAGTGATAACAGAATGATGTAAGGCAGCCAAGAGAACTGCGGACGTGTGTGATATCCTTCCTGCAAACCAACAGGGTAGTACCCTGTCTCACTACCAGGAAAAATCGCTTTCAATCTTGTTGCCAGTGTGAGCAGACCAGAAATCCTGCATTTATTCAACCAGGGAAGCTTGCTTATAAACAATCACCATTCAAAATTAATCAACACCTTGTGAAGTATTCCCAGCAAAGAAGACTTTAGAAGGATTGGGCATTGATTTGAACTTGATTTTTTTCACCAGTAGGGACCAGATTGACCGTCTGACTTTTGACCAACCCTCCCTTTGCACTTCATGCTGCAAGACTATGGTAAGTCACAAATATACATTTTATAACCATTCTTTGTGTTTTACCTGTAGGGGAGGGAATTGTAACCTGACTGACATATGTAAAGAATATATGAGTTCCTCAGTGTGAGATGAGTGTATGTAAACCATATGACTACCTTTGCCAAGAAAAGACTTTCCAAGCAAAGACTTAGGGAGGGTTTAGTGGATTGACTGGTATGAGGTAATCCTTCTAGATCTAGCTCAGTTGACAAGGGTTAGGTGAGGATGACCCTATATTGATTCTTAATGAGGCGTTCAGCATGTAAGGTGAGTAATGTGCCTGTTCTTTCCCTGTGGATCCTAGTGTAACCACTAGGCTAGTACAGTGGTAGTGCATTCGCCTAGCATCGATCTCCAC
>NC_090738.1:17994754-18119754 GCF_036898095.1 Palaemon carinicauda | reverse complement strand
ACGCCTGGGAGTTCCCCGCCCTTGGAGAGACCTTCCTGAGGTCTCCCCTGGTCAACTCGTTCTCCTGCGAGGGGCGCACCTACGGCTACTACGCTGACATGGACAACGACTGCCAGGTGTTCCACGTGTGTCTGCCCATCTCAGACGAATCCGGGGAAGTGGTGGAGACCGCTCACTTCTCCTTCCTCTGCGGGAACCAGACCGTCTTCAGTCAAGAGTCGCTGACCTGCTCTGATCCGGAGTCCGCTTTCCCATGTCAGGATTCGGCCTCCCTCTACGACGTGATCAACGGAGAGTTCGGCAGGATTTTGGAAGTGTAGAGTTCGCTTGTGATTCTGTTGTTTCCTTGTGATGAAGAATTTTACCTTTTGATGGTAATCCTTGACTTAGTCTAATTTGCATTGAGAAAATACTTTAGCTCAAGATTTTTTTCACGCAACCCTTGACACTGATCAAGAACAGCTATTGTGTATTTTTCAATAATACAATGTAAATTTAATGGTGCATTATATACTAAACATCACAATTTTAATTAAATAATCCAAGTATTGCATTCCATCGTTGTAATTAAACATGTAAATAAACCGCAAAACACTTAACTCTGTTCTAGAATATTACATCTGAATCACTTCAACATTTCTGACGGTTTGATCGCTATCCTGAAATCCTTCCACGTTTAAAACCTATCCCTGCACCTTGTGTAACCCAAGGGACGGCCTAGTCAAGTCATTATCTATATCGAACCGAACCACGTCCTAATGTCTTATTGGGTATGGATTTAACCTTTTTATCTTGTGTAAATAAAATATAGAATGATTTGTGGAAGTTTTTATTCCTTTGCTTTACTTATTTACTTTACTTTGATGGCTGCTTTTCCGGTCCCATACAGCAGGGAACCCCACTCTCTACAGGACCTCCACTGTCGTCTTACCTTGTTCGTTCAGAATATTTAACGTGTTATATCGCATATTGTTCATTTACTGTTAAATCATCACTGTCAAAATACTCATGAAATAAGGTCTTCGGTTTCCTCTTGAAAGCCTTGATGCCTTCAATCATTCGAATGTTTCGTGGGAGCTTATTATATAGTCTTGGGGCCGCATATTTAAAGGCTCTTGAGCCTAAAGAGACATAAATCTAGGTTCCAACATTTTGAAGCCATCTGTAACTATTCTCGTGTCGACACGTAAGTATTTAGGACGCCCGGTTCTGATAACTTGGTGGGTTATTGTACATATTTTAAATTCAATTCTCGCTTTAATCGGCAGCCAGTGTAAATCTATTAGTATAGGGGTGATCCTTTCTCTAGGTGGGACACCTTTTATCAGTCTTGCTGCTCTGTTAATAGGTAGAGTTGTGGTAGTCAATCCTGGTAATAACACAGTTTATCACATGTTTCTTTACAGAATTTTCGTCCTGGTACTTTTTTATAAACGCAATATTTCTTGGATGATAACCTGTAGTTTTTATTACATTATTTATTTGGGCATTTAGAGACAGGTTACAGTCAAGAAATACACCTAGATCTCGAACTTTACTAGATATCGGCACAGAGTCATTATTTATGTTCATTTGAATATCACCTAAGTTTCTCACGCTGTTTCTCTTGCCCACCACCATGAATTCAGTTTTGTTCTCATTAAATTTTAGTTGTTTAAATGTCATCCATACTCTAACACTATCAAGGATTCGGTTTAGAGTTTCAGTAGTGTCATGTATATAACATTTATGGAGAAGTAAAATCGTGTGTCATCTGCAAATAGTTTGAATTTCACGCCCTGCCTTTGTAGCATTTTTGATAGACCAATAGTATAGATGCAGAATAAGATTGGGCCAAATACACTCCCCTGGGGTACCCCTCTGTTTAAGGGTTCATATGATGAGTAAGACTTTCCAATTTGTACACTGTAATTTCTACCAACTAAGTAGTCTTTTAGGTATTCGAAGGCTTGATCTTCAACGCTGATGGACTGCAGATCATTTAGTAGCAGTTCATACACAACTGTATCAAAAGTAGCACTGAGATCGAGCAGTATTGAGATACCACATTTATTTTCATCCATCATTTCTAGCATATCATTTACAACAGAACAGATGGCTGTCTCCGTAGAGTATACTTTTCTGTAAGCGGATTGGTTGTCAGGCAAAGATTCTTTTACTTCTAAGTGGCTGACTAGTTGTTCAAGAATTACATATTCAAGCACTTTTGAAACAAAGGATATATTTGAAATAGGTCTATATGAGCTTAATTCCTGGTAGTCTAGTGCATTTTTCAGAACTGATGGGACCATAGCCATTTTCTCAGATTTAGGAAACTTACATTCATCAATTCTTGCATTTGCTATTCTCATTATTATTTCGGCTAGGCTAGAAAAGTCTCTCTCTCCAATTTACTTCAGATATTGGCATAGGATCGATCGCCCAGTTTGTTTTCTTTGCTCTCTTGATAATTCTGGTGATGTCATCTTGTGTTATATTGTTAAATCGTATCAATTTTCTCTGTGTGCCTGGTGAAAGGAATAATCAAGGTATAGAGAATGTGATGGGTGTTGAGGATCTAGGCGAAGTTGCAAATGAAAATGGATCACGTTTTATAAGTTTTTGTTCAACAAACAATCTTGTCATTGGCAGTACTCTTTTCCAGCACAAGGGCTTTCACAGATACACGTGGACCTCACCATGTGGAAGTTACAACAATCAAAGAGATCACATAGCCATTAATAAAGAGAGAAGTAGGATTCTGAGAAATTTAGGAAGTTATAGAGGTGCAGATATTGGTAGTGATCACCAGCTCCTCATTGCCACACTGAAATTAAAACTGAAAGCACCAAACAGAAATGTAGATAGAATACCTAGGTTTGATACAACTAAGCTTCTAGAAAATAAGCACAGAGTAACATTTGCAATTGAATGTAGAAATGGGTTTGCAGTCTTAGAGACTTTGAGAGATGAAGAGCAGTCAATTGATGAAGAATGTGGTGATGTTATGAACATATATCAGTCAGTTGGTAGTGAAGATTTGGGACATGCAATTACAAGGAGAAAGCCATGGATATTAAATGATATATGGGATAAAAAGGAGACACAGACAGAAATTGATAGTTGAAAGTTTTCGAGGAAGTAATGATAATTTCAAAGTAGAACATGCTAAGTATTCCAGCATTGATAGTGATGTAAAAAGAAAAGCCAGGAATGACTGGAGAGAGTATTTAGACAGGAAAGCAGATGAGGCTGATAAAACCATATATTCAGGGAATGGCTATGGTGTAAGAATCGCCCATAGAATTATAAATGAAATCTATGAGGGGGGTAAAGAAGAAGAAGCATATACTCTTTAAAAAGAGAGACGGGTCTGTAATAACAACCGAAGATGAAGAAAGGCAACGTTGGATGGAACACTTTAGTGAGGTCATGAATAGGAGATGTGAAGAGATTAATTTGATTGATATACGTGGAGGTGATAAAGACCTTGATTTGCCCATGAATGAAGTCAGTGAGCTATCATTAAAAAACTCAAGAGATAGAAAGCCCTTGGTTACGATGGGATAACTGCTGAGATGATACTGGCTGGAAATGAAGGGACCCCCAGAAGACTTACAAGATTATTTTGTAGAATGTAGCATGAAGAAGCAAAACCTGATGAATGGCAATTAGGGGTGTTGGTGAAAATGGTTAAAAATGGAGACCCGACTGATTACAATTTTTACAGAGGCATCACACTTATGTCTGTCGTCATAAAAATATATAGTATACTTATTCTAAAGAGACTGGAGAGTAAGATTGATGAAAAGCTGAGAGATGAACAAGTAGTATTTAAAAAGGGTAGATGATGTACTGACCAAGTTTTCATTTTGAGACATGTACAACAATGCATAAAATATAGAACCCACATTTGATGGCATTTGTGGACTATGAAACGGATTTTAAGCGAAATGAAAAGCTATTTTTGGGTGAGATAGCCATGTCGTCCTGATGGAATGTTCCTATAGGTAGCTTTCCAAGGGATGTTTGGCTACAGTGATATTCCCAGAGAATTAACCTTTAGGTCTCCAGAATTCTAACTCCTAGTGCGAATATCCTTAAAATTTCTCTTAAGGATATCGCATAATATCAAGGGACGTACATCTTGATACGACACATAGCACTCCTCACCCCGAATAGCGTTTTCGTTTCGAGCGGGAAGAGTGACAACAATAGAAGGGGAGCCGTTATCAAGGTTACCCTTCCTCCCGTACTACTATTGAGTATCTAGATGGCACTGTATCCAAGATGGCACTCATTCCTTGTAGCATTTAGCATGGTGCTACAGATATAGTAATTTCGGGAGGGATCCTGCCAAGTTTTTTTCTATAGAAAAGGAGGGCGGGTCCATCAGGACGACATGGCTATCTCACCCAAAAATAGATTTTTTGCTTTGCTCAAAATCTGTTTTTTTTGGCTTAAGCCATGTCGTCCTGATGGAAGTTTACCAGAGAATCACTAGAAAGTACTGTATCTGTGGATTTTCATAGGTGCCTTAACCTTGGGACAATTTTTCTATGGTCATCCGGACCATTGAGACAAATGACGTTACCGTTATCCGTCATTACCACTAATCATGGACAATGTTAGTGCTTCCTGCCCCCTGCAGGGAAGAGTCATACTAGACAGTAGAAAAGGGATCTCAAGGGTTGCATATATTGTATGAACAAACATAAGTATCCACTAGATATACAAAAGGTCTCACGGTTTTTATATGTTGTCGGAACAACCAAGTGGCAACTATATCCATTGTTTGTAAGCATACAATAATATGAGGTTTACTTAAATAAATAAGTAAGAAAACTCTTGCATATTTAATGTGCTAATTGCAGGGAACACCACCGTGCAAAATCGCTACAAAAATAGGAATGAGTGCCATCTTGGATACAGCGCCATCTAGATACTCAATAGTAGTACGGGAGGAAGGGTAACCTTGATAACGGCTCCCTTTCTATTTTTGCCACTCTTCCCCCTCGAAACGAAAACGCTATTCGGGGTGAAGATTGCTATGTGTCGTATCAAGATATACGTCCCTTGATATTATGCGATATCCTTAAGAGAAATTTTAAGGATATTCGCGCCAGGAGTTAGAATTCTGGAGACCTAAAGGTTAATTCTCTGGGAATATCACTGTAGCCAAATATCCCTTAGAAAGCTACCTATGGGAACCTTACATCAGGACGACATGGCTTGAGCCCAAAAAAGGGCCTTTGATAGTATGCACCAGCGAATTTTGTGGAGAGTCATGTGTTATTATGGAATTCCATTTAAATATGTAAATTTGATTTAAGTCTTCTCATGACCACCAAGTGCAAAGTTAATGTCAGTGGAGTCCTATCAAATGAATTTCCTGTGAGCAGCAGAGTACTCCAAGGGAATGTGTTGTCACCTATGTTGTTTATCCTAATCATGGATTTTGTTATGCGTAGAACAGTTAGAGATAGTGGAAAAGGATTAGACTAGATTGGTCATAGAAAATTAGCTTACCTTGATTGGGTCTAGGACTACTGGCTGTGGCCAACTCGCTCCAGCCTAAGTGGCCGCGGCTAGCTGGCTGCCCAACTCAGCCCAACTGGCTGCCCAACTGGCTGGCCAGTTTGCTTCGCATTTATATCTATTATTCCTTTGGTAATTGAGAAATAATTTTACTCTGTAGCTAATATGCAAACATGCTTGAAGTATACAACCATGATATATATATATGAATTATGTATTGCATTTATATATATTGATGTATATTACCATGTATGCATTTTATAGCTAATGTGTCGTGATATAATCTTTGCAAAGAGGTTTGGGAATGCTTATTGATGCGTTTAACAATGTCATAATTCTTTACGTGAATTCGCACCTTGCAAAATCTTCTTTCGCATCTCCAAATCTGTGGGATATTATCAGCATGAAGTCTATCAAAAACTTTTATATATCCATCACTCAGATATATCTCTCTTCCTCGCTGTGAGTGTATCTGTGTTGCCATTGTGGAAGGGGTATTTTACAATGTAGTATTTCCTAGAGACAATTCTTCACGAAAAATAAGAATTTTTAAATGAGGTATTTGCAAAAGGGAAACCATCTAACTGGCAAAGTACCCAGCCCTTATAAGCTGAGTAAATTAGTGGTAAATAAACAAACCATCATGGAAATATTTCTCTCCCTCTTTCTTTTGTAAAAGTCATCATTACAATCATGGATGTTACCGTGGCGGGCAGTTAGCCACAACCGGTTAGGCTACGGCCAGTTATCCCAATCCGTGCTGATGATGCTGTCCTTATTATCAGAACACCACAGGATTTGCAAAGCTTGCTTACCATATAGCATGAAATAACACACGTGGTTGGGCTGAAGATAAATAGAAGAAAGACAGATGATGAGAATGGAGTATGCAACGGAAGATAAAATATCATTGGAAGGAGAAGGAGGTAGAATCAGTTAAGTATTCGGGAACTATGATCTTCAATACAGGGTGGTTAGTATTGGAGTTTAGCGAAAGACTGAAAATAGGAAACCAGACAATGGCTAGGTTAATTAAAATTTTGAAATCAAATCACCTGAAATTACAAAAAATATCAGACTATACTGTATATCAGTTTAGAGAGATCTATGTTAGTATGCACATGAGGCGTGGTATGGCAATGAAACAATCTCCAACAGATTTAGGACATTTCAGAACAAAGCTCTCAGAAGAATATTGGGTGTTAAATGGCAGGACAGGATTAGGAATGAAACTATAAGAGAGATTACTTGAGTGTCATATGTGGATGAGATCATGGTGAGTGGTGTATGGAGATGGTTAGAGTTCTCTTGCTTGAGGGTACACTCGGGCATACTGTTCTATCTAATTTCTCTTCCTCTTGTTTTGTTAAATTGTTATAGTTTATATAGGAAATATTTATTTCAATGTTTTTTCTGTTAAAATATTTTATTTTTCCTTGTTTCCTTTCCTCACTGGGCTATTTTCCCTGTTGGGGCCCCTGGGCTTATAGCATCCTTCTTTTCCTACTAGGGTTGTAGCTTAGCCTTTAATAATAATAATGATATATATATATATATATATATATATATATATATATATATATATATATATATATATATATATATATATATATATATATACACACACAGATACAGTGGAACCTCTACACACGAACGTATCTACATCCGAAGTAAAATTCGAGCAATTTTTCGACTCTACACCCGAATTTTATTTCGACACACGAAGTAAGCAATTTTCGTCGTACCGGTTGTATCCGAATTTTTCGATACGCGAAGTACAATTCGAACACGTTCCTACTCTACACCAGAATTTTTTTCGACACCCGAAGTAAACAATACCCGTGCACGTAGATGGTACTCATAGCGCCGGATGTATTTTTTATTTCCGCCGATAGAAGGCAGCATTTCTACCTCGGAGGGACCCTCAATTAGCGTGGCTTGGGATATTCCTCTGTTCTCGTCGGCTTCGTGTGGTTGTGCCCAGTGCGTTCTGAACTGTGTTTTAATCGTGATTTTTTACGTTCATCCTTTTACGGTATTTTATGTAAATCATGGGTCCTCAAAGGCTTAGTTTCGCAAGTGGTAGTGGTAGTGGTGAGAAAAGGAATAAGGAAATGCTTTCTTTAGAAGTAAAGCAAGGAATTATTGAAAAGCATGAGCGTGGCGTCCGTGTGAGTGAACTTGCAAAAGAATATCACGACGAACTTACTACAGAGGAGCTCAAGGAACTCCATGCTATGTCTGAGCACATGAGTGATGACAAGGAAGGGATCGAGGAGGTAGAACATGTGTTAGGTTCGGCGCAAATAAAAGAGGTGTTAGGAAAATATCAAGACGTGGTCGACTTCATCGACAAATACCATCCAAAGAAATTGCAGGTTTGTCGTGTAGTTGCGCAGTTTAATGATGTTTCCCTAATTTATTTTTGAAACACTCTGAAAAGCTGTACCAAGCAACTTTCTATCGATAGCTTTAAAAAAAAACTACGAAGCGAACTCGTGATGAAGAGGAATGAAGTGGTTCAAAGAAAACGGCAAAGAGTGAAGCGAAAGAAAGTGAAACAAAGAAAATGGCAAAGATTGAAGAGAAAAAAATTCAATCAATTTTAAGTGTAGAGTGAAAGTGATTAAAATTAATCATCAAAAAGAAAAAAAGAAAATGTAAAAAAAATATAAAATATAAAAATAAAAAAAATAAATAAGCTAAGTTAGGTTAAAGTTCACTTAGTGTAAGTTAGAATAAATTACGGTAGTGTACGTTTATCGTAGTCAACCTCTCTACCTCCTCGCCGCCTGTCCGTCTCCTCTCTGCATAGCAAGACCAACACCTGAGCTGGACTTTCTAAGGTAAAGTGACGCTAAAAACCAGTTTCTTATTTTTTATTTCTTGATAATTATTCTTTTTTACATGTCTATTATCTAATTTAGAGTGCATATTGTCATGTGTAATTATGTGTAGTAATTTATTAAGGAGTTATCATAGGTTTTTGGGCTCAACCACAGATTAATCCTATTTCAATGTATTCTTATGGGAAAATTCGTTTCTACATCCGAACATTTTCTACATCCGAAGTCGGTTGTGGAACGGATTAAATTCGTATGTAGAGGTACCACTGTATATATATATATATATATATATATATATATATATATATATATATATATAAAGTAGGGTAAATAGAACGTTTTGGATCCATAAGGACCAGTTCAAACCCGTATCGATCCATAAGGGTACCCCCCTAACCTAACTCCAGCCCCTCCCTTAACCTCATTGGCTATCTCTAACCTAACTCCAGCTCCTCCCTTAACCTCATTGGCTATCTCTAACCTAACTCCACCCCTTTCTCTTAACCTCATTGGCTATCTCTAACCTAACTCCACCCCCTTCTCTTAACCTCATTGGCTACCCCTAACGTATCTCTACCCCCCCCCTCTCTCTCTCTCTCTCTCTCTCTCTCTCTCTCTCTCTCTCTCTCTCTCTCTCTCACCCAACCCAACCTAACCTAACCTAACCTAACCATTCAATCTTAAGCCTAACCTAACCTAAGCTAACCCATCAAGTGAGTGAAATAATACCTAACTATGAGTCTATCATTCAATCTTAAATAGTTATTATGGGAATTATTAAAGTTAACATTATATTTTAAAATTATTGTTTATTACAATACTCATTATTATTATTATTGATTAAATCAGGGGAATTCAAGATTTGTATAGCTGGTGGCATTATATTATTTTATATTACCTGGAATATATATTTCAGGTTGAAACTTCTTGTTAACAATAAACAACTGTTACGACTAATGTCTATCCTTGAACAACCCAGTACAACAATAATAAACAGATTTTGAGCGAAGCGAAAAATCTATTTTTGGGTGAGATAGCCATGTCGTCCTGATGGAAGGTTCCTTCAGTAGCTTCCTAAGGGTATATATGACTACAGTAGATATTCCCAGAGAATTAAACTAAAGGTTTCACAGAATTCTAACTTACGGCGCGAGTACCCATAAGGTTTCCCTTTAGGATATCGTATATCAACAGGGCAAGTATGCTTGACATGCCACATAGCTATCTGCACCCCACATAGCGTTTACGCTTCGAGGGGGAAATGGTGGCAAGTTATGGGAGGAGCCGTTGCAAAGTTCTCCTCCTCCGTTACTGTTTTGGTACTCGGCGACGTCAACATCCGGCCGCCATCTTGGATGACTCCGCCGGAGCGCGCCATTGTCATTCCTTTCGGCGTATATGCCAGCCTCCACGATGCAATAAGATTGGGAGGGGTCTGACTAGGCCGAATAGAGAACAAGGGCGGGTCCATCAGGACGACATGGCTATCTCACCCAAAAGTAGATTTTTCGCTTCGCTCAAAATCGGTTTTTTGGCTCATGATTTTCTCTCCCTACCAGAAGGCAATACAAGTCTTCCTGGAAGAAATGGGTATCCTTTGTCAAGGCTAAGAATCCTACGGAAATCTCTATAGATTTTTGTCTGTCCTTTATTCACCTGATAGAAGTGTACCAGAGAATTAATGTATCGTGGATTTTTCCCTTTTTATTTAGTGCCTTTCGACTTCTAAATAATATTCCTTTGGTCTGATGACCGCAGAGACCTGTGGCATATCCGTCACATGCCACTTCAGATAAGCATATACCATGTTACTGCTTCCTGCCCCCCTGGCAGGGAAGTCCTAATTGGACAGAAGGAACATCTTGAAGTTGCTTGATAGAGGAACTCATCTAGTCTCGGAGCTACCTGCCGGTCCCAGGGCCAGATAGAGAAGGTATGTACAGTATACTCGTGTTGGAACAAGTTACCTTAATCTAGATGAGCATGCATCAAGAGAACAAGTTTATGACATAGTTTATAAAATATCAAAACAAAGGGTAATAAAGTCTGTAACAGTAATTTTATTTCATGAGAAAGAGAGGGCGAAATGAGACGCACAGGATAACCTAATACTCTTTTTATTCAATAAAACAGGCTTAGCATGAAATAGGTAAACAAATTTTACAATAATCAAATGCAATTAAAACATAGACTAAAGACATCAAAGAAGTGGGTGTGGAATCTGAAAGAGAAAAAACTTGCCATAGCACACGTAAGTTCCAGAGGAACTATAAAGTCTTTCAAGAAAGTCTTATATACACTTCATGTTAAAACATGTGGCACACGTGTTACAGTCTATGTTACTTCACCTTGTAGAAGAGCAGTCTTTAGTGTCACAAGGTGGCACTTAAATTCACTATGTTTCGCACTGGGGTCAACACAGGCACCCATGGAGTTAGAGTCCCGAATAACTCAATGTTCTACGCAGCACTAAGCAGCAGGTTTTAGCACACTACCTGCTGCCAGGAGATAGGTCTCGGAGGAGGTGCGGGACGGAGTTTAGCACATGCCATTGGCAGCTTATTAAAGATGTCGTTGGACAGGTCGATCTGGAAGGCATAGAGTAGTGGTCTTGCTAAGGGCGATTTGCAGGTAGTAATCGTGTTGGCTGCCAAGCCTTGTCCATGAAGGTGAATAAAGAAAGACAGACAAAAATCTATAGAGATTTCCGTAGGATTCTTAGCCTTGACAAAGGATACCCATTTCTTCCAGGAAGACTCGTATTGCCTTCTGGTAGGGAGAGAAAATCATGAGCTGTAGGTCTCTGGTTTTCCTTGATGAAGCGAAGACAGTCGACTTCTGAACTTGCTGGGATAGAACTGGGTCCGGCAGGGGAATTATCTTGGGTTGTAACTCCAGGATTAGGGGGAACCAGTTGCTCCGTGGCCAGTTGGGTGCCACTAGGGCTGCTGTGCCTTGAAAGGTTCTCAGCTTGGTGAGACTTTCAGCAGGAGGTTGGGTGGAGGGAACAGGTAAATCTTGGACCATCTGTTCCAATCTAGGGACATGGCGTCCACTGCTTCCGCTCTGGGGTCCTTGTAAGGGGCCATGTAACGAGGAAGTTGTTTGTTGTCGCTCGTCACGAAGAGGTGGATCTGCAGTTGCGGGACTTGGCGAGAGATGAAGGAGAATGAGTCTGCATCTAGGGACCATTTTGACTCTATCAGGGTTGTCCTCGATAGAGCATCCGCCGTCACGTTGCGGAATCCTTGAAGGTGAACTGCTGAGAGGTGCCATCTCTTCTTTTCCGCAAGGCGGGAGATGGGTAGAAGCACTTGGTTGAGTTGGGGCGATCTTGAACCCTGACGGTTGAGACATCTGACCACAACGGCGCTGTCCAGGGTTAGACGGATGTGGGACGAGGGTCGAGGAGACAGTCTTTTCAGAGAGAGAAGGACCGCCATGGCCTCCAAGAAGTTGATGTGGAACGTCTTGAATAGGGGAGACCATGTTCCTTGAACTTGTCGTTGAGGGGAGTGACCCCCCCCATCCCTCTAGCGATGCATCCGTGTGGATGACCGACGGAGGTGGAGGTTGAAGGGGGACTGATCTCTTCAGGTTCTTTGCCTCCGACCATGGCTTTAGGAGTGAGCGAAGCCTGGTTGGCAGAGGTCTCTTGAGATCTCTTCGAGCGATGGATGCGTATCTTCTCCAGACTCCCGAAGCATCCTTTAGCTGTGCTTGTATCACTGGGTCTGTCACTGAAGCGAACTGGAGGGAGCTGAGCACCTGCTCCTGTTGACGTCTTGAAATCCGTTTGGATCTGAGGAGTCTCTTGACAGATCCCGCTATTTCCTTCCTTTTCTTCAGAGGGATGGAAAGCGGTGTGACTGAGGTTCCAATGGATTCCTAGCCATTGAAACTTCTGAGCTGGAGAAAGTCGAGACTTCTTGGTGTTGATTTTGAAACCCAGATGTTTCATGAATTGGGTCACTTTTATTGAAGCTTGCAAGCATTCTTCTGAGGATGCGGCCCATACCAGCCAATTGTCCAGGTAAGCCATCACCTGGACGCCTTGAAGGCGTAGCTGTTGGACGATCGTGTCTGCGAGCTTTGTGAAGATCCTTGGAGCTATGTTGAGTCCGAAGGGCATGGCTCTGAAGGCGTATTGCTTCTTTGAAGCCTGAATCCTAGGTAGGAGGAGGCTGGCGGTTCATTGGAATGTGCCAGTAGGCGTCCGCCAAGTCTATCGAGACTGTGAATGCCTTTTGGGGCAGTAGGGCTCTGATGTGCTGAAGAGTTAGCATCTTGAATTTGTTGTTCACTATGAACTTGTTGAGAGGGGACAAGTCCAGAATGACTCTGAGTTTGTCAGAGTCCTTCTTGGGAACACAGAACAGTCTTCCCTGGAACCTGGTGGACTTCACCCTCTTGATCACCTTCTTGTTCAAGAGTTCTTGGACGTATTCTTCTAGGACGGGGGTGGAGTGTTGGAAGAATTAATGGAAGGTTGGAGGTGGTGAAACCCAGCTCCACCCTAGTCCGTTCTTGATGATGCTGTGAGCCCAAGGATCGAAGGTCCAACGATCCTGGAAGAGGCACAGTCTTCCTCCCACCGGAAGCATTTCATTGCTTCTGGTTTCCCGAGGGTTTGCCACCTCGGCCGCCTGCTCCCCTTCCTCCTCTCCCTCTGGAAGGGCGACGAGAAGAGTCTCTGCCGGAGCCTCTACCTTTGGGACGAAAGGTAGTGGATTGCCTTTCATAGGCAGGGGTAAAAACTGGTGACTGGGCCACCACCGGCTGAGGGACCAACTGAAAGGTCTGTTGGGGCTGAGCCACCAACTGGGGAGTAGGCTGGTGGCCCTCATCCTGAGAAGATTTCCTCTTTCTTGACATGCCCCACTTGTTGAGAAGGTTACCGGTTTCACGAGATCCGTGGGGAAGAGGTGTTTCCCCCAAATGTTGGAGGAGATCAGTTTACGAGGTTCGTGTTTGACGGTAGCATCTGTGAACACGAATTCCCTGCAGGCTCGCCGAGCCCTGATGAAGCTGTAAAAGTCTTTCGTCAGGGTAGCGAGATGGGTCTTAGCTAAGACTATATACATATCTGGGGTCCGAGTGTCCCCGGCCATTGTTTCTAATTGCACTTGGAGGGAAAGGGAGGCGGCCAGTCTCTCTTTCGTATCCAGCTCCCGACGTAGAAGGTATTCGTAGAGCTTAGGGAGGTTTCAGCCTCTAACTTTCCTACCGAGAAAGTTAACTGGATGTCCTTCCAGTTCTTGTCGTTGGGAGGGAGGGCGAGGGAGAGGGGCCTGCATTCCTCCATTGTAGGGCAAGGTTTCCCTTCTTCCACCACCTTCAACACTGCCAGCAAGGACTTTTCGGCAAAGGGGAAGACCATGGTGGCAGGAGCAAGAAAAGAAGGATGTTTCTTGCTAAGGGCCGGCACCTTGGAGTTGGTGTAGCCCTTGCTGTTAAGGTTTACGGCCAAAAGAGATTGAGCCTTAGCGTGGTCAAAGACTATGACCTCCTTAGGCTCGGTTTCCTCCTTGGAAACTGGCTCGGACTTGAGACGGATGTAACAGTTCGGGTACGCCTCGAAACTAGGCCAAAACTCCACCTCTTCAAGGGGGATAGCGCCTAGTTTGGCGTTGACGAAGATTCGTCCACTAGTGATTGGCATGTGCTCGGCATGCCTCCAGGGGTTGGTTACTGAGCAACGGGGAAGATCCTTGATGTTAATCTTCCTGACCGACTGTTTAGACAGACGGAGAATCTCCCTCTTGAGGTCTTCTTGTCCTCTTCGATACCTCTCGTCCAGGAGGGCCACCAGGGCCTGGATACTGTCCTGGTTCTCCAGAGGCGATGGAGTAGGGGTAGGCGTCGACGAAGTAGAGGGGTCGGATTCCGTTACAGCAACGGAAGTGAGAGAGGGGGTGCGGGCGACCTCGCCCTCGGAGTCCGGAACCTTCACCTGCTCCTCCTCTTCTTGACCCTCAGCTATCAGGGTCCTTTCTGTGGTGTCTGATACCTCCGACATCTGTTCCACCTCGTCAAGATGGAAGTCGGAAGTCTTGCAGTGCGTCCGAAACGTCGGGTTCCACCGTCAGCTGGACGCAGGGGATCTCGGCCTTTGGGATGACAGCATCCGCAGATGCCTTTGGAAAGAGCAAAGCTCTCATCTTTTCACTCGGGAGATAGGGCCCCGTGGCGTTCTTCTGGAAACCACGCACCCATTTGCGCAGTTTCTCTCGGGCAACATCCCTGGCCTCCGCAGAGGGAGGGTCTTCGAACGCTTCGTGGAGCAGGTCCTTGCAGACAGTGCAGAACTGCGGGTCCCAATACCGAAGAGTCCTCTTGGTAATAGAACAGCTGGCGTGGGTTCGGCACGCCAGGTGGCCGTAGAAGTCCAGACGCCGAACGTTACTGAAGGCGCTCTCACACCGGACATACTCCTCCTGTAAAAGAAAGGGGGAATGAGTCTGTGGAAGTCATATACAATGACTTAAAGTAAAGACTTAAAGTAATCTTAGATTAGCATTAAAGTTATTTTACCTTAATATAAGATTCCTTTTCCTGTGTAAGCTTAGGATAGTAAGCTGGAAAAGAAGCAGGAAAGACACATACATGTGCATCCCGCCCAGCCAATTGCCGTGACCCCACACCGAGACTAATTCTAGGGGCTCTGGAAGAGCCAAAGAGATGGAAGAGATATCCACAATGGATAAAGCACGCTTAAGCTTCCTCTGGAGAATTAGTCACGGTGAGAAGGGGGGAAAACTGAGTTCATTCAGTTTAGGATAAGAAAAGGGGAGGGAGAAGTAACCCCTCCCTAATCAGGTGGGTCCCGGCAAGGGACTGCGCATAGATGCACAGAGTATGTTGGAAATATTTTTACTGCATAACTATACATCATAGATTTTTGTCTAGGGTAAGCACTGTACCATAGACATACCGGCTATCATATATAGCTATACAATAGTCGCTGCCGGCACCAGTCCGGCAGGAGAGGGTGACAGTCCACTGAAATAATATGATTAGGTGGCGCCGGCAGCGTGACGGCATGCGGGAAGCGCACCAGGTGTCGGCGAATCTCCATCGAGGGTGGGAACCCCCTCCCTGTCATCAGTCTATGTGGCAGAGAGAATAGGAGCTTCAAGCTGATGGCAGATTGCCGGCATCCGGCGGCCCCCGGCAGTAGGCAAGCGACTGGCGAAGGTATTCCAGCACTGCCGTCAATCAATGAGACAGAGTGGATACTAGGGTACCCTGACAGCTGTTGCCGGCAGGGTAGCGGCAGTGGACCGGCACTGATAGGTAGAGAGAAAGGGTAGGGGGAGAGAGAGGGAAGGTTAATTCGTTACCCCGACCTCGGCTTCCTCCGGAAGGAGTGTTCAAATGAAAGAGAAGGGGGCAAACTTTCATCCAACAGCAACAGAGCCGGCAGTCGGCAGGAATTGCGGGTGGCGGCCCAAGGGAGGACCGGAGAACACTCTAAGATAGGGAGATCCCACGCCGGCAGACCGACCACTTAGGCTATCCCATAGTTCGACTATATGAGGGAAGTGAAGCAGCACGGACTCACCCACGAAGGGACCAAGCCGAACCCACAACCCGCCGGCACACGGTGGAGTTGTAGGACGGCGGACAGGGGTGTGATGGCTAGGCCAACACCAAAGGACAGAGGGGGGAGGGGCGAGGGTCCTGAGGGGGAGCGTGGGGGAAAGCGTAGCCTTCACCAACGCTCCAAGGGTGGGGGGGGGTTTCTGTTCCGGAACCAGCTCTATCCCAGGTGTAGGAGACTTCATTCTCCAGCCTAGGGTAGGTTAGTTCACAGAAGATACAGCACTAGTGTACTGTCCTAAACTATAAAGAAACAGAATCCCCTGGCCTGCCTAACCTCGGCTAGGGAAGCGAGTCCCGAAACAGGGAAGGCAGGTATAGGACAGGTCGCTAGGCCACAAGGAGGAAAGGGTCGAAACTCTACCAACTGTGGACTAGGGGGAAAGGCAGAGCCCTTCCACCTTCGCCAACCAGCAAGGCCCCAAAAGGAGAGTTCATTCACCTAGAGGGGGAGCTGGGGGCGAGCGACAGTTACTCTGAGGTTCCGTCCCAAACTCAAAGCTCATGTACTATGGCTAGGAGTGGGGAAGAAAACCCTAACCTATCATTACTCGAATACGATTCGAGGTAAGGAGGGCTAGGATGTAGCCTAGGCTACCTCAGAGGGAGGAGATACCATAGGTAAGGTAACTGAGGAGGATAGGAAGTATACACTGCCCTACGTTAGGTGAGGGGCAAGGGAGTCTACTACCAAGATCACCGAGACCCTTAGTATACTTCCTCGATGGCAAAAACATATGTGCAATCACTGAATCTTATATGTATAAATGCTCAAAATCTCCATTTCGTAAATTAAAACTAGGAACACTATTATATCATGCATGAGAGTACAGTGAGCCCTCGTTTAGATAGGTTCCAGACCTGACCGCGATAGGTGAAAATCCGCGAAGTAGTGACACCTTATTTATGTATTTATTTAACATGTATATTCAGACTTTTAAAACCTTCCCTTGTACGTAGTACTGTTAACAAACTACCCTTTCATGTACAGAACACTTAATGCATGTACTACAGTACCCTAAACTAAAATAGGCACAAATATTAAAGGCGATTTTATATCATGCGTTTCCTAAACACGCCAAAAAGCACGATAAAAAATGGCAACCAATGTTTTGTTTACGTTTATCTCTGATCATAATGAAGAAACAAACGCATTTACACATCTGTGTACAGTATAGGTTAGTTTTTGCATCGATTATATTGATTATTCAGTACTGTATGTTGATTTTGTTATTTACCAATGTTTTACTTAATTTTTCTTAGGACTTCCAAA
Organism: Palaemon carinicauda; assembly: GCF_036898095.1. Taxonomy (NCBI): domain Eukaryota; kingdom Metazoa; phylum Arthropoda; class Malacostraca; order Decapoda; family Palaemonidae; genus Palaemon; species Palaemon carinicauda. The sequence continues at coordinate 18,102,516 of NC_090738.1, read as the reverse complement.
TGAAATGTTTTTCTTTATGACGCCGCCTGAAACGACGGCGTCATAAAGTACGCTCAGTAAACAACCACGCTCAGTAAACAAACGAAGGCATTTAACGCGCATGATGAAAGTGATAAATAATGATATTACAGTAAAAGCTTTTAGAAAATGTATTATTACAAATATTATTTACCGTATCTATATAAAATCATACAGTACATACGTAGCAAAGCAGGAAAACAATTTACGTGAGAGAGAGAGAGAGAGAGAGAGAGAGAGAGAGAGAGAGAGAGAGAGAGAGAGAGAGAGAGAGAGAGAGTTGTTTTACGTACGTACAGTAAATGTAAATTTTAAACAAAAAAATATGATAGGTTATAACATGTATATTCAGACTTTTAAAACCTTCCCTTTAACTTAATGCATACTAAACTAAAACAGGCACAAATATTAAAATGTTAGAATATTAAAGTGAAAAATAAAGATTGTTACTGTACTCACCACGAAAAAAGTTGAAGTAAAACTTGAATGATGATGGCCATGAATTTGCTGCACAGTAGAAATGATGATGATGAAGCTGATGATGTCTTCTACTGTGCAGCCAATGATAGTATTTTACATCTCTTCAGACGGAGTTGTCTTTTCCTGGGACACCTCTTCAACTTCTTCCTGGGACACTTCTTCAATTTCTTCCGAAGGCGTACTAACAGGAGGAACTGGCTCTTTTTTGCGAGGCTGGAAGAACATTGTGATCGGAAGTTGGTGCCGCTGCTTCTTTTTTCGCTCGAAGAGCATCCTGTAGGGAGTCATGTCGTCATCGATCTTGTTGCAGAATTACATAGACCGAACCATATCCTCGTCCCACTCTTGCGACATTTCTTTCAACTCCTTCGTATGGTTGCAGAACTTGGCAAGCCGTTCTAATGTTAAGCCCGTTTCTTCGACATTTTCTTGGGTCTCTTCCTGCGTTTCACTCTCTTCTTCACTGGCCGATTTCGTCAGGTCTTCTAGATCTGCGTCAGTTAGCGGCTTGGAATGGCAGTCCAACAACTCGTCGACGTCTTCAGTCGTCATGTCGCCTAACCCGTCACCTCCAATTATCGCAGCCAACTGCACAGATTTGCGTATTGCAGTGTTGAATTTCAGACGGTGTAAATCCCTCGTCGTCGTAAACAATCTGGGGCCACAACTTCTTCCAGCTCGCATTAATGGTTGCAGGTTTCATTTCTTGCAGTGCCTTCTGAATGTTCTGCAGGCACGTGGCTATTGTGTATTTCCGCCAGTATGCCTTCAAATTGAAATTTTCATCTTCATCTTCTTGGGCAGCATCCACACACGCAACGAGGTCCGCCAAGGTATTCTTCGTGTAGAGGGCCTTAAACGCCCTGATAACCCCCTGATCCATCGGTTGAATTAATGACGTGGTGTTGGGTGGCAGGAACTCAACCTGAATGCCCTCATGCGACAGGTCACTTGCGTGTCTACCAGCGTTATCCATAAGGAGAAGGATCTTGAATGCAAGCCCTTCTCTTAGAGATATTTGCTGACTTGCAGGATAAAACACTGGTGGAACCAGTTGGAGGTCAGCATCTTCGTAATCCATGCTTTTTGATTATGCATCCAGTACACGGGAAGGAGATTCTTATTTTTATTTTTCAAAGCGCGAGGATTTTTCGACTTGTAAATAAGCCCCGGCTTTAGCAAAAATCCAGCAGCATTGCCACACATCACGAGGGTTACGCGATCTTTGAACGCTTTAAAGCCAGAGGCTTTGGCTTCTTCTTTGAACAGGAAAGTTCGCGACGGCATTCTCTTCCAAAACAAGCCGGTCTCATCCATATTAAAGACTTGTTTCGGCTTGTATCCACCTTCAGCGATAATGTTCTTGAAAGTCTCGTTCGCGTAAGTTTCAGCAGCGGTAGTGTCAGCGGAAGCAGCCTCGCTATGCAGGGAAACGCTTTTCAGGCCGAAGCGTTTCTGAAACTTCGCGAACCATCCTTTTCTGGTGGAAAAATTTTGTTTCTGAGGCTGGGAATCAGTGGATGTTCCTGGTTGAGGTTCATCTACAACATCATCATCTTCAGCATGGTCGCCATCGTCGTCTTGAGGTTCTTTAGCTGCAAAATTCTCATACAAGCTCAAAGCCTTGGTTCGGATGGTGTTCGTATCCAAGGCTATGTTCTTCTTCCGGCAGTCGGCAATCCAGACTGCTAAAGCACCTTCCATGCGTACGATAGTTTTATTATGCGTGGTAACGACTCGCTTCGCTGATCTGCTATAGGTGATGGTAGCCATCTTTCTAATGTTCGCCTCGTCCTTCTTGATGTAGCGAACGGTGGATTCGTTCACTCCAAAATGGCGGGCTGCGGCCGCGTAACTTCTGCCTTCTTTTAACATATCGAGAAGCGTCACCTTCTCAGCAATCGTCATCACCTTTCGGTGGCGTTTAGGCTCACTACCAGCGTTTAGGCTCACTACCAGCGTTTAGGCTCACTACCAGCCTTAGTAGAAGCAGAACGCTTGGGAGCCATTGTACAGTAGGGTTTAACAGAGTTCAACAAAAAATTCAACTTAAAACAGTCACGCACAGCACAGATTAAAGTTCACAATAACGTAGCAACATCTACACAGCGATAGAGCAGCAGACAAAGTGGCCGCGAAAAGATGCTGGAGGTTGGAGAAGTGGTTAAAACACCAATCACAGGCTATATTACAAAACTTGGGTTCTGATTCGTCATCTATCAGCGCTTGAACCAATCACAATCCGTCTTATATGCTACGTAGTAGTTACCAATTCAAAGTACAAGGTACCCTACGTATACAGTACAGCTTTATGTACGCTATATTATGCTTGTTTTGGTGTAGGATATGTCTCTCTCTCTCTCTCTCTCTCTCTCTCTCTATCACTGTTTTTGTTTCTTGTCCTATTGTGTGTTTTATTGGATATCTCTCTCTCTCTCTCTCTCTCTCTCTCTCTCTCTCTCTCTCTCTCTCTCTCTCTCTCATCACTGTTTTTGTTTCATTTCTCATTCTATGTGTGTCAATCTCTCTCTCTCTCTCTCTCTCTCTCTCTCTCTCTCTCTCTCTCTCTCGTACGCTTATTCGAGATGTGATTTTTGCAACAAAGAATTTTATTGGATGCAGTACTACGTACGTATACATACAAAAGATTCATGGAAAAGATGCACATCCATTACATTTGTAGTACAGTAGTAGCCATCAGCAGCCTTACACCATTCTAATACGGTATGACTGCATCTGATTTGCGTTTCATGTTCAATTTAATTTTACTACGTACTGTATACTGAATTATCGTATGATCACATTCTCTTTTCGTGTTTTATTTCTTTCTGTACTGAATTATATGTCATATGTAATGCAATGAACAATCAGTAAGAGCAGATATTACTAATTACAGTATTAATGGAATTACAGGTAACGAAATATCGTATTTGGGGTCTTCATATATCGCGGTACAGTATTTTCTAAATTTCCGGAAAATCCGCGATATGTTTATATATATGGGTTATGAAAAAAATCCGCGAAGTGGTGAATCCGCAATGGTCGAACCGCGAAGTAGCGAGGGCTCACTGTAAACAAAAACCACCCAGGCTATCAAGTCTAGGGGCTAGGCTAGAACCCTAGCCTACGATCGGCTACCTATGCTCGCCGAAAAAGGATACTATTCGGCATAATATAACTAATTCCTAGCAATGAAGACTAAATAACTAATGCTGATAATTAGTTACAAGACCGGGAAGGGTTGTTTTGGCTAACTAAATAAAGCATGCGAGGCAAACAACCGCGTCCAACATGACGCCTCCGGTCAAGGCACAGCTCCGCCACAAAACACGGTATTTTAAGATAAAAAGGCGTTACTTTACGGCTGGAGCTTATTTATACAATACAAGAATATGGTACTCAACATTCCAGAAGATTGCGACATGATGAAATACTTAGCGAACAACTGGGAAAAAGCACCTGGTCATATACACTACGTAAGAAGGAATGACGATGGCGCGCTCCGGCTGCGTCATCCAAGATGGCGGCCGGATGTTGACGTCGCCGAGTACCAAAACAGTAACGGAGGAGGAGAACTTTGTAACGGCTCCTCCCATAACTTGCCACCATTTCCCCCTCGAAGCGTCAACGCTATGTGGGGTGCAGATAGCTATGTGGCGTGTCAAGCATACGTCCCCTGTTGATATACGATATCTTAAAGGGAAACCTTATGGGTACTCGCGCCAGAAGTTAGAATTCTGTGAAACCTTTAGTTTAATTCTCTGGGAATATCTACTGTAGTCATATATACCCTTAGGAAGCTACTGAAGGAACCTTCCATCAGGACGACATGGCTTGAGCCCAAAAATAATAATAATAATAATAATAATAATAATAATAATAATAATAATAATAATAATAAAATTTAAAATAATAATAGTAATAATAATACGAGTCCACCATTCAAACTTAAATAGTTATTATGGAAATTATTAAATTTACCGTTGTTTTGAAATTATTGTTAATATAATTATTACAATATTCATTATTATTAATATTATTGTTAGGAGTGTTGGTAAATTTATTTGCTCATCCTATCAAACAACCCAATACAATAATAATAATAATAATAATAATAATAATAATAATAATAATAATAATAATAGTAATAATAATAATACTAATACGAGTCCGTCATTCAAACTTAAATAGTTATTATGGAAATTATTAAATTTATCGTTAGGTTTAGAAATTATTGTTAATAAAATTATTACAATATTCATTATTATTATTATTATTGTTAGGTGTGTTGGTAAATTTATTTACTTATCCTATTATCTTTCTTTGATACGATAACACCTGAATAAACAGATGTAGGAATGTCTATTGATGATGATAAGCCATGATACTTGATACGATAACATTGGATAGTGAAAGAAATATTCTAAAAGCAGTATTTTATTTATCTTATACAACCAGACATCTTTTTATATGCATGTATTTCTCATTTCTCCTATCATACAAATTTTAATCGGATTTGTAAGAATGCTTCTGTCATTCTTGTGAACTTCTTGAAGGTCATCATAGTTCTCTCGAATCCCAACCTCACTGCGCTCCACGCTTTAGATTTATTAGTTTTCATCCTCCACTGCTGAGATAAATGGTCCGGTGGGAAGCCTGATAAGGCGTAAAACAAATAACTCATTAGACTCATAACGACACCTCCACTAAGGAATAAATTAATCCCAGGAATAATTCCCGTCCCTAATTAATACAGTAAATGAATAAAAAAGAAAATAGAAATTAACTCACTGTCATGGATATAAATAAACTTGTGCAAACGTGGGACATCCCCTATCATGACTATTTTTTAATAATTACACAGGAATTATTCATGGTTATCCCTCATTCTGATGCATTCTTTATATGTAATCGCTCTCTTTTCCCCCTTTCCACTCAGAGCAGTGTCTCCTCATCAAGCGAGTGAAATAATAATTAGTTTCTATTCCATCATTCAGCCTTAAAATATGGAAAACATGGTCTTTCCTATCTGTAATGTATGCCATACCCCATAATGACTAACCGAATGTATGAAGAATAAACATACAACTCGCACTTTTACGATGAATCTGGATGTATTGGTATCATGAATTTGAATAATTCAAAGGATTTATTCCTCTTGAAGAAAGTCAGGAAGTGCTTACTGTATATCTCCGGGCTAACACCGTATCTATAAAAAATATGATATAATTTCCAGGTGACTTATCTACATAAAAGCACACCCAGTCTCCCATGCTATTAATGTTTGAAGAGGTTTCCAACGTATTTGCAATGGCGATAGCCTCTTCCCTGTATGACCCAAAGGTTACACCTCTCACATGATCAGGAGAAAATATGCCTAGGTACAGTATTTCCCTAATTTGTCCACCCTCCCTCTTAGAGCTCTATCCTGCTCTCTTGCATATATCAGTCCTAAGCCCTCACATCACCATAAATAATTCTGTCCGCATCAATCGATAAAATACCCGTAGTAACATGATGACATGGGGCGTTGTTACTGCTGTACTAAATTTTAAAATGATTCACATAATGGCAGACCTCTCTACGGGTAGAGCTTCTGTCATATCCTCATGTACGAAATTAAATTTAAACAATGGTTCTCCTCTCCGTAAAACTATTCAGGGATATGATATTCTCATGGTCTATGCTAATTTCCTTCGGAAATTCATAATATGCCTGCATAACTTTCTCCGGGAATGATGCATTTATATTATAAATGGTACTTCCGTTAATGGTGATATGTATACTATTTACATTTGCATTGTGGAAGAATAATAGAATAATAGTTTTCTTGTATAATCCCCTGTAAGTGTCTCATATCAATTGGTGCCAGTGTCATCTTGTATGGAATATATGAACCAAACGTACGTCTGATAGAGAGACTTGATGAATATTTATATTATAAAGGCTTTGGTAATAATGACTGATTCAATACAGCCATTGCGTTATAATGACGAGTGACACGATCTATCCATGACTTCGATTGCTGTATTGTGAAGTTATTTAGATGTCCCTCTTTATCCGTGTTCATAACTCAACTCTCATTCGCCAGCTTTAATCGAATTCTCAGATTGACAGAATCTATTAGATACATGACAATACATTGCTAAATCTATTAATAGATGGAACTAAGTGTTAATTCCATAAATTTTGAACTTCAGCGCCTGCTTAACTCTACTGTGATTTTCTTTCGTTCAAACCTTTACGTATATAATTTTCCAAGTGTGGAAGAGAATCCAAGGAGAATCACTGTTTGTGAGCCAAATTGCGAGGCTGATAATATGTTATTACTACGTAAATGCTAATTCAGTCAATAATTTACCTGTTTTTCTAGTAATCTGCTAACACAACTGGTCAGTGAAATTGGTCTGTAATCTTTTGGATTACTGGGATCTTTTCTGGCTTAGCTATTGTTAATATTATTGTCTGTTTACATGTATTTGGAAGTAAATGTTTGTTTCAAAGATGATTGTAAAACTCTCTTGGTAGGCCTTTGCCAAAAGGGGGCTATCTCATCATATCGAAATTTATATTATCTTTACTAGGGGCTGTTGAACTTCCTCGCTTTCGTTAAACATAAGTAATAAAGGTTTTCACTGAAACGATATCGTAAGTTTTAAGCTTTAAAATAAGTGGAAATAATCAATATAAACATTAGGCAACGCATTCCTAACGCAACATATATGCTAAATGTCTATTAGAAATGCAGGTGAATAAAATGGCAATAATAATAATCTTACGTATAACTAAATGATTATAATAATAATAATCCCTCTAAACTACAATTTGATAATGGAAATTCCAGCTCCTCTTTAGCAAACCTTTTATTGTGATAAATATCTTCACAGCGTCAAAATTATGTGCAATTGCTTCTCCTTTTTCTTTTGATGGATCGAAAGTGGGCATTCAGATTATTAATGCTATTTATGTTGTCAATATTTCGCCCAGTGAAATTTGAGATTGCTCGTGCATCATGAACCCAATATGCATGAATGCATGTCTTCCAGGCCTGCTAAAGGAACCAATAATTTTTTTTTTTTTTTTTTAAATTTCTGCTAGACATTCTTTTGCCACGGTATTATCCTGATTATTATTGCTTCTTTTCGAAAATGTAGCAAAATCTTATTAAAATACAGTTTCAATACACTCATTTCTATTGCTATATCAATGCGTTTGTTAATTGATTTCTCCTAACATTAGGGAACCAGTACTCAAATTTTAAAATCTTTTATTTAAAGTTTATAATTTTCTTCCAGTGGCGCGCTTTTCTTTTATTAACTGGGTTATTGTATCTGACCACCGAGGAACCGAGTGTTTCATTGGTTGGACATTAGTCAGAGATACATTTGTCTGGCGTTTGTGTGATGAATTTCACAAAGAACCCTTGTTGTAATAAAGATACATGGCTTTATGTCATATGCTATTTATGCACCATTTCAAGAGCGGTTAGCATACTTGTAAAAGTAATAGCTAAGGAAACTTTATTTCGAAAGAAATTACTGCAAACCATTTTCAGCTGAATTGCAATAGAGAAATCGCCCACATCATCTCTGTAAATCTGTTTTCTTGACCTGTTTACCTCAGCCTATCCGATGATTATGAATCGAATAATTAAAATTAACATGAAAATTAGATGTTTTAACGACAAAAATGAATTCCCTTGAGATACCTGAGTTTGATTTGCTGTATTAACCGAGCTGAATTTGCTGATTATGGAAAGTCTTCGCCCTTTAATTTTGTGAAGTTCATGTCTTATCAAGGTGATTAATCGTTGTGAACATGAATGCATAGATTATATAATGCAAATCTTAATAAGTAGGATAAGGTGAAAAAAATTGCAAAACTTTTTACAGGAAGCTGAAAGTGAACTCTTAGAGACACAGCGTGACGTTTTCGTCATAGTTTTTATTTTTTTTATTTTTTTTTTGTCGTGGACGTTCTGCTAATACTACTGAACTGCTAAATTTCACCCTTCCAAAGAAGGTTGAATTACGAAACTCCACCTTTCTAATGAAGATTTAATGGCTAGACTTCTACCTTTAAATAAGGTTGAATTACTAAACTTCACTCTTTTAATTAAGATTGAATGGATAAATTTTCTATCTTTAATGAAGACTAAATTAATAAACTTCAGCCTCTCAATAAAGAGTGAATGGTTAAACTTCCACCTTTAATGAAGGTTAAATGGTTAAATCTCACCCTATTAATTATGAATAAATGGCTAAACATCACCCTTTTTTTTTTAAGATGATATGACTAAACTTCACCCTTTTAATGAATATTAAACAGATAAACTTCCCCCTTTTAATAAAGATGGGATAGCTAAACCCCTCCCTTTTAACGAAGAGTGAATGACTAATCTTCACCCTTTTTATACACATTAAATGGATAAGCTTCACCCTTTTGATAAAGATGTAATGGCTAAACTTGACCCTTTTATTGAAGATGGAAAGGCTAAACTTCACCCTTTCAATAAAGATTAAATAGATAAAATTCATCCTTTTAATAAAGATTAATTGGATAAACTTCACCCTTTTAATAAAGATGGAATGGCTATACAACACTTTTCAAGAAGATTGAATGGGTTAACTTCACCCTCTTAATTAAGATTGAATGAAATTTCTCTGGGTTTGTTCGTAAACGATTTCAGCTGTCAAATACTGGCAGATATATAAACCTGTTATTATCCGGGGCGTCCATTTAATGCTTTCAAGATAGAAGAGTTCACTTTTGAAACATTGAAAGTTTTCAGTATTTTCATTAAAAAAAATATGAGATTGATCTTCTATTCATTGAAACACCAATTTTTACCAATTATATGTTTTGAAAGGGAAGCAAAACCGCGGTAGCCATATTTTTTTTTTTTTTTTTACATCCAGAAGGAATACTTTTAAGGAGGGGGAGTGAATGGAAGTTAAGCAGGGGTGTGCTTTTATGTAGCCAAGTCACCTGAAAATTATATCATATTTTTTCATAGATATGGTGTTAGCCCAGAGATATACAGTAAGAGTTTAAACACTTTTAATCTATAGTGACATCATTATCCTGTCTTAATAAATTATGTCTGTTATTTACATGTTTATATATCTTTTTCGTTTGTGTATGTTATCGAAGGTTTCTTGATTTAATGTTATTTGTCTTTATCTATTCTATTTTTATGAAGTTAGCTATTTTATAGATGCCTAGCTGGGATGATTGTATCTAATTTTAGCTTAAATAATAATTTTAAACATAAGACTTTAGTTATATATACTGTATAGCTTACGTCTCTGACGTCACGGCAGAAAATTCAAAACTCGCGCCAATCGCCAATTGGATAGCCAGGTGTACCACCCCTGCACCCTAGCGAGGTACTTGGGAACCATTCCAGGAACCCTCATATATTCTCTGCCGTCGCTAGCGGCGACACGTGAATTCTGCTCTCGTCAATATTGATCTTATTTTGGTGAAGTACAAAACAAAACTTTGGTTGTTGACTCCCGCTTGTTTTTTATCTCGCTTTGGATATTCTTTAATTTGATTTGGATTTTAAAAATTTTGACCTTTGCTTGTCTGATTTCTCTTTAAATTTTCAAAATGGCCACCCCCCCTATAACTTTTTGGTTTTGTGAATAGTGGGTGTAAGACCCGAATGGCAAAAGCTTCACTTGACCCCCATTCTCTCTGTGTTGCTTGCAGAGGTAAAGAGTGTGATTTAAGAGATCGCTGTGATGAGTTTGTACTACTATAAGAGCATGAATGGATTGAGTTTGATAGGTATAGACGTAAACTCAAAAGGGATAGATTGAGGCGAAGTTCTCGCTCTTCTAAAGACTTTTCATCTTCCCATGTCATTAATCCTGTTCCTTCCCCTGTAGTGGTAGATCCTAATCCCACTATTGCAACTGCTAATGAGCCGTCACTCAAAGATATGTTAGTGGCGATTCAAGCGCTGAGCGCTAAAGTGGAATCGCTTGCTGCGGACAGAACACAGCTGATGTCCGATGTAAGGCAGTTGAAAGGTGAAAGTGCTAAAAGTGCAGTGAAGTTAAGTGCAGTGGAGGGTGCGCCTGCTCGCGTCTGTCGTCCTCCTAGTCCTAGACCTCTTCCAAGCTCCCCAACCCCTGGGAGAAGGAATGTAGAAAGGCGAAAGGAGACGAGAGGCTTGAATACATGAGCAGACGTCCCCTCGAACGTACCTGTGGGCGCTTCCCAGGATGTTCACCTTCACCAATGGAAAGGTGAGGTTAAGCGTTTCTTATCGTCTTTGAAAGTCCTCCGATTAAACGTGCTTATAGGACGTTGGACGCTTCCAAGGATCCTCCTATGCAGTCAGGACCAGGCTTAACCTCATTCCAGGCACCAGCGCAGCCTTCAAACTGGTTTTCACCTTCCAGGCGCTCTGTTCCTTTGAGCGATAAAGGAGAACTTTGTGGTTTCATCACCGATTTCACAACGTTCAGATCCTAATTTTGTTATGCTGCAAGACATGCAAAACAGGGTCTCGTCGTTTATGCAGAACTATCAGCGTAGCGACAAACCTCAAACCAGCATACGGGACAGTTTTGGTTGGGATCTAGACAGCGAGCAGGCTGTTCTACAAGTTTCGAAACAAGGATGTGTGGTCGAACGCCCTCATAGTCGAGGATCTAAGCTTCCTGCTAGCCTCTATAAATGTCCTTTAGGAAGTGATCGTGAACGTTCTCCTGAGTCCGCAGTTGACAGCCCCTATATAGAACACGAACGCCCTTACAAGCGCAAGGAGATCCTTCCGTCAGATCGTGTGCTCAAACGTCCTTCAAAGAAAGACGTTGGACGTCCTGTTAAACGTGTTACCGAATGTCCTTCCAAACGTGCTGCCGAACGTCCTGAGAAACAGGCTGCCGTTCGTCCTTCAAAGTAGGCTATCGAATGTCCTTCGAAACAGGCTCCCGAACATCCTACGGAACAGGCTGCCGAACTTCCTGCGAAACAGGCTGCCGAACTTCCTGCGAAACAGGCTGCCGAACTTCCTGCGAAACAGGCTGTCGAACGTCCTACATTTCATGACGCTCTTCACTCCTCAAATTATTTTAGTGAACGTCCTTCAAGTCGTGTTTCCGAACGGAAAGCAGACGAACAAGTCGCTGAACAACAAGGGGTTCGCAGCGTTGAACGCTTGTCAGGAATTGACGGCAAGCACGTTTCAGGATATGATCCTGAACGCCCTATCTCTTACCATATTTCGGATGTTAGTCTGGATTATGATAATGAGGCTCACTCTTTCCAAGAAGACATTGATGCAGTTCAAGTTCAGGAACTCTTTGACTCCGATCAAGTTGATCGCGAGCGTTCGGCTGAGCCGCAAGCGTCACGCCCGCTTAATGTTTCTCGTAATGATCCTGTTTCTATTGCTGTTGGTACTCAGGATATTTTTGAGAAGGAAACTGCTCTCAACTCTGCTGCTCCCGAAGGAACGTTGCCAGAGAAGGATATAGAAGGCCAGCTTTCTCCTATGGAGTTTGATGAAGTGTCGAATGACGAAGACTGTTTCTTTTCGTCATTCTGCCGACTTGAAGAAACTGATGAAAGTTTTTACGGAAGAGTTCTCAGACATTTTTGTGCCAGTGGCTCCCCGTTCGCCACCGTCTGAGTTTACTCTTGGGAAGGCCTCTAGGAAAGCTCCCTTTACCAAGATGGTGTTATCGCGCTCATCTAAGAGAGATCTTAAATTGATGGGTGACTGGTTAGTCTAAGAAAGCCTTAGGAAAAGCAGCTTTCTCCTTTCCTCCGGCTAGACTGGCCTCCAGGTCTAGTATCTGGTACGAGACAGGAGAAGTTCTCGGCTTGGGGGATACCTGCCTCTGCCCAGGGAGATTTCTCAAGGCCATGAGGAAAACCAAGATCTTCTGGTCTACTTTGGAGATGGACCACCTGCTCAAGGGCATATTTAGAGCCTTCAAAGTTTTTAACTTCTTAGACTGGACTCTCGGAGCTCTAGGTAAAAAAGTAGAGGGGGATACCTCTGCCCTAGTCCATTTGATGTCTTGTATGGACAAGGCTTTGCGGGATGGATCCAACGAACTAGCAGCTCTTTTTTTTCTGCTGGCATCTTTAAGAAAAGGGATCAATTATGCTCGTTTCTTTCGCTGGGGGCTACTCCCTTCCAGAAGTCTGAGCTGTTGTATACGCCTCTTTCTCCATTGTTGTTCCCACAAGAACTAATCAGGGAGATATTGGCAGCCTTGGCTCAAAAAGCTACTCAGGATCGTCTCTAAGACAGCCAGAAAAGCTCTTCCACCCTCATTTACGTCGCAAGCCTAAGGAAGAAACTTTCCCTAAGTTTTCTCAGCCCTTTCGAGGGAGATCTTCCAGCAGGGGTAGTTCCAGACCTGACGCTAGAAGAAATAAGAGAAGAGGCTTTAGAGCAGGGCGAAGCAGGGTCTGACTGCTTTCGCCTTCAGGCAGTAGGGGCCAGACTACTCAACTTCTGGCGAGCGTGGGAGAAGAGAGGAGCAGATCAGTGGTCTATCCAGATCTTGAAGGAAGGTTACAAGATCCCCTTTCAAGAGAGTCCTCCTTTGGTCTTAGTTCTTGTGGATCTCTCTCCCAGATACAGAGAGGAGGCAAAGAGACAAGCTCTATCGACCCAAGTGTCTCTTATGTTAAAAAAAGGGGGACATAGAGAAGGTACAGAATATTTGTTCACCAGGTTTTTACAACCGACTGTTCCTGGTACCCAAGAACTCGGGGGGATGGCGTCCAGTCCTGGATGTGAGTGCGGTGAACAAGTTCATCCTGAAGACAAAGTTCTCTATGGAGACTTCAAAATCAGTGCTAGCCGCAGTAAGGAAGGGCGACTGAATGGTCTCTTTAGACCTCCAGGACGCCTACTTCCACATCCCTATCCATCCGACCTTCAGACCTTACCTAAGGTTCGTCTTCAAGGGAGATGTCTTCCAATTCAGAGCACTATGCTTCGGCCTTTGCACAGCACCCCAGGTCTTTACGAAGCTCATGCTAAATGTAGCAAAGATCCTCCATTCAAGGGGCATAAGAGCCTCTCTGTATCTCGACGACTGGCTTCTCAGAGCGCACTCATATGATCACTGCCTGAAGGATCTTCAGACAACATTGAACCTCTCAAAAGAGCTGGGTCTCCTTGTAAACAAGGAAAAGTCTCTCTTGGTTCCATCTCGAGAGATTCTCTATTTGGGAATGACGATTCGAAGTCAGACTTTTCGGGCTTTTCCGTCTCCTTTAAGGATGGAACAAGCCAGATTGAAACTCCAGTTGTTTCTAAGCAAGAATATGTGTTCAGGAAGAAATAGATGAGCCTAGAAGGAACCCTCTCCTCCTTGGAACAATTTGTTCCCCTAGGAAGACTGAACATTCGTCCTCTCCAGTTCCATTTCAACAGCCATTGGAACAAGAAGAAAGACCTAGAAGCGATGTCCATTCCGATTATGAACGCCATCAAAGACTGCCTTCGGTGGTGGAATAACCGAACAAGTTCCAGGAAGGTCTCGACCTATCACAAAAGAGCCCAGACCTTGTGTTATGCTCGGACGCAGGATGGGGAGCAACCTTAAACAAGTTGGAAGCTTCGGGACTATGGTCAGAGAACCAAAAGTCTTTACATATAAACCACAAGGAATTGTTGGCAGTTCTATTAGCCCTCAAAATTTTCGAGGAATCAGTCACCAACAAAGTGGTTCAGGTCAATGCGAACAACACGACAGCATTGGCGTACATTACCAAGCAGGGGGGAACTCACTCGATATCTCTGTATGAGACGGCAAAGAATCTCTTTTAGTGGGCAAGAGAGAGGAATGTTATACTGTACTTCTAATAATATTCATCCAAGGGGAGAAAAACGTAATGGCAGACAGCCTCAGCAGAAGAGGTCAGATCCTACCGACAGAGTGGACACTCAACCTTCATGTTTGCAAGAGCCTATGGCTTCTTTGGGGTCATCCATGCATAGATCCCTTTGCAACCTCAAAGACAAAGAGGTTAGAGGCCTATTGCTCCCGGGTGTCAGATCTAGAAGCAGTCCACATAGACGCGTTTCTTATGGATTGGTCCAACCTAGATCTGTACGCCTTCCCACCATACAAGATCCTGTACACAGTAGTACAGAAATTTGTAACATCCAAAGGGACCAGGATGACCCTAGTGGCTCCCTATTGGCTGTCAAGAGAATGGTTCACAGAGGTACTGGAATGGGCAGTAGACACTCCAAGAATACTTCCATTAAGAGTAGATCTACTGAGACAACCCCACTTGGAAAGATAATATCAAAATCTCCATGCTCTTCAGCTGACTGCGTTCAGACTATCGAAAGACTCACTAGATCTAGAGGCTTTTCGAAGGAGGCAGCTCAGGCCATTGCAAGAGCAAGAAGAACTTCAACTATCAAAGTCTATCAGTCCAAGTGGGAGGTTTTTAGAGAGTGGTGAGTGGTGTAGAGTCAACTCTCTTTCTCATCCAGTACCTCCGTCTGTCTGGGTAAGGTATAGGAGAGCACACACTTGTAAAGTGCTTCAAATGAGTGTGCTTGTCATCATTGCCAGATTTGTGGTCATTAAACAAGTGCACATAATCGCAAATAAGTGTTTGAGATGCAAGGAAATATCTCCCCTTGGAGAGAGCAGGCTAAAGGTGTGCATGGATCAAGAGGATTCCATGTAGCTCTGTCAGTGTGTGCACAAGTGTAAGAGTGTACTGTTTAGCGCACCGGAGGCTCACTAATGTTAAGTGTGCTAGTGTGAGAGCACGCTAAGCACAGACAAGGTAGACCAAGGCAGGGTTTTCCAATCTAGTCGAAGAACATTGTGCGTGTGAAGCGTCCCATTCGTTGTTGTGCTTACCACAGGCTCACTAATGTTAAGTGTGCTAGTGTGAGTGCACGCTGACCACATACAAATCTAGCAAGACAGGGTTTTTCGATTTAGTCAGAGAAGGTTGCGTGTTTGAAGCATCGTATTTGTAGGTAAATGATGATTCAGAGTCCAAACCCCTACGTGCACCAGGGAATATTGTTCGTTAGTGCATGATCAAACATTGAAGGACTATGTGCTCTCTTTCAGGAAGGAGAACTTGTTCCTCCCGGTACCATCTTTTATCAAATTTGTAGGGGTTAATGAAATCAGGGAAGTTTGACTTAAGGGAGGAATGTTAACCAGCCACTCGAGTTTAAAACCAATAACAATGTCATAAAATGCTGAAGTTCATTTTCTTCTGAGGGATCAAGTCCAAAATCGTAGCACAGCGTAGTCAACAGGAACAAGAGTTAAAGAAATAAATTTTCAAAAGCCAAGTTTAAAGAGAAGTGAAAGGGACGTCTGTTATTCGGGGGGGGGGAGGAATACTGGCATAAGGAGCAGGGCTTCCCCGCAACTAGCTAGTAACTACCGACACCTTTTTTCAAGTTTTTATCTGCCGAGTTCTAGCTGCTCTTGAATTAATCGCCTACTATAGGTTTGTATTCATATAGGAACAAAATCTGATTAGGTCAGATTGTATTGTTATTTGATGCTGGTATTACTGTTTATCAACAATTACTCAATGTACTTAAGATTTTTTTTTTAAGTGGCATTATCAACTTAAGTAGAGAATTATAAGATGGTCACAATTTGACTGGTTGCTATGGGGCATTAACATCTATGGAAAGAGTATAGTAGGTGATAATTGGATTAGTGCAAAGGTGAAAGGACAGTTTTATAAAAGTGTAGTTAGGCCAGCTATGGTGTATGGAGCTGAAACTTAGTGAATTAGACTTTTAGAAAGGAAGTTAGAAATGGCAGCAATGAGTATGTTAACCCTTTTACCCCCAGGCTATTTGGAACTTTCCAACCCTTAACCCCCAGGCATTTTATTTTCAAGCACATTTTGCAATATATATTTTTTAAATTGCTCTAACAGCCTTAATTTTTGTCAGAGAGAGGTCAGGTTGGTCTCATTCTTTTGGAAAATGCCTGAAGTTTATCATTAAGTTATCAAAAATATGACAAACTTATAACAGAGTTTGTATTTTTCCTAACATACAAACCCGAATTCTTTACTATAGGAGATATTCTAGCACGAGCTGGAAAATATGGCAGAAAACCTTAACAAGGTCGTTAACGACCGGACCGGTAGTTATCCCCCAGATGGGGGTGGGGGACTGCCGGCCGGTAGCTACTGAGTACCTTCAATCGGATTCTAGCTAGGACTATCTACGGGGCGGCGACGGCGGGAAGATTTGAGTAAAGAATTCGGGTTTGTACATTAGGAAAAATACAAACTCTGTTATAAGTTTGTCATTTGTTCCTACACTAAATACAAACCCTCATTCTTTACTATAGGAGACCTAGTCTTGAGGTCAGGGTGGACGAAGTATTTTCTATAGTCCTCAGACTAGACTCTATAATGAACAATCTCACATTAACTTCTCTGTAGATCCCCAAATCCAGCATGACTGAAGGTTTGTAAATACGTAGAAACCGAAGTTTCAGTGTGAAGAGGGTTGGAAGTAATACCAGGGCCCTTTCATACCAAGGGTTCCCCTGACCTTGAAAGGGGAACCCTCGTGACAACGAGTATAACTTATACCCTGTGATAGGAGTCAGATGAGTTTCATACCTTATTTCCATTGACGAGTCCAGCCGAAACTGGTCACAGACTAGGATACCCAGAAAGGAGGAAGAAGAAAGATCAGAAGATAGATGGATGTTCTTCTAAACCCAGTGTAACTTAGAATCCTCGAACAATGGCTACTGTCCCCTGAAAGGGCGTGAAGGTAGCTACAGCACCTGCTGACCTGCCACAATAGGGCCTATAGAAAAGGTGTTTAGAGACCTATGTGTCACATCTGATAAATAGTGAGAGGTTAATGTAGACTGGCGCTTCCAGACTCCAGCTCTTAAGACTTGGGAGACTGAGAAATTCTTCTTAAACGCCAGCGAGGCAGCCACTCCCCTAACTTGATGGGCTTTGGGTTGAGCTGCCTCAATCTCCGTGAACAGCTCTCGCAATAACTTTCTTGGGCCAGAAAGAGATGGTGTTGCGAGAGATTCTCTTCTTAACATTGTTGGTACTGAGGAAGAGATGACGGAGATGTGGTCTGAAAGGTCTGGTGCGTTTCAGGTATTTCCTTAATGCCTTGACCAGGCACAGTAGCAATTTGTCAGTATCCTGAGTTGCCCTGTTGAGGCTGGAAAATTGAAATTCCTTAAACCTCTCATCGGCAGACGAAGGATTCTGGGTTTTGGCCACAAAGCCTGGCACGAAGCTGAGAGAGACTTCCCCCCATCCTCTAGAATGGGTGACTTCGTAGGATAGACCGTAAAGTTCACTAACCCTATTTGTCGAGGCCAGCGCTACTAGGAAGACGGTCTTAAGGGTAAGGAAGAAATCAGAGGTCCTATTTAAGGGCTCATACGGAGGGCCCTTTAAGGAGCGTAAGACCAAGGACACGTTCCAGGGTGGTGGTCTAATCTCCACTGGGGGGCAGGATCTCTCAAAACCTCGAATCAACAAGGAGATCTCTTCTGAGGTGGAAAGGTCAACTCCTCTCAGTCTGCAGATGAGACTTAGGGCTGCACAATAGCCCTTAATTGCAGAGATTGACAGGTGTTTCTCATCCCTTAGGTAAACAAGGAAGTCTGCGACTAAAGGGAGAGAGGGATCGAGTGGAGACACGTCTCGCCCTCTACACCAAGCTGCAAACACTCCATTTCGCTTGGTGGAAGATTTGCGCAGGTGCCTGGGCATGTGTCCGGCCACTTTCCCTGAAAAGCCTCTGCTTCTGAGGAGAGACTGGACAGCCTCCAGGCGTGATGTTTCAGGAAGGGAATTCTCCCGTGGGGGATACCACTGTGTGGCTGCGTCAACAGACGGGGTTCTGTAGGTAAAAACCTCGGCACTTGAACCAGCAGGGAAAGGAGATCTGCGTACCACTCTTTGCTTGGCCAAGCCGGAGCTATTAGAGTTAGTTTGCCGTCCCGTGAGCTCCTGAGTTTGTTGATCACCCTTCTGAGCAGGCAAAAGGGAGGGAAGGCATAGGCGTCCAGGTTGTCCCAGGAGTGTTGGAGGGAGTCCTGGATCGCTGCTTGATGGTCTGGAACTGGGGACCCGTGGCAGGGAAGTTTCGCATTCAGAGATGTGGCGAACAGATCTATTGTGGGAGAACCCCACAAAGCTATTACTGTCTTCGCTACTCGAGGATCCAAAGACCATTCTCCACTCAGCACTTGGTGATGCCTGCTCAGCTGATCTGCCACGATGTTTCTCCGGCCCGGAATAAACCTAGCTGAAAGGGAAATGTTGTGGCTTTCTGCCCACTGGCAAATCTGGACAGCCAACAGACAGAGGTCTCTTGCCAGAGTACCCCCTTGCTTGTTGATGTACGAGACGGCTGTGGAGTTGTCGCTCATCAGAACCACCTCTCGTCCGTGTAGATCTTCCACAAAGAATTTTAGGCCTTTCCAGGCAGCTAACAATTCTAGAAGGTTTATATGGAAGGTTTATATGGAGAGACCTCTCTATTGGTGACCAAACTCCTGATGCTAATTTGGGGCCTAGGTGGGAACCCCATCCCCGTAGCGACGCGTCCGGGGTGTTCTCTCTGGACGACCACCAATGAAGGTCTTGTCACACCAGACTTGGAACCTCCACTGCCCTGAATGGGGAGTCTGACTTCTGAGATCAATGGGTCTTTCTCATTCTCGATCTCCCCCCTGGGACCAGTTTTTCCAGAGAGGCGAGATGGCCCAGAAGACACTGCCACGACTTGGCTGAAGGTGGTAGTGGAGATAAGAGATGGGCGATAGATTGATCCAGTCTCCGAAGCCTGTCTTCCGACGGAAACACTCTCCCTGCCTGGGTGTTGATGGACATACCCAGGTAGGTTAAGGCTTGGGTCGGAGTTAAGCAAGACTTCTCCGCATTTACAAGGATCCCCAGATCCTTGCAAAGATTCAGAAGTCTTCTCAGATGATCCAGAGCTAGCTCCTTGGACGAGGCCAGGAGAAGCCAATCGTCCAGATATCTTGGCAGACGCATCCCTTGTTTGTGCGCCCACGAGGATACGAGTTCGAAAACTTTTGTAAAGACCTGTGGGGCGGTCGAAAGGCCAAAGCACAGGACTTTGAACTCGAAGATTCGACCCTGAGCCAGGAAGCGTAGGAATTACCGAGAAGTGCGATGGATTGGCACTTGGAAATAAGCATCTCTTAAATCTACAGATGCCATGAAGTCTCCTGGACGAACTGCTTGGGTCACGGAGGCCGCATTCTCCATTTTGAATGGAGTCTGCTTCACGAACAGGTTCAGGGTCGAAAGGTCTATCACTGGTCTCCAACCCCCCGAGGCTTTCTCTACCAGAAAAAGGCGACTGAAAAACCCCGGGGAGGAGTCGGAGATCTCCTGAATGGCGTCATTTAGAAGCATGCTCTGTATATCCCGAGCTAGGGCTTGCTGTTTCCCGGGATCACGAGGGACCTGGGAGGACGAGATCGGGGGAGGAATTAGAGGAGGAGGAGAGTCTATGAAGGGAATGCGATATCCCCAACGAAGCACCCTCATGGTCCATTGCATGGCTCCCATAGCTTTCCACCTCCTCCAACTCTCCTGCAGGCACCTCCCTACGCACTGCGAGAGGGGAGACGTGACCCTATTTTTGTCTAGGGTTCCTCCCTCTGCCTTTAGCCTTGGGAGGAGGCGACTTTCCTCTGCCCATAGGCTTGGGTGTAAAAGAGGGGCGGCTGAGGTTCTTGGCTGGCAGCGGAGTTGCGACTGTTGCCTTAGACTGTGGAGTTGGCTGCTGTTGCATTGGACGAAAGGAGACAGCCTTTTGCATCGCAGTGTCCTGCTCTCCTTCCTCCAAGTCTCTAGGGTAGAGGAGACTGCTTGTCTAGAGAAGAGGAGAGGTTGAAGAAGATCAGAGTTCCTCAAATCCGATTTCTCAGATTTACCAATGCTCCTATGCAGTCTGGAGACTACTGATTCCCTTTTGAGAATCTAGTTGCCCCACATCGTCGCGGCTGTAGCCGTTAGGAAGTCCATTGTCTTGGCCCCAGCAGCCAAGACTTCCTGCAGGGACTGCATGGAATTCTGGTTTGAGAGGTCCTCATGACTGGCAAGGTAGCCCACTGTGCCAGACCATGTGTCAAACCAGGAAAGTGCCTCTAGAAGAGACATTGACGCTGTGTCGCTGATTCCATTGTCGAGGCTTCTGCTGCGGTAAAGGAGACTGGAAGGGAAGAGTGTCTCTCTGCAGAGCAGCCAGGTGTAAGCCTTGCTGTGAGCGGGTCTAGTGTCAGAGGAGAAGGATTAGTGTCCCTGACCTTGTAAAAGCGCCTTTGCCTCGAGAAAGGAAACTGCAGTAATTTGTGGGATCCTTGAGACTTCAAGGAATTCGCCTCCCCCGAGACCGCCTGCGAGACCTTCCTCAGACAGCCTGCAGTGTGAATAGACCAGGAAAGTTCGATTCTGGTCTTAGGGTTTGGTGGAGGGCGACATAGTCTGTCTAATGCTGGAGCGTCGGTATGACGAGGCGACAGGTGTAAATCTCCGAGACCTGAGATGTTACACATTGTTCTTAGAGCTCTCAAATAAGGCGGACTCTAACTCTTTTGACGGTTGTTCCTCCGAGGAATCCTCAGGTCACGCTAATTCCTCGTGAGGGAGGGCGGTTTAAGCCCGAATGTCTGAAGGCAATGGCGAGGTAGCATACTCCATTGCCGACAAGCCAGAGGAAGGCTGAGCGCTGGTTGATGGCACCGTACGCACAGGATCCTGCCTCGAAATTGAAGGTTTAGCCGAAGGTGACCGAACTAACGGTACAGTGAACCCTCGTTTATCGCGGTAGATAGGTTCCAGACGCGGGCGCGATAGGTGAAAATCCGCGAAGTAGTGACAGCATATTTACCTATTTATTTAACATGTATATTCGGACTTTTAAAACCTTCCCTTGTACGTAGTACTGTTAACAAACCACCCTTTAATGTACAGAACACTTAATGCATGTACTACAGCACCCTAAACTAAAACAGGCACAAATATTAAAGGCGATTTTATATCATGCGTTTCCTAAACACCTAAAAAGCACGATAAAAAATGGCAACCAATGTTTTGTTTACGTTCATCTCTGATCATAATGAAGAAACAAACTCATTTAGTGTACACATATATGTATTGGTTAGTTTTTGCATCGATTATATTGATTATACAGTAATGTATGTTGATTTTTTTATTACCAATGTTTTAGTTTACATATTTTTCTTAGGACTTCCAAATGAAATCTTTTTCTTTATGACGCCGCCTGAAACGACGGCGTGTACGCTCAGTAAACAACCACGCTCAGAACAAACAAGGCATTTAACGCGCATGATGATAGTGATAAATAATGATACAGTACATACAGTATTTACAGTAAAAGCATTTACAAAATATGTTACCTTACAAATATAAATTATACAGTACTTGTACGTAGCAAAGCAGGAAAACAATTTGAGAGAGAGAGAGAGAGAGAGAGAGAGAGAGAGAGAGAGAGAGAGAGAGAGAGAGAGAGAGAGAGAGAGAGAGAGAGATTGTTTTACGTACGTAAATGTAAATTTTAAACAAAAAAAATATGATAGGTTACAACATGTAGACTTTTAAAACCTTCCCTTTAACTTAATGCATACAGTACGTACATTACTAAACTATAAAACAGGTTAAAGTAAAAAATAAAGATTGTTACTGTACTCACCACGAAAGAAGTTGAAGAAAAACTTGAATGGTGATGGCGATAAATTTGCTGCACAGTAGAAATGATGATGATGAAGCTGATGATGTGTTCTACTGTGCAGTCAATGATAGTATTTTACGTCTCTTCAGACGGAGGTGTCTTTTCCTGGGACACCTCTTCAACTTCTTCCTGGGAAACTTCTTCAATTTCTTCCGAAGGCGTACTAGCAGGAGGAACTGGCTCTTTTTTGCGAGGCTGGAAGAACATTGTGATCGGAAGTTGTTGCCGCTGCTTCTTTTTTCGATCCAAGAGCATCCTGTAGGGAGTCATGATGTCATCGACCTTATTTGAGAATTGCATCGAGCGAACCATATCCTCGTCCCACTCTTGTAACATTTCTTTCGCCTCCTTCATATGGTTGCAAAACTTGGCAAGCCGTTCTAATGTTAAGCCCGTTTCTTCGACATTTTCTTGGGTCTCTTCCTGGGTACCCTCACTTTCTTCCTCACTTGCCGATTTCGTCAGGTCTTCGAGGTCTGCGTCAGTTAGGGGCTGGGAATGGCAGTCCAACAACTCGTTGACGTCTTCAGTCGTCATGTCGCCAAACCCGTCACCTCCAATTATGGCAGCCAACTGCACAGATTTCCGTATTGCAGAGTGTTGGATTTCCGACGGAGTAAATCCCTTGTCGTCGTAAACAATATCGGGCCACAGCTTCTTCCAGCTCGCATTCACGGTTGCAGGTTTCATCTCTTGAAGTGCCTTTTGAATATTCTGCAGGCACGTGGCTATGGTGTACTGCCGCCAGTACGCCTTCAAGTTGAAATCTTCATCCTCGTCATCTTGGGCAGCATCCACACACGCAACGAGGTCCGCCAAGGTATTCTTCGTGTAGAGGGCCTTGAACGCCCTGATAACCCCCTGGTCCATCGGTTGAATTAATGACGTGGTGTTGGGTGGCAGGAACTCAACCTGAACGCCCTCACGCGACAGGTCAGTTGCGTGTCCACCAGCGTTATCCATAAGGAGAAGGATCTTGAATGGCAAGCCCTTCTCTAAGAGATATTCATGGACTTGCGGGATGAAACACTGGTGGAACCAGTTGGAGGTCAGCATCTTCGTAATCCATGCTTTTTGATTATGCATCCAGTACACGGGAAGGAGATTCTTATTTTTATTTTTCAAAGCGCGAGGATTTTTCGACTTATAAATAAGCCCCGGCTTTAACAAAAATCCAGCAGCATTGCCACACATCACGAGGGTAACGCGATCCTTGAATGCCTTAAAGCCAGAGGCTTTGGCTTCCTCTTTGAACAGGAAAGTTCGCGACGGCATTCTCTTCCAAAACAAGCCGGTTTCATCCATATTAAACACTTGTTCCGGCTTGTATCCACCTTCAGCGATAATGTTCTTGAAAGTCTGGTTCACGTAAGTTTCAGCAGCAGCAGTGTCAGCGGAAGCAGACTCCCCATGCAGGGAAACGCTTTTCAGGGCGAAGCGTTTCTGAAACTTCGCGAACCATCCTTTGCTTGCGGAAAAACGTTTCTGAGGCTGGGAATCAGTGGATGTCCCTGGTTGAGGATCATCTGCATCATCATCATCTTCAGCATGGTTGCCGTCGTCGTCTTTAGGTTCCTTTGCAGCAAAATTCTCATATAAGCTCAAAGCCTTTGTTTGGATGGTGTTCGTATCCAACGCTATGTTCTTCTTCCGGCAGTCGGCAATCCACACAGCTAAAGCACCTTCCATGCGTACGATCGTTTTATTACGCGTTGTAACGACTCGCTTCGCTGATCTGCTAAAGGTGATTGCAGCAGTCTTTCTAATGTTCGCCTCGTCCTTTTTGATATAGCGAACGGTGGATTCGTTGATGCCAAAATGGCGGCCGGCGGCCGCGTAACTTCTACCATCTTTTAACATGTCGAGAAGCGTAACCTTCTCAGCTATCGTCATCATCCTTCGGTGGCGTTTAGGCTCACTACCAGCCTTACTAGAAGCAGAACGCTTGGGAGCCATTGTACAGTAGGATTTAACAGAAAGTTCAACAAAAAGTTCAACTTAAAACAGTCGCACACAGCACAGATTAAACTTCACAAACTTAAGAACGTCTACTCAGCAATACGCGGAAAGAGAAAGTGAACGATCCAGCCCCGCGAGAACTTTGATGCTGCGGGTAGAAGATGCGGGCAAAACACCAATCACAGGCTAGATAACAAAACTTGAGTTTTGATTCGTCATCTATCAGCGCTTGAACCAATCACATCCCGTCTTACAGTACTAGGATGCGTTGGTTACTCATAGAAGATGCCCCGCGCATAATGAACGTACGTAGATTAAGTACAATACCGTAATATTAATAAATAATGATAATAATACTGTACAGTAATAATAATAATAATAATAATGATAATAATACTGTACAGTAATAATAATAATAATAATAATGATAATAATAATAACAATAATAATTTTATTAACAACAACAACAATAATAATAATAACAATAATAATAAAAATTTACGTACGCTATTTTACGCCTCTCTCTCTCTCTCTCTCTCTCTCTCTCTCTCTCTCTCTCTCTCTCGTACGCTTACAGTATTCGAAATGTGATTTTTGCAACAAAGAATATTATTGGATGCAGTACTGTACTACGTACGTATACATACAAAAGATTCATGGAAAAGAAGCACATCCATTACAGTACACACCATTCTAATGTGGTATGACTGCATCTGATTGGCGTTTCATGTTCGATTTAATTTTACTACGTACTGAATTATCGTGTGATCACATTCTCTTTTCGTGTTTTATTTCTTTCTGTGCTGAATTATATATCATATGTAATGCAATGAACAATCAGTAAGAGCAGATATTACTAATTACAGTATTAATGGAATTACAGGTAACAAAATATCGTATTTGGTTGTCTTCAGATTTCGCGGTATTTTCGAATTTTCCTGAAAATCCGCGATATGTATATATATATGGGTTATGGGAAAACCCCGCGAAGTGGTGAATCCACGATTGTCGAACCGCGAAGTAGCGAGGGTTCACTGTAATGTCTCAATAAGAGAGTGGGTTGAACGGCAGCCTTGCCTTTCCCCTCTGTTCTCAGCCGAAGAGGAGAAGGGCTGAACCCCTGGGTCTTCTTTCACAGTTCTCGCAAAGCCCGTATTTCGTAATTCATCAGAAAATACGGGAATGGGTGCTGATCTGTCTAAAACGCGAGGGCGCGGCGAATAACCTCGCGCGGATATGTCCGGAGACTTGCGCGCTCGGAAGTTTGACGCACGGGAGTGCTCTCTCTGAAGATACCAAGCGACGGCGAGAAGTGTTCTCTCTCGCTTGCGCAGCGTGAGCTGAACTCCTCGTGAATAAATGTGAAGGAGAGGAATTGGTTGGTTGCGTTCCGGGCGCGATCAGACTTGACCTCGCCCCGACGGGAGCGCTTATTGCGCTTGAGAGAATACTCTCGTGAAGAAGAGCGCGAACGTCTTGTAGAGCTCTTCTTCTTATAGCGCTTAGATGATTCCCCGCGAGAGGAAGATGATCGCGAGGCAGAGCGATAGCGCGAGGAAGTATTCCTCTTATGTTTGTGACGAGAGCGCTTATCACTTCTCGGCGAGACATTTCGTGACGAGATAGAAGGCGAGGAAGAACGAGAACGATAACGTCTCTTCCTATGTCGCCTCTCTCTCCGACGAGAACGTCTTGGCGACGGAGAGAGAGCTCTCCTTTTCCTCTTCTCTCTCTCTCTCTCCTATCCTCTAAGGACCAAGGCGACGAGGACGAGGAGAAGAAGGAGGAGGAATCGTGATGAACACGCTTGCGACGTTGTTTCGTAGTAACGCAAGCGAGGGGCGAAGTAGGCTCCGCAGGAGCTGACGTTATTACCTCCGCTGACACTTCAGCGGCCGCCGATTGAGCTGATGGGATATCGGCGAGGCCCCGGACCCCCTGAGGGATCCAAAACAGAAGGGACCTAAGGTAACACTGTGCCTGCGAGGAACTGGTTCCACACCTCCACCGAAGGAGAAACAGGAAGTCCAAGGGCCGGCTATACTGTTCGCACGCTATCTGGAAGAGAAGCGGTAGTAGAATTATTTCCGATAACAGAAGAAATTATTCCACCGGGGGAGGTCACTTGATACTCCTGCACCGGGGGAATGAGTGTTAAATCAATGGTGCCGCTCTTCCTTGACTTCCCCCCGGAGGAAGGAGGCAAGGAAGAATCTGAAGGAAGAGATCGAGAGACCGAAGAGGAGGCCCGACACTCCTTACCTTTCGACGGCGAACCTGGAGTTAATGAGTCCTTCTTGGATTTCTTCTTCTTCCTCTTCATGAACTTATCCCACTGCGTAGGCGACCATTCCTTACATACTTGGCAGGGGGAGTCTTCAGCACACCTATGACCCCTGCATGAAGGGCATAGGGAATGAGGATCCACCTCCAGCGGTGACATAAATGTGCCACAAGCTTTCGGGGGAATCCCGGGACACTTCCTCAAATTAGAGGACATCACATCTAATTGAAGAGAAAAAGAAAAAGTTAATGAAAAAAAAAAAAATTAAAGAAAGGGTAGTCTGCCAGTCAAACAAAACCGGGAGCAGAGGTGTTACCACTGCGACGGCTAGAATTCGATTGAAGGTACTCAGTAGCTACCGGCCGGCAGTCCCCCACCCCCATCTGGGGGATAAATACCGGTCCGGTCGTTAACGACCTTGTTAAGGTTTTCTGCCGTATTTTCCAGCTCGTGCTAGAATATCTCCTATAGTAAAGAATGAGGGTTTGTATTTAGTGTAGGAACAAATGCAAAAAAAAAAAAAAAAAATGTAAATAGCATTTTTTTGCAAGGACGTACCAGTATGTCCATGGGGGTAAAGGGATGAGTTTTGTGAAATGTACCAGTATGTCCATTGGGGGTACAAGGGTTGATTTGGACATGTGGAGTTAGTAGATGGGTCAGGATCAGAAATGATTATATAAAGAGGAACACTCAAAGTAGTATAAAAAACAATTCAGCAAAAACGACTACAGTGGCTTGGGCATGTCATGTGGAGAGATCATATTTGCTGAAGGGTCATGGACATGGGGGAAGGAGGGGGGAAGGCCAAAGTTCAGATGGAAAGGTAAAGCAGTAAATGACATGCGGAAAAAAAGGATCAAAACAGGATGCCATGAAGAGAATAAAATGAGAATGAAAAAGACCCTATTTATAGATGAATAAAGGCTGCAAACGAAGAATAAGAACTAATAGAGCTTTATGTGCACAACGACTGGGCAGCAGCGAGTTATTTTGCATGGTCCCTTCAGTCTCCAAACTGCATTGATTTTAAAATCCATTTCCCCAATGATCTATGCAGCTAATCAGTTCCACCGTAGATTTCCAACTTTTCGGTCTAACTTATTTTAAGTTACTTTTTCTGGTGCTGTTTTGGTATGCGATCTGTCAAAGTCATTCTTTTGCTTTGATATGTAATCTTATCTGATAGTAGCAATCTCACTTGACTTCATGGCGAAGGAAGAACCATTAGATTTTCTAAAAAAAAAAATAAACACTGGGAATAATTATCTAAGAAAAAATAATCAGTCATTGATTTTCGCGTACGCAGCTTAACATTACCGCTTGCCAGTACATACGAAGCTTGATGGTTTTATTTTTTGCGAGCGAAGCAAGCACACAGCGAAGCAAGCACACAGCGAAGCAAGAACCATTAGATCTTTTTCTATTATTCTTGGTTTTCTACCTATTAAAAATATTGAGATAATGCCATAAATGAGATCGCATACCAAAACAGCACCCTTTTTACCCCTTTCATCTCTCTTGTACAAAGATCTTTTAGACAAGCCTTAGTATAGGAAGTGCGACTTTTCTTGACAATATGTTATAACAAACACGTAGTAATGCTTGTTAAATATCTGGCCGAAAGTTGCATATTTTTGGGCATAAATTTTCTATAAATTAAAAAAGTCATATACTGTAAGTAATATTTTATTGATGATAGTAAAGTATTTTCTATAAAAAGCTTTGATGTTTGACAGACATCCATGTACTGTGCTATGAGAGGAAATGTTTATTATTAATCATTCAGAAAATGACTGATTTAGCTCATGATTTTTGTCTTAATCATATACTGTATACAATTTACTATCAGAAGACTTCACACAGGACACTGGATATTTTCGTATGGTCAGTCACGTTACTCATATCCCCTGAAAGAGAAAAATAAAACTGTTTAGGTTTGAGAATTTTAATGAATACATTTATTCTTTCAAGTCAATAAAAATAAACTTTCATTCTGTAACATCAAATCAATAAAAATTAGTTCCAAATATTTTAAGTTTTTTCCCACTTCATTTAACTACTTAAAATCCCTCGATTTCTTTTAACAAAATCCCTAAAGTACTGTTATAACGTTAATTTAAATCCCAACCTATCACATGGAAAATATATTTCTTAAAAGCTAACGGATGAACATTTTAAAAATGTTTTAGGGGGTAATACAACAAAAATAATCACCACCACCAAAATCCTGTTTATTGAAATTTGACCCCAAAAATTATCCTTGTTTGTGAAAGTAAAATCTTTGAAAAAAAAAAAAAAAAAAAAAAAGGCTAATAACAATAAAATTATAGTACAGAAGAATGAAAGAACACCATATCAAAAATTGGTCCACAAATGCTTCATTAAAATCAGATAATGATAATCTGACTAAAATCTGTACTCGGAATAAACTGCAAACAACTAATATAAAAATTATCCTTCACTACCCTGGTTATCCACTGTAAATTACATCTGAAAAAGTGTTTTCATTAAAATAATCCAAAAAAAAGTGAAATTGATCCATTAATTTCCCATATAGTTACTGCCCATGTTTGCCCCAGGAGTTTTGCTATGCTAAATAGCCCATGTTTGCACCAGGAGTTTTGCTATGCTAAATACAAGACCAAAATTAAACATACAATAATTGAAAATACTTGCATACACTTTTATATGGCAGTGTTTAAAACTCAATGGGTTGTTGATCAATCGTAACAAATACACATCACGTTTGAGATATTACAGCCATGGGAAATACGAGCCCTAATTGCAAAATCCCTACAACCTAAATTATGAGCCTAAACCTAGATCTAAAATTTTTCTTTGTAAACAAAAAAATAAGCTGAATTGTTTGGCATACCCATATAGAGTACTTTGTTAACCAATCTCATGACACTTCATATTGCACCTGTGGGGTCCCCTCTTCATGCACCTTGGCATTGAATGACCTACCCAACACCAGACCCTAATGCTACAAATCAATCAATTGAGTTAAAATAGGCTATATGTACTTTCTTCAGTCAATAGTTGGTTGAAAGTCAAGAAAATTGGTTGGTCAAATTTGTCAATACAGGGTCACTGAACTGGTAAAAAGATAACAGCTCCAAAATACTGTAACTAAATAGTTCTGCCAACATGTAACGCTATATAGGTAATCTGGGAGCTTTTAAGAACTGATTCCAAGGGGAAAGATATAAATAAGTGTTAGAAAATGAAACTATAAATATAAAAAATTAATATTTAAATTTTTCTTAACCATACAAGCCTGAGACCTCTAATAGGAGGATAACTTTAATGAAGCTGCAACAGGCATAAAGCTTTTTAATGAGGTAAACACACTTTGACCTAGGACTTGTGGGGTGGTTGAGGCACAATGTGTAACTTAAAATGTCTCAGATTTGTATGGATAAGAAAAATAAGAATTTATTAAAAATTTTGTTCTTATACATTATACAAACCTTTGACATTTAATATGAAAATTATGGTTTGATGGTCTCACAAAGGAAAATTGAGATTGTGTTCTAGGAGATCGGCTTTTCACCCTACAAGTTCTGAGGAACAACTTCTGATGATCTAGGTTCTCGAGGTACTGTTGTAATGCCCCAAAGCACATCATCCCGATCGCTAGTCGTATATTGGAGAGAAGATGGAGGACGACTCAAACCTTGGGTCGTGCACAGCACGGTCTTGGGTCTGCCATATTATTTGGAACAAAGGACCCTAAGACCTACTTCCATTCCTCAGAACAAAGAACATCGAGACTTACTTACATCCTTCAGAACGACTAATGGCATTAATATATGTCAAACTTTTCCTACCCTTTTTGCAAAGGCTAAGGCAAGATTACAATCAGTCCCTAGTATCAGTTGGTGGTTTGAGTTCTCTATGTAAACAAGATTGCGAAGGTTCCCATATGCATGGACAACTCCCACAAACAGGGAAGGACCAAGCCCTTCAGCCTAAGAGTTGGCTCAAGGTTGAGTTATAGCCTTTAACCACAGACTGAGAGGAGCTCTTCCCAGCAAAGGTAGATAAGGAAATCAGCAGTAGTTAGTTGTAGAGAAGTATCCTGCTAAAAGGTCACTCATGAATGGCAGTGGCAAGGGAAAGGACACAGTCGTGGAGACTGAACAAATATAAACATGACTAGCACCCAAATTCCCTCTCCATTAAGCTAGGACCAGGGAGGGCCAGATAATGGCTGCTAATGATTGTTAGTACCCCTATAGGCTTCCCCAATCCCTAGCTGAAAAGACAGCGAGGTAGCAGATACTACTGTGCTATATCCACGAGCTTAAGCAGGTCTCGAACCTGTCTAACAGGTTGCCATGCAGGGACATTTCCAACAGTCTACCACAACACCAATTGTGGAAGATGGCCCACTTTCTATGGGAGACAGCTGCAGAGGATCTACACAGATCCAAACCACCCTGCAGTGACTCACGAAAAGCCTCCAACTAGGAAGAGACAGGCAACAAACTGTGTCATGGTATTTTCTTACTTGTGGTTGCCATAGTAGGTTTGGCAAGCAAACAAAATCCTGGTCTGGATACCACTCAGCTAGAGGCAACTTTGGGGCAACTAGTGTTACTCTTATATCTGGTGACTGACGCATCAGGCAGAATGGGGGAAGTCACAAAAGTTCATATATTCCAACAGGTATTGAAATGCATCCTCCATCACTGCAGCTGGGCCTGGGACAGGAGAGCAATACACCGGGAGTTTGTTGTTCAGATGAATGGTAAACATGTCTGGGGTCAGGAAACCCCACAAAGTCGAAGGAGACTTCACTACTTGACGAAACAGACAATTCTGCACCATCTTTCGTCCCCCGTTGGCTCAGATTGTCAGCTACCATATTGTTCCTCTAGGGAATAAAGTGGACTAAAGAGTCACTACGCTTACTTGAGCCCAATGATGGATCCCCACTGCTAGCTGACAGAGCAGGTGGGATATTGAGCCTCACTGCTTGTTGATGTAGGTCACCACTGTGTAGTTGTCGCTTATCAACTCTACAGTGACCTTTGAGGGTTTCTGAAAACTGGAGTAATGCTAGATAAGCCACTTTCATTTCCAAGTAATTGATGTAGAAGGCCTTGTCATCTTGTGACCATATCCCTGAAATCTGTTGACATGGTAGGAACCTCCATATTTTGCATCTCTGAAGCTAAAAAATTATATAAGACTTTCTTGGCCAAAGATGGTGATTTAGATGATCTACTGGATCACAGCGAATTCACAGCTGCTGAGACCTGATTGTTGAGATAAAGGGTATCAGGAATCTGATTTGACAAGATATATCAATTCAATGCTTTGTGGTATGAGATTGAGGAAAGATGGCATCTACCGTGCAGCACCTGCTCATAATCGTCAAGATGGCGTATAAGACTCACAACTGTGAAAAATGTTATTTTTATTAATAAAATAAATTTTTGAATATACTTACCCGATAATCATGTAGCT
The DNA here is from genome assembly GCF_036898095.1 of Palaemon carinicauda. Lineage (NCBI taxonomy): Eukaryota > Metazoa > Arthropoda > Malacostraca > Decapoda > Palaemonidae > Palaemon > Palaemon carinicauda. The sequence goes on along the minus strand of NC_090738.1, from coordinate 18,070,522 downwards.
GTCAACTCCGTTGCCCGACAGAATTCTATGGAGGGATACGCCAGCTATCACAATACTAGAAGGGGGTGTATTTACCAGCGCCACCTGTGGGCAGGTACTCAAGTACTTCTTGTTGACACCTCCTCAATTATTCCTCGGTCCACTGGTTCTCTATGGGGAGGAAGGGAGGGTCGATTAAATCATGATTATCGGGTAAGTATATTCAAAAATTTATTTTATTAATAAAAATAACATTTTTCAATATTAAACTTACCCGATAATCATGTAGCTGATTCACACCCAGGGGGGTGGGTGAAAACCAGTGTACAAGATTAAAGGATAGCTAAGTATCCCATATTTCATATAATCAGTTATCCACAATAACAATGAAATAATAAGTACCTGGTAAGGAAGTCGACTTGAACCGTTACTCTGCCTTTAATAAGATCGTCTTCCTTACTGAGCGCAGCGTTCCTCTTGGGAGGCTGAATCAACTCAAAGGTGCTAAAGTATACAGGGCTGCAACCCATACTAAAGGACCTCATCACAACCTTTAACCTTGGCGCTTCTCAAGAAAGAATTGACCACCCGCCAAATCAACAAGGATGTGGAAGGCTTCTTAGCCGACCGTACAACCCATAAAAAGTATTCAAGAGAAAGGTTAAAAAGTTATGGGATTATGGGAATGTAGTGGCTGAGCCCTCGCCTACTACTGCATTCGTTGCTACGAATAGACCCAGGGTGTAGCAGTACTCGTAAAGAGACTGGACATCTTTGAGATAGAATGATGCGAACACTGACTTGTTTCTCCAATAGGTTGCATCCATAACACTGCAGAGAACGGTTCTGTTTGAAGGCCACTGAAGTAGCCACAGCTCTCACTTCATGTGTCCTTACCTTCAGCAAAGCAAGGTCTTCTTCCTTCAGATGAGAATTTGCTTCTCTAATCAGAAGCCTGATGTAGTAAGAAACTGAGTTCTTAGACATTGGTAGAGAAGGCTTCTTGATAGCACACCATAAGGCTTCTGATTGTCCTCGTAATGGTTTTGACCTTTAGATAGTACTTAAGAGCTCTAACTGGGCAAAGTACTCTCTCCAGTTCGTTCCCCACCATGTTGGACAGGCTTGGGATCTCGAACGACTTAGGCCAAGGACGGGAAGGAAGCTCGTTTTTAGCCAAAAAACCGAGTTGTAAGGAACATGTAGCCGTTTCAGATGTGAAACCTATGTTCCTGCTGAAGGCGTGGATCTCACTTACTCTTTTACCTGTTGCTAAGCACACGAGGAAAAGAGTTTTTTAATGTGAGGTCCTTAAAAGAGGCTGATTGGAGCGGTTCAAATCCTGATGACATTAGGAACCTTAGGACCACGTCTAGATTCCAGCCTGGAGTGGACAACCGACGTTCCTTTGAGGTCTCAAAAGACCTAAGGAGGTCCTGTAGATCTTTGTTGGAGGAAAGATCCAAGCCTCTGTGGCGGAAAACCGCTGCCAACAAACTTCTGTAACCCTTGATCGTAGGAGCTGATAGGGAGCTTACGTTCCTTAGATGTAACAGGAAGTCAGCAATCTGGGTTACATTGGTACTGGTTGAGGAAAACTGCATTGGCCTTGCACCAGCTTCGGAAGACTTCCCATAAAGACTGATAGACTCTGAGAGTGGATGTCGTCCTTGCTCTGGCAATCGCTCTGGCTGCCTCCTTCGAAAAGCCTCTAGCTCTTGAGAGTCTTTCGATAGTCTGAAGGCAGTCAGACGAAGAGCGTGGAGGTTGGGAGTACCTTCTTTACGTGAGGTTGACGCAGAAGGTCCACTCTAGGAGGAAGAGTCCTGGGAACGTCGACCAGCCATTGCAGTACCTCAGTGAAACATTCTCTCGCGGGCCAGAGGGGAGCAACCAACGTCAGCCGTGTCCCTTTGTGAGAGGCGAACTTCTGAAGTACCCTGTTGACAATCTTGAACGGCGGGAATGCATACAGGTTGAGATGGGACCAATCCAGCAGAAAGGCATCCACGCGAACTGCTGCTGGGTCTGGAATCGGAGAACAATACAAGAGGAGCCTCTTGGTCATCGAGGTAGCGAATAGATCTATGGTTGGCTGATCCCACAGGGCCCAAAGTCTGCTGCAAACATTCTTGTGAAGGGTCCACTCTGTGGGGAAGACCTGACCCTTCCGGCTGAGGCGATCTGCCATGACATTCATATCGCCCTGAATGAGCCTCGTTACCAGCGTGAGCTTTCGATCTTTTGACCAAATGAGGAGGTCCCTTGCGATCTCGAACAACTTCCTCGAATGAGTCCCTCCCTGCTTGGAGATGTAAGCCAAGGCTGTGGTGTAGTCGGAGTTCACCTCCACCACCTTGTTAAGCTGGAGGGACTTGAAGTTTATCAAGGCCAAATGAACTGCCAACAACTCCTTGCAATAGATGTGAAGTGTCCTTTGCTCCTGATTCCATGTTCCCGAGCATTCCTGTCCGTCCAGTGTCGCACCCCAGCCCGTGTCCGATGCGTCCGAGAAGAGACGGTGGTCGGAGGACTGAACAGCCAATGGTAGACCTTCCTTGAGAAGAATGCTGTTCTTCCACCACGTTAGAGTAGACCTCATCTCTTCGGAAACAGGAACTGAGCCCGTCTCTAGCGTCATGTCCTTTATCCAGTGAGCAGCTAGATGATACTGAAGGGGGCGGAGGTGGAGTCTCCCTAACTCGATGAACAGGGCCAGCGATGAAAGTGTCCCTGTTAGACTCATCCACTGCCTGACTAAGCATCGGTTCCTTCTCAGCATGCTCTGGATGCATTCTAGGGCTTGGAAGATCCTTGGGGCCGACGGACAAGTCCGAAAAGCTCGACTCTGAAGATCCATACCCAAGGAGACAATGGTCTGGGATGGAACGAGCTGAGACTCCTCAAAATTGACCAGGAGGCCCAGTTCCTTGGTCAGATCCATAGTCCATTTGAAAATCTCCAGACAGCGACGACTTGAGGGAGCTCTTAAAAGCCAGTCGTCTGACGGAGCCGGACACAAGATCATGATACTGCTGCACAGTCTGTAAACTGTCAATCATGGGCAAGCGAGGAAGTACAGTGACAACCCGAATCTGTCTAGACTGTCTGGGTCGTACAGACAACTCCTTAACGGGTTGCTGAGGTTGCCCACTGCGTCACAACAAGTCCCTTCTGTTGGTTGTTGAACGTCTTCCCCGTGACACATTGACTCCGTAAACAAAAAATCCTCTAACAAGGACTAAGCTTGGACTGCATGTCATGCAACACAGCTCCAGGTCTATGGGAGCAGGTGTGGTAACAGACGGGATTAGCGGCTGAAGTGTAACCATTACCTTCCCTGTAAGCATGTTATGCTTAAATAAAAGTCCATAAGAGGTTATGCAGCTAAAGGCTCCCTCCAAATGACAGAGTCCTCAAGGGAATATCAGAAGGAGGGAGAAAAGAACTTTCTCATCTACAGGGACCTTATCCTAGAAAAGCTAAGTTCTCTGAGTGAGGGTTCACTGGTGCAAAGCAGCAGACTAGAAGGCAACGTTATGAAACTGCTTGACAGTCTAGTGAGTTGGCAACAACCCAAGATGTGTTGAGAAGCATGCGGTAAGGTATGCAGAGCATGATGTATGCAGAGTATGCTGTATGCAGAGCATGCTGAATGCAGAGCATGCTGTATGCAGAGCATGTTGTATGCAGAGCATGCTGAATGCAGAGCATGCTGAATGCTGAGCATGTAGGAAGTAGAGCCTGCTGTAAGCAGAGCCTGCTGAAAGGAAAGCAGAGCGTGTGCATGGCGTTTAACATTTCTCAGAAATTCCATGACCAGTGCTAGAGTGCTTAATGCATGCTTGCATGGGGTTTAAACCATGGTATGCTGAACAGCAGAGTCAGAACGAGCTGGAACAACAACAGAGGTTTCCTCAACTTGAGGGAAAACCTGAGGTTCAGACTGCATAGGCTGAACAACAGACGGAGCAGAAGGCAGGTGCAAGGGTGAAGGAGGTTGACTCCTAGCAAGAGTTGCACCCAAGGATTGTACCAGCTAAGCGGAGGACGGAGGCGGAGTAGTCCGTTCCTGTTCCTGAGAGATGAGTGGAGCATGAGAAGGTTGAGGCTGCGCAGAACAAGGTAAAGTTCTAGCAAGCTGAGGCTCCTGAGGCGCAAGTGCATGGTGTAGATGAGCTTGCCTAGATGAGGGTTGAACTCGGTGCAGCGCTGGTTGAGCAGACAGACTCACGGAGGGGAGAGGTTGTTGTACCCCAACCGAGAGTTGCACCACTGGAGGAGCAGCAAGGGGAGGAGGAGGAAGAGTGTAACTCTCCTGATCCCAAAGCAAGGGTTGCCTTAAAGAAGGCTGAGGCTGAACAACACTGTGAACAGCAAACTCCGAAAGTGGTTCAACATCGTACGCCTGGCAGATGGAGCTGCGACTGGGTGCAGCGAGTGCAGACGGGTGCAGCACAGGCTGAACGGGTGCAGGAGGTTGGTGCACCACCGGTGCAGGCGGGTGCAGCATAGGCTGAACGGGTGCAGGAGGTTGGTGCACCACCGGTGCAGGCGGGTGCAGCACAGGCTGAACGGGTGCAGGAGGTTGGTGCACCACCGGTGCAGGCGGGTGCAGCACAGGCTGAACGGGTGCAGGAGGTGCAACACTCTCAGCACGACACTCACGCATCAAGTCCGAAAGCTGTGCTTGCATGGACTGTAGTAGAGTCCACAACATCATACGCCTGGCAGATGGTACTGTGATCAGGCGGAGCGAGTGTAGGAGGAGGGAGTGTAGGCGGAGGCGGTGGAGCAACACTCTCAGCCCGACACTCACTCATCAAGTCCGAAAGCTGTGCTTGCATGGACTGTAGTAGAGTTCACAACATCGTACGCCTGGCAGATGGTGCTGCGACCAGGCGGAGCAGGTGCAGGCTGGGCGAGCACAGGCGGAGCAGGTGCAGGCTGGGCGAGCACAGGTGCAGCGAGAACAGGTGGAGGGAGTGCAGGCGGTGCAACACTCTCAGCCCGACACTCACGCATCAAGACCGAAAGTTGTGACTGTATGGACTGCAGTAGAGTTAACTTGGGGTCGGCAGACACTAAGTTCTGCTGAGGTAAAGCCTTAACAGCAGAGATCTGTTGTGGCAGAACCTTACTCCTCTTAGTCGGAGTGTAATCAACTGATGACTTAGGAGAGTCAGAGCTAACCCAACGACTGCATTCGGGTTGTGAACTTTAACTTCGTACGTCTGGCATAGGTCTGGACTTAACGTTTAAGAAGTCTTGAGACCTGAGACCAGCGTTACTCTGCCTTTATTTTCTCCCCTAATCTCTTCTGCAGACGAGCAAAATAAGGGCTCAATCGTCTGCGGGTGGGAGTGACGGTCTCGGTAAGACACGCCCACAACCACCGAGAATACTTCTGTGCACCGATCAAGGCCTGCTGAACCCTTATGCCCTTCGACATTGCTTCTCCCCTGGGCTTGGGAGCTTGCAAGAGGTCCCGGACTGGGAGGACGACTGGCGCGCACAAAAGTACCCTCACGCACTAATCACTTATCACTTTGATTTCTGTTTGCACTTATTTCACTGAACTCGAAACTTAAGTGGTTTGTACCTGAAATACGCAATTCTATCCTTTCTCAAAGTTAGTACAGTAATTGCGAAAACAGAATTACAATGTAACAGAAAAAACTAATGAAAGATAAATCAGTGGTTGGAAAGAGACTAAACACTAGATCACTCTAGAAACGTTTAGTTTCTTCCCCTAAAGAGACTAGGGAGAAGAGCAAAAATCGATAATGACGTTACTCGTACGCCTGGCAGGCTTGAATGAAACGTTTATCCTCTTTCTCCCTCCGTCTCTATCTCTCTCTCTCTCTCTCTCTCTCTCTCTCTCTCTCTCTCTTGACTTAGAACCTGAGAGAAGAGCCCAATCATATATATCGTTAAAACATATTATTGTTAAAGGAAAAAACTGAAAAGTTCCTTTATTAGGATCAAAACCATTAGGTTAAGAAAGAATGAACAAAACGCTAGACACGGTTACTCTTACTGCAACGTGAAACCGTGAACATTCTTTCTCTATCGTAACGATAGAGTGCAAGTTGAACGTTCTGAACGTCAACAACTGCAGAGACAAAACAAAACGTTAGTTCAGCTTTGAAAACAGTACGAGACTGTCAAAGAAAATCTTTCAAACTCTGTGGCGGAAATAGCATAATATGTTAACAGGTAAAACCGAAATGACGGGCTCAAAGTTTATTAACTTCGGTAAAAGACCGCCTATATTAGGAAGGTCGAATATAAACAAATATAAAAATTAATTTTAATGAGTTTATAATAAAAGGAAGTTAATCGAAGAGGCCTATAAGAGGCGGAGAGATATAAAATAAATCTATAACTTTGTTAAGCAAAATTAAGAAAGAGAGTCTATACTCTCTTAGACACCAACACTTCCGTCTAAGGGAAGGGTCGGCCATTGAAAGGTGAACGAGAGTTCATACTCTCTCGTCACCAAAATTAATCAAATTAATTCCAAAAGCTAACTAAGCTAATATAGAAGTTTTCCAGTAAAGCGACAGCCGAAATCAAAGAGAAATACTTCACCAAAGTCGTGAAAATACTCCAAGAACATAAGCGTATCCCAGAACGTCTTGCCGGAAGCACGACAGAGGAATAATTGAGGAGGTGTCAACAAGAAGTACTTGAGTACCTGGCCACAGGTGGCGCTGGTAAATACACCCCCTTCTAGTATTGTGATAGCTGGCGTATCCCTCCATAGAATTCTGTCGGGCAACGGAGTTGACAGCTACATGATTATCGGGTAAGTTTAATATTGAAAATGTGACGTCTCAAATCAGGAGGTCGGGACCTTGAATGGGCTCCTCCAGCAGAACAGAACTGGTGCCTGCCCTAGCAGAGGGATTAGGGGTCATCAATAATAATCAGTGAAGGATTTCAATGTACAGGCTCCTGCTTAGGAGTTACAGGAAGGATTTCATCTTTTCTTGTGTCTGCATTTTCACCACAGATAAGGATACTGAAAGAGAATGGGCTAACTATGTTTGCACCTGCAATAAGTGTCTATCTCCGTAGGGACAAGATGGGACAGTGAGGAACTGTCAGAACCTGAAATCTGAGAAGAAAAACATTTCTCACAAGAAATCTACCTGGAATGTCAGTTTCTGGAAGCAAAATATGGGGGGAAAGTGTCTCTTTAATTCCCATCCGACCGATTTAGCACATGTGCTGAGATTGGTTCCACTCTAGAAAGAGAGGGTAAGGGTTACATCACCTTTTTCCTGTCTCTGAAAAAAAAAGAAATATCTAAAGCAACTCTCTCAGCAGCTTGTGGCACATTGGCTACTCTCAGTAGCTATATAAATAATAGGCAAGTTAGAATTCATATTTGTCTGTGCAGACCTAGGTAAATTTTCAGGTTTATTATTATGTCATCTAAAAGATGGGATAGACTAAACAAATCGCAGCTCGTGAGCTTGAAGCAATCTGGTTATTAACTGAAGATGAAAGGTGTGCGCATTCATAGGGGACATCCTCCTGTCCACATGGTTGGGTCACAGCACACTCTGGTCATGTCCCTAAGAGACTGAAATAAGATGGCTACATGTTAGTGCATTCATGTACGAGCACGCTGATACAGGTGATTAAAACAGTGGCGCTCAAAAGTTTCTGGATACAGTTCTAGCTTTCACCTTCCGAAACATATGTTGAGAAGAGGATGTCACATTTGTACTCTGACTAAGCGGCCAAACCTGTAAAGTAGAATTTACAGTGCAGTATTGTGCGCGCAACTTTGGATGACCTAACATTGAAAAAGAGAGAACCTTCTGTGGTGAAAGGCAATGCTACGGGCCACTTGGTGTACAAGGTAAGCCAGACTCGTGTATTAGAGCTGGGAGAAGTATGCACTCCTAAGAGGGCTGCCTCGGTACTAGGGGATATGACATTCTGATTCGCCACATGCGAAGGAGTTCTTGGATGAGAGTGGGGTGAAATCTTCACCGGTTTAACTGGAGAATCCTCCAAAAGTGAGAAGTCACCTTGGTTCTGAAACTAAATAAAATGATCACCACTGAGCATGCTCATGGGTGCAGATAATCTGTCTAGATTGGTGTTATCTGGAACTAAAGATACTGTATTCAAGACTGAATCTAGTAAAATCTGGCTTTGCCCCAAGGGCAACAAAACAACGACAAAAGTTTCATTAACCTGAAAATTATTGATATTATGGCTATCATTCTGGTAAAGGAAGATTAGAGTGGGAGAGATTGTAAGTCACATGAATAAATTTGCACTTCTTGCTACAAACAGAAGATGACATTGAGGTGTGACCTATCCTTTTAACTTGTTTTTTGGGCTCAAGCCATATAGTCCTGATGGAAGGTTCCTTTAGGCAGCTTTCTAAGGGATATTTGGCTACGGTGATACTCCCAGAGAATTGACCATAGGTCTCCAGAATTCTAACTCCTGGCACGAGTATCCTTAAAATTTTTCTTAAGGATATCGCATAATATCAGGGGCCGTATTTCTTGATACGACACATGGCAATCTTCACCTCGAATAGAGTTTTCGCTCTGATGGGGAAGAGTGGCGAAATTGAAGGGGGAGCCATCATCAAGGTTACCCAGTGGATCCCCTTTGCGTACTACAGAGTCCAATATGGCTACCCATTCCTTGTTTTGTAGCGAATTGCGCACGGTGTACTCCCGCTTGCTCTATACCATAGCTATAGGGGGGGGGGTTGCCTTGGAACAGAACATCTGTGATAGCCAAGGGATTGTTGTAAAGAAGTGTTACCCAATAAAAATCTTTATAAATGGGAATATTCTTTGCTTTGTTCCTTCGGCCTATTTGCAATACTTTGTGTTCTACTTCTCTATTATATTTCTTTTGGTATCTTATTCATTTTCATTCATAAATCAATCCTTTTATGTAAGCCCTATAAAGGTCCAGACTCAAGTTTTCTAGTTGAACTACTGTAATGAAAAATAATTAACTACTGACAACTAATATATACAGTATAATAAAAGGTATTTCAAAATCAACACATCACAATGACAAAAAATGATCAGATAAATCTAAACAGCTGTCAACAGCACATTCATAACTTTAAATGACGGAAAACTATAACTTCTCACTCACCGTATATGATGAGCAATAGTCCAGTTGGTGTCCTTCTTCAGATTAAGGTCATCAATAATAGTGACTCCTTCTGGGGTCACATCAGCTAACTGATATTTGTAGTGTGCTCTGCAGTCACGGTAATATAAGACCTTCAAACAGTCTTCCATGAGCTGTAGAAATTAATTAGTTTTGATTAGAATTGTATTAACAGGACTAACAATACACCACTTGTCTCATTTAACTAGTACACGCTTCCTTTCATTTCTATCACAAAGGATGATTTGAACACAATTGTGTTAAATATGTAAAATGAGAACCATACTGCCATACTCTCCCAATTTACACTTGACAAAAATAAAATATCAATGCACCAATCGATGACCCTTAATTTCCCAGAATGTAAACAGGGATAGAAGTTTGATTCTTTTAATTTCTTTTTAATTTATAAGAATTTCAAATTACATTTAAAGGTACTGTACTGTATTTTACATGAAGCGTTTGACTACATTAATATGACAAATTTGGAAGTAATTTGTATTTTTTCTAGCATTACAAACCTGGAGCTCTTTACTGTGGAATATTATTTCGGCGAAGCTGAAACCAGCTGAGAAGCTTTTTTGTCAGGGTGTAACTACCCACTGCTAGTTGGGGGGGGGGGGAGCAGAATAGGCTAAACCACCCACTCACACCAGCACTAGCAACTACCCGTCACTTTTGTAATTACAGCAGGACTTTCAGGGGATTGGTGCTGGTGGGTCAGTATGGGTAAAGAGCTCCAGGATTGTATTGCTAGGAAAAATACAAATTACTTTCAAATTTGTCATTTGTTCCTATGCAGAATACAAACCATCCATGGCCTCTGTATAGTGATACCTTGAAGGATCCTGCACCATGTTATCCTCGTAGGATAATACCCTGGTCAATCACTGCTGGAGAAAAAGGACTTCATCTGTTGGAACATACAGCGTCGCCATTAGGGCTGTGCCCTTACTAGTGTATATTTCTCTCCCTCCCCCCGGACGGGGACATAACACATCACAGGTAGTAGTCGACTTACAACATATGCGACTTATGACTGCTTGACTTTACGACAATTCTTTTTTAGAGTGATGAAGTCACAAGTCTATTGGAAATAGTAAGCTAATAGGACAAATATTTCCTTGGAAATAATCTATTCCTTGGAAATAATCTATTTTCTCGAATAAAATTAAAGTCGACCGTTGTTAATAGCTGATTCTTGCTTAGCAGTTTTGGTTTTTCGCGTATAAGTACACAATACTGTACCTATAAAAGAAATTATTATTCACCATAAAATTTCAGGCTTTGCAGTGATTTCAAATAGGCCACACTACCTATCTCTACACCCAGCTGGTTCTAGATCTCTCTCTAGTGTATATCCATTTACTGTGGTAAAAAATTACAGCGATACAGGTAGTCGTCGACTTACGACAGAGATAGGGACTGAGAGACGCGTCGTAAGTCGAACTAAAAAAAGTGAAGTTTCCGTAGATTTATTAAGATGCGCCATGATTCGGCAATCATCTCGATCGTATTTTATAAATATTTTCTCAGTTTAGAATTGTTTCATTATCTTCTTTCATAGGACATGATATCCTCAATTAATGCATTTCTGTATTCTGTTTTTCAATTTCAGAAGCATTTTACCAGTTAAGAATTACTTAATATTTTGTGTACCTTTAGTCAGCTGATGTGAAGGTCCCGCTACCTTAACGAAAGATGATGTACATACGAATGGCATATTTTTTTCTATTTAACTTATTAAATTATTTGAAATATCTTCATGATGAATATTACATCAGTGCCAATATGTAACAGGAAATAACAGTTTTCATACAGTTCGTTTTAGCCATTATTATTAGTTATGTGAAAACGTTCTCGCTCTTTCTCTGTCCGTGTGTGTGTGTGCTCTCGCACGCATAGGGGTAGTTCATTTTTAAAGTAAGACGACTTTAAGGACCAGAAAACTTATTGATAGACAAGTAAGGAAGGATCACTTAACATAAGTTTTCTGGTCCTTAAAGTCGTCTTACGGGGTATACCAGGCTTTGGCAAAGGGGCAGGAACGCAAGCCTCCCCAGATTCACGATAGCGCTTGATCAAGCGCTGCACTGTTCGTAGCTTCACACCAGTGAGACTCGATATTTCCGGTAATTTATGGTTTGCTTTGAACAATATCACTATTTCAATGTGTTTGTTCTTATCTATGGTCTGTTTGGGCATGGTAAGGGGTATGTATAGGCCACAATTGGAGGGTAACACGAACCCAAAAGGGGACAAAAAAAAACACAATGCCGGTCGCCACAAAGAACCATGTGCGACTGACACTACATGCAGAGAAAATGTGGGCTCGTACCGCACTTTAGGGGGAACTTGTGAGGATCTAAGACTTTTGGAGAAAAGGTGTGACCCTTAGCATAAGGCGTCAATACATTCCACGCATAATGTATGTATGTACGTATGAGAGAGAGAGAGAGAGAGAGAGAGAGAGAGAGAGAGAGAGAGAGAGAGAGAGAGAGAGAGAGAGAGAGGAGAGAGAGAGGAGAGAGAGAGAAGAGAGAGAGAGAGAGAGAGGAGAAAGAGAAAGAGAGAGAGAGAGAGAGAGAGAGGAAAGAGAGAAAGAGAGAGAGAGAGAGAGAGAGAGAGAGAGAGAGAGAGAGAGAGAGAGAGAGAGAGAGAGAGAGAGAGAAGGGGGGGTAGGTGTGTGTGTGTGTTGAAAAGTAATCGAATGCACTTTTCGTTTATTTAAAAGAAACAATTATTATCAAGATATTTATGTATTTAGTTTATAAAATAAGCTGTATTTCTGTTTAAGAAAGTACAGATATAACACTGCACAAGAGACAACAGGTAAGAAGTTGCGTCATGCTTCAAGAAAACGTGTGGGCTACAAGTCATCTGAACGAAAACACGGAACACTTACAGTAAGTAAAATTAAGCTGTACTGTAGTAATAATACTGTACTTATTATTATTATTATTACTTGCTAAGCTACAACCCAAATTGGAAAAGCAGGATGCTATAACCCCAGGGGCCCCAACAGGGAAAACAGCTCAGTGAGGGAAGGAAACAAGGAAAAATAAAATATTTTAAGAACAGTAACGTCATTAAAATAAATATAAGCTATATAAACTAAAAACTTCAACAAATCAAAAGGAAGAGCAATTATAGAATAGTGTGCCCGAGTGTACTGTACAGTAATATACACTACAGTATCAGTGAGTATTAGGTTATAGTACAGTATTACTATATAGGAACAACTTTTGTTATACAGATCAGCAAGGGGATGATGACGATTCGGTAAAACTTTATCTTAGCACAATACTGTACTGTAACCTTACTGTGTCCAGTACATAATGTACATGTGTGTACATGTACTGTCCACCGTACATATGATTATAAACTGTTATAGAAACCAAATTAAAACAATATTAGGCAGTATTTACTGTGTTAATCATCAGCTCAGGCACCCACTCGTGGCAAGGGGCAATGACTTTTTAGGTTAGGACATAGCCCACTCTAGTGTAGCATTTATTTGCGAAAATTTTCGCGAATGTGTGTGTAACCTAATTATCGCGAAGAGGGAGAACTGTTATGAAGGGAGGGAAAGAATCTTGCTCCAACTGCCACCAATCCAATGGGAGCTGGCCGAGTAAGTTACAAATCAGTGAACCAGGGTAGGCAGTAATCCTTAGAGAAAGATGTTATTACAGTGAATCTTAGTGATCACTCTCAGGCAAGAGACCGATCGGTAACGACCAATTGTACACAACTACTTCCGAAAGGTAAGATTAAGATGTATCTTCAATCTATTGTTGGACTGGTAATGTATGCGAAAGTCTATCTACGGACCCGTAACACAGACCAGGGAGGCGGACATTCGTAACAGAGATCTCCTCCTTCCTATGAACTACAAAATGTTTGTATTTCTTCGCCTCCCTCCGGCAAAACTGGTATAAGTTTCGAATGTTCCCTTTCAGGAAACAGAATTGTTTATGTGAAGGTTCTTTCAGTATTTTTTAAATACTAAGACCTCCGATCAGAAGTTATGAAGGAACTGCCTGGAATGAAGGGAGACAGCATATCCAGTACAGTATGTCTGGTTACGAGAAGGAAAAATTTTATTGTAAGATGGTCTGTGGTCCTCGTCAGCATAAAGATCGCCCACCTGCATATGCGCATATCCGTCTGCGGTCGCGCATGCGTAACCTCTTTGCCTCCGGATAAACGTTTGACAACGAGTCTGAGCCCACTTGCGGGAATAATGTATCTGCGACGAATTGCAACATTATTGCCCAAGGAATTTGATTGTCGACTAGCTGTAGTATTTTTAAGATGCGAGTGCATGCGCCCCGAAAACAAAACATACAGCTAGCTTAGCGATCATACCTCCGTTGGTTTGCCCGCCTGCCTTGTGGGTGGGGCTTCCTAATGTTCATAAACATAATGAGAAGCTGACAAAGTTTGTCTGGCCGCCTTGTGGGAGGGGCTTGCTAACGTTGGTAAACGTAATGAGAAGCTGACAACGTTCGTCTGGCCACCTTGCGTAAGGGACTTGAAATGGATCATAAACAAAATGAGAAGCTGACAACGTTTGTCTTTTCACCTTGTGGGCAGGGCTTGCTATCGTTCGTAAATGAAAGCAGAAGCTAATACTTTTCCCTTGGGACTAAAGGGTTGAAATAATAACCTTGTAAAGATATATATCGCAAGCCCGTTGAGGTAGTGCTCCGAAGAGCTCTAAATTTTGTCAGGCAACAAAGCCCAAGAAAATAACCCAGAAGGATATTTCAAGAAGCTGGACGTCTAACGAGAACTCGTTATGTCCAAGGGAACACCGACGCATGAGGCTGACTCAAGCCATTAGTAGTAAATTGTATTTGTGGCAATAACCCTGAGGTTTTGTCTTGGCAAGAGCGCATGCGCCACAGGAAATCGTTTCACCCTTTTATAGTTTTAACGAATGCCTGTAGTTGTGTAAAACTTCTAAAGGCAGAGTTACCCATGAAGCGAAGTCTTGCCTGAAGGGTTTCTTGTCCCAAAACGTTTAGAACACAAACAATAGGCAGGTTCGTATAGGCTTCCCAGCGAACGCTGGTGATTGTCCACAAACGCTGGCAAGTGCTCATGAAGGACAACAAGAATCAGTGAACACCATCTGATACTTGCAAATGCTGGCAAGCGTTGCGCCCACGAACGCCTGCGAGAACCAGTGTACGACAATTAGAAAATGCTAACATTGAATCTCCTTTACTGCTACACCCAGTAGCATACGCTATTCTCGCGCTGGTAAGGAGGGATTCATAAATTTGACATGGATAGTAAGGAGGCGAGGGTTTCACAAACCCTTGCCTAAGGGTAGTAAGGCGAGGCCCTCGCTACGGGTACCAAGGCGAGGGTCTCACAAACCTGTCATGGGTATGGGGGCGAGGTGAGGATCTCACAAACCCTCGCCTCTCCTCTTAGGGCTACTACCCCTCCCAAAGGCGGTGGTGAGTAGCCTTATGTCATCCCCTCGGAAGGGAACGAAAGAGGCTGTGATGAAGACCAGCCGTTTCTTCCTCATTAAAGTTAGAAACTAGTCATTTCTTCCTCAGAGTTAGAAACTAGCCGTTTCTTCCTCATTAGAGTTAGAAACTATGAGGCGCAGGTCCCGAAGAGCTTAGCCTCATAAAGCTCTAAGATCTTTATTGTGCCCAAAGGCACGATGTGGATTTTACACCGAAGAGTTAAGGCCTATGAGACTCATCGATGAGGCAGCCGGGAGTCGTCACCATCTGCGGCTAAGATCACGAGAGGGAAAATGCAACGAGAATCATTTCGTACAATAAAGGTACAGCGGCAGTGAGTAGGAATTGTAAGCAATCACCAAACTCATTTGTCAACAACCTCCGAAGAGTAAGGACGGGAATGGACGAAGCCAAGTTCCGCCAGAGGAATCCACCAAAGGGGAAACCCCACAGATGAAGGAAGTCTGTCCCACGAATGGGAAAGGCGGGCAACCTCTGTTGCCGTTATCTGCAATTTTCCCTGCAAACAGTGGCTGGTGGAGGAAAATCTCCCTCGAAAGTGAAAGTTACTCAACACCTGGTGGAGGTTAACTTTCCCTTCTGAACACCTGGTGGAGGTTAACTCTTCCTCAGAAGAAAAAGTTGGTCAACACCTGGAGGTGAACCTCCAGGCAGTACTCTTTGCTTCCTGTCAACGAGCTAAGCTCAAGTTGAAGGTCGAGATCGAGTGTTGCCTGTGAAACGTAGCCGAAGCTCATTTCTGGGTTTACCCTGAAGAGTTACCCAAGAAGCCACTCAAAAGAGTTCTTGTCAGCCACTGCGCATGCCCGCTTGCCAAACCAGAGTGACATTGGGAGAGCAGCAGAGGTAGAGGCCAAAGGACTCCTGCTACCTTCCTGGCACAGGGAACCTATGTAAGGAAGGCAGCTCAAAGGAAGGGGACATTTTATTAAGCATTAGGCCATTACCTTTTAACCCTAACAGGTTAAAAAGGTTTGGCGGGATACAAAGACTATGTCTTTACTTTACCGAGCCAAAATAAAAAAAGTGACGGATAGTCGCTAGTGCTGGTATGAGAGGGAGGATTAACCTACCATGCTCCCCCCTACTGACTAGTGGTGGGTAGTTACACAATAACAAAAAATCTTATCAGCTGGTTTCACCATAGAAATAATACTCCACCGTGAAAAGTGGAAGGCTTGTATTTTGCACAACAGAAAATTATTTCATAGTATTACATACAGCACAAATGGATTAAGGAATTCAGTAGTGCCAAATTGTATACAGCACGAGGTATATTATTTTCATTTGAAAATAATCTCTGGTTGCCAGTGCAGTATCACAAATAAGACCACAACCTTTCACTTGTATCATGAAGAAAAAGTTACTACTGAATATATATGGTGATAGAGTATTAAATAATAAGTTGCTTAGATAACAAAGACAGAAGTGAAAGCTGAAACACATCATGTACCACTAAATAATTTCCATATTTTCGAGTTGCTAACCAGACAGACTGAAATGTAACCTAAGACTTTTAATATATTTATAATAATATACACTAAACTGAGCTAAGAGCATACTTTACGAGCATCCTCCTTAGTCATGTTGGGTTTCTTCTCACGAGCTTCTCTGATCATAGGAATAGCAAAATGAAGACCAAATCCAGTTGCTACTTCCTTAGCTTCAAATGCTGTTCCAATTTTGTCTACATAACCAAGGAATCTGGAAAGTAATTTAAGAGAAGTTAGTCACTTTAAACAACTAAAGGCAGTTACTGCAGGTTCTCTAAAGAGGTATGCTATTACAACTAGAGTCAGCCAAAAGGCAAGTTTTGCTTTAGTGTTGAAACTGCAAACAATCTAGCTTTTGTTTTCCACCACCACTAAATGTTTCTCCTTAAAGATTCAAATCAAACACAACAGCAAACCTTTACAAAGAATCTTAATCCTCTGGTGATCCTGACCAAGACAAAACTGCTGTCATGCTGATTTCCCATTGTAATTACCTCAGCCCATATGTGGGAGCAGTAATGTCTCAAGATATGAAATTAATTCTTTCTGATGCGGCTTTCGTTTCGTGAAAACTTTATATTGAGCGTAACATTTTACATGTAAATCGCCTAATTCGTTCAAAACCCTACAAAACACCACATTAAATTTTAGAATAAAGCTATAACCATAATGAAATACAGACAAATACATTTGAATCATTCAATATACCTAACCTAACTGTTAATACCTATAAATTAAGTAGTTATTAGAACATAATGCAATAATAAATGGAAAATAATACAAACCATACTATACAATAATATACATTAATGAAATATACCTTACCATATGTACTGTACTATTATTATAGTTACCCTTATTATAGAGAGGTACATTTTCTACGTATAAACAACCGGTTTTCTTCAACTGGCTCATATTTTCAACAGTACAACAATTTTATTCTTGTCCTGGCTAGCAAATCTCTATGCGAAAAAATCTTTGCATCATGAAAATTAGAAAACCAAAAGTCAGACAGAGCCAGGTCTTGATGAGAGGCTCCCCTTCAGACGACACCTACATCTATCCAAAATAGTCATGTCCAAGATGAAGACACGTCATGCCAGTAACCAAGAGAAGGCCTTCCTGCTTCTGGCAAGAGAGTCTACTTTCCTGCCGGTAAGGAGTAATCATCAGCTTTTCCTCCTCTCCCTTTTGCACAAGTTCCAATTTCTGGGAGAAAACATTTGTTGTCCGATCTTGAAGTCACCCATTCTGTGACTTCTTCGAGTCCACAATCATGGTGACAATTGCATCTATTCAAATGAACTTCAGCAACCCTTCTCAAGCTCTAAGTCACCATACCAGCAATATTTCAGCAGCTGAAAAGAACTTGCCAACTCTCAATTCAAAGTATTTACTGCTCTATTTTGCAGCCTGTACCTTCTACTGTACCAATATTTTTACTTCATTTGATTAGTCATTGAAAGAAGAATCATTTGATTTTCTTTGTAAGTTTGTGAATAATTTCCTTTAGTTTCTTTTTATATTCATTTCCCACATACTAATTGCAATGACTCTTTTTAAGTTTGTGAATAATTTTCTTTAGTTTCTTTTTATATTCATTTCCCACATACTAATTGCCAAGGACAATTTTAATTTGGGGTTAATTCAGACTCCAACAACTTGATTTATGCCAATTTTTTTTTTTCATCTAAAACCAATCAAAAGAGAATTTTACACTAAAAATTGTACATAGAAATTTTTTTACCATTTTTTATATGTATTATCCTATCAGTGTACAGATGTCACAGACTTTTACATGTTAGCTTTTTATTTGTTCTAAAGGTGAATGTAATGATTGTCTTCCATATCTTTTGATGTTTGAGTCACAAAACTAGGCTAATATGATCAATTTGGAAGCAATTTGTATTTTTCCTAACCATACAAACTTGCACCTCCGCTTACATACACACCTGTGTTCTATAGTCACTTTTACTTGGTCAGGACTTCCCGGGGGATGGGTGATGGCGGGCCAATATGTTTAAAAAGTATTTCAGAAAGATATGTCGTTTGCAAAGATACTAACTCATATATTGTTTATATCAACAAGTTTGATAACAAGCAATAAAGTGTGAATTCAACACTGCAGTATCAATTACTCCAATTACCAGTCACTTTAGAGATGTGACTACACTGCCTGTAACCAAGTGCTAAAAGCAATAGTGATGAGAATTTTATTGAAGTACTGTACAAACATAATTCACTTTATTTGTTAACTTATAAATAAAAAAGGCATTAGTCTTACGGTTGATCATCCTTGTATCCAGCAACGACACATTCCAACCAGAGGGGGTCAAATTTGCTTCGACGGTTGTAAAGTACTCTTGTTAACCAGCAGTGCAAAGCCCCAGCATTTAGTACCCGTGTATACCCACCACATTCATCATCACGTCTGAAGAAACAATAATAAACACAGTAAGACAATTAACTTTTCTAGCCTACAATCTCTACTAGACTTAATTTTATAAAAAAATATAATGTAGGTCATAGTAATTTTATTTCTATTTTCATAAATGCTATATAATGTTCAATGTATTACAAAATCTTTCCTTGAAAATCAATGATAAACTCCTAAAATGACAAATTCAGATATAATTTGTATTTTTCCTAACGATCCAAACTTTTAGCTACTAGGGGTTATTACTTTTAGCGAAGCTGAAAGGACGAGCCATTAAAATTTTAGCGAGGGTTAACTACTACCGCTCCCACCCTCACACCAGTGATTTAGTTCACTTTGCTTAGAGGTGGGACTTCAAGGGAGATAGGGCTGGCGGGTAAGTTTGTATAAATACCTAAAGGTTTGTATCGTTAGGAAAAGTACAAATTATCTCCGAATTTTTCATATGTTCCATAACTGGAATACAAACCTGTGTTATTTATTAGGGTTGACTCACCCATTAGGAGGGTGGACATCCCTGCCAAACTGGCTTTGGGCTTTACCCAGGGGCTCCTTATTTTGAACAGGTTTGTACCCAAAATAAGGAGTCTGCACCTCGCTAAACCTTGCTTCGCAAGGTCCGCGGCCAATGCAAACTGAGTGTTGGGATGTTTAGAAGTGTGACTGTAAAATTATAAGTTATTCCAAGTCTTTGTAGGAAATCTATTGTAACCAGGACTTTCCCAATAACACCTCGACAGGGTATGAGGATGCAACAGTATTACTAGGAACACAAGGGAGCATGGTTTACCTGCAGTGGTTTGAGGTCAACTTGTGCAGAGAACCCAGGATGCTGCTTTCCCCAAGAGAGGGGAGGATGAAGTAAAGAATAAGAACAAGTCAAACCTTCTCATTCATGCAGACTAAAACTGGGTAACAGTACCCTCAACCTTCTGCTACTTGTCCAATAAAGAGCTTGAGTATTATACTAGCTGTTGTGCAGCCACTACAGGGCCGATAGAGAACATATACGCGACTGATGTGGGCCAAGTCTTGCAGGTAGTGGGCTGTGAACGTATTTTGACGTTTCCACACCCCAGCCTGTAGAAGCTGCGTCAGAGAAGTTTCTTTTAAAACCCAGACGCGTAGCTATGCCCGACATCGTAGGCTCTAGGGTGACGTGAAGGAGGAGGGTCTGGATTCAGGGCATGGTCTATGACCTTGCGAATCCAGGCAGAGATGCTATTCTTAGTGTTCCTCCTCTTGTTCCTCCCGATGCTAACAAAATGTGCAGGTACACAAGAACGGGCTGTGGCTGTTCTCTTGAGGTACAGCTTCAAACTCCTCACTGGACAGAGTAAGAGATGATCAGGGTCATTAGTTACGGAGCGGAAACTCAAAATCCAGACGGAGTCGAATCGGGGATCCGCTACTCCCGGATTCTGAATCTTGGCTACAAACTCAGGGATGAAGCTAAATGTTACCTCTCCCCATCCCCTTGAAGGGGCGATGTTGTATGAGAGACCATGCAGTTCACCGACTTCCTTGGCTGAAGCCAAAGCTAGTAGGAACACCGTCTTCCAAGTGAGGTGGCGATCTGTTGCCTGGCGTAATGGTTCATAGGGAGGTCTCTTTAGACCCGAGAACTCAAACCACATTCCATGGAGGAGATCTCACTTCAGACTGATGACAGGTAAGTTCGCGTATGAGTAAGGAAAGTTCAAGCGATGAGGAAATACCCATTCCGCTGAGTCTATGGGCTAGGCTTTAGTTTGAGCGATAACCTTTAGGCTAACTGCCGAGACTGAAAAGCGTATTTCATAACGCAAATAAACAAGAAACTCCGCTATTACTAGAATAGTGGCATCGAGATGAGAGATACCGCTTCCACGACATCAACCACAGAAGACCTTCCACTTTACCTGGTAGACTGCTGCTGATGATTTAGGCAGCTGCTGATGATTTAGGCAGGTATCCAGACATCCTGTTCGCAACTTGTTGCAAAAATCCTCTCTGAGTGGAGATGCTACATAGTCTTCCAGGCGTGAAGTTGTAGCAAAGCTATGGCTTTGTGAAAGATGTTGGCATGTGGTTGTTTGAGTAGATCATGTCATGGAGGGAGTTCTTTTGGAGACTCCGTCAGGAGGTGCAGAAACCATTCCGAATGATGCCATAGCAGAGCTATAAGTCATTGAGAGATTGACCAATTTTCTGGCCTTGTTGAGTACCCTCCTCATCAGACAAAACAGAGGAAAGGCGTAATCGTCGATGTTGTCCCACCATTGTTGGAATGCATCTTGCCAGAGAGCCTTGGGGTCTGGGACTGGGGAGCAGTACAACGGGAGCCTGAAGTTCAGGACCGTTGCGAACAGATCCACAGTCGGAGAACCCCAGAAAATCAGGACTTTGTTGGCTACTAGATAATCCAAAGACCAATCGGTGCTCACTATCTGAGATACTTTGCTCAGATTGTCGGCGAGCACACTTCTCTTGCCCAAAATGAAGCACGCCTATAGTGGCATCGAGTAAATCTCGGCCCATTTCAGTATCTCTACTGGTAGATGGGATAGGGGCTGCGAAAAGGTACCTCCTTGTTTGTCGATATAAGTCACTACTGTGGTGTTGTCGCTCATCACCACCACTGAGTGGAACTGTTGAGGGGCCAGAAAGATGGCCTTTATCTCTAGATTTATGTGGAGGTACTCTTCTGACTCTAACCAGAGGCCTGAGGTCATGTGGTGCAGCACATGCCCACCCCCATCCCCTTTTATTTGAAGCGTCTGAGAACAGCATCAAATCTGAGAGGAAGACGAGAAGATTTACTCCCTTTTGTAGGTTCTCATCTTACACACCATTCGAGGTTCGTCTGTTCCGCGGATCCTCAAGATGTCCGGGGAGTTGAAGGCCTGATACCACCGGGACTTGAGTCGCCACTGTAGAGATCGATTCCTGAGGCGACCGTTGGGAACTAGACGGGCCAGAGATGAAAGGTGTCCAAGAGGATGTAAGCATGTCTTTGCTGGAAGTTTTTCCCATCTGTGAAAGGGTCTTATGACCTTTCTCAGCCATTATCCTGTTGTCTGATGGGAAGGCTTTGTGGGGATTGATGTGTGATATCATGCCTAGGTATACCAGTCTCTGTGTAGGAAGCAGGGCGGACTTCTCGAGGTTTACTGTGATCCCCCAGATCTTGTCTCGGTGTTGAAGAAGGGTTGACAATGAGTCCACTAGGATTAGCCAGTTGTCCAGATAATGGTGGAGACGGATGCCAATCCTGTGAGCCCAAGATGATACCAAGGTGAACAAACTGGTGAAGACTTGAGGTGCTGTGGAAATACCAAAGCACACCACCTTGAACTAGTATTTCCTGTTGTCTAAGTTGAATTTTAAGTACTTGCTTGAAGACAGATGGATTGGAATCTGGAAGTACGTGTCCGTTAGTTCCAGTGTGCATATGAAGTTCCATGTTCTTACCGCTTGTCTGACTAAGTCCGCTGTCTCCGTGCTTAACGGAATTTGCTTGACAAACGTGTTCAGTGCTGAGAGGTCGATGATGGGTTTCCAGCCTCCAGACGCCTTATTCACAAGAAAGAGTTGACTGAAGAAGCCTGGAGACTCGTCGAGGAACTCTTGGAGACCGCCCTTCTTCAACAAGGTCTGCACTCCTGCCCAGAGGGCTAGCCCCTTTGTTGATCCCATCGCAAAGGAGTCTATTGACACTGGATTCCTGATCAGAGGACGGAGAGATGTTGTGAACAGGACGCGATACCCTGAATGAATCCCGGAGATTGTCCAAGGCTCGGCACCCAGTTGCTTCCACCTGTCACAGCAACTATGTAGGCATTCCCCCACTGATGGATAAGCGGGGTGAGTGCCTTCCCTAGTGTTTGCGGCCTTGGCCGCTCCCTCTACAAAATTTACTCCCATGGAGAACTTAGTACCTTTCCTGTCTATGGTCGGAAAGGGCTTTTTAGACACCGTTGCTTCCCTGCTGCCTTGTCCGTCATGATCTTCATTGGACGGGACTGCTGAGGAGCTGGTGGTTTATATGGCTTGGATATCAAAGCCCTATAGAGGAGGGAGTCCTGGTGGGACTTCCCCTGTCTCTCAGCAGCATGTTCCATGTCCTCTTGCTCAAACAGTGAGGTCCCCTCTAAAGAGGAGTTCTTGAGCCTAGCGATCTTGGCATTTGGGATCTGCTGCTGGATCTCTCAGACACCACATCTCGACGTTTCAGAATGGTGTTTGCCCATAAGTTCGAGACTTAATGTGCAAGAAACTCGATGGTGCGTGTGCCTGAGAGAAGGAAAATTTTCATAGCTTTCCTAGTGCGTTCCTTGGAGAAATCCTCGGTTCGCACCAGGATTCCCAACCAAAGATCAAGCCATGAAGTAGCCTGCAGGGCATAAGTCGTGAACTTCTCCCGGTTGAGGATCTCTGATGCCTAGAACGAGACCTGACGGCTGGAGAGCCTCTCTAGGGAGACACTCTTGGTAAGCTCTTCCAGAGAGTGATGGAGAGGGAGAGTTAGACGTGGCTCGTCCAAGATCTCAAAATACCTCCTCTGCTGGACACGAGGAAGTAGGAGGGGCTTGGCGGTAGAGCCGGAACGTTGGGAGGAGAAGAGCTCAGAGAACTGTTGGGCAATCATAGCCGGGGCACCCTTTAGCCCTTGAGACCAGGGCAAGGCTGCACTGGTCTCAGGGTGCTTTGAGTGTCTTTGCCCTCTCATGGGGATATCTCAGGGTCAGTAAACACGTTGAGTACCCTATAAGACTCAGAACTAGCCAGAATGCATGTTCTGACTTTCTGCTCCCCCTCTTAAGTGGGACCAGCAGCAAAGTCTCCTTCCACCCCAGAGAGCTCCTCTCGGGGTGGGTCGTGGGCATCCTTAATGACTAGTGGTTCCCGTAGGCTGGCGAGCGTTTGTGCGCAGGAGAGTAATGGCACGCAGTACAGCACTGTGCAAGAGAGCGCTGGTGCACAGGTGAGCACTAGTGAGCCGGAGAGTGCTGGCACGCAGGAGATCACTGGTGCGCAGGAGATCACTGACGCACAGGAGAGCGCTGGTGCACAAGAGAGTGCTTGCGAGTTGGAGAGTGCGGGTGTGCAGGAGAACGGCGCTGCGCACGAGAGCACTGACGAGTTGGAGAGTGCTGTTGCACTAGCGAGCGAAAGTGCGGCAGCAAACTGGAAAATGTTGGTCCTTAGACCGGCGAGAATGCGCTGGAGAGCACCGGCGATCAGGAGATCGCTGGGGCATTGGAAGGTGCTCATGAGCAGGCAAGTGCTGAGGCACCGAAGGGCGCTGAAACGCTGGCGAACGATGATGCTAAGTGCTGGAGGGCGCTGACATGAAGCTGGTGAGTGCTGGTGCACTGAAGGGAGCTGGCATGCTGGAGAGTGTTGGCGCGCATCTAAACGCTCAGGAGGTGCAGCATGAGCAGGCACATGGTGAACAGGAGACAGGAACGGTGAAGGGACGTCAGTAGGTCGGCGTGAAGGTTGAACTGGAACAGGGATGTGCCCTTTGAAAGGGCGAACATCCACCGACGGGGATCGCGAACGATCCAAAAAGAGTCCAGGACCAAAGTCTGAAGACTAGCTGCAGCGTCATTAGGAGAAGGTCGAGGGCCGGAAAACAACTGAAGTGGAGGCTCCTCTGCGGGAGACGGCTACAAGGATGAGGCTGAAGACCCAAAGAGGCGCCTTTTCACCGATGGTGAAGGGCCACCTTTAAAGCGAAGCGGAGGGCGAACTCTAAGTCGAAGACGCCCTCTAGGAGCCAGGGGGATCAGCAAGCTGACCTTTAGAAACAGAAGTCCTTTGCTGAGGAGTCTCTATGAGTGAACTCCCCCGAGGAGGAGAAACAGAGGATCTAACTATCTAACTTCGAAGTTCACGACAGCTGCGCACTAGCACCACGGATGATGAAGCGCAGCAAGGAGTCCTTGGAGGGAAGACCCAGAAGCCCCAAGGACGACCACACCAGTACAATAGGAGACAGAGACAAGGCCTCACCCGGGGGAGAGGTGGGCCGCTTCGCTAGAGGGAATCAACACCATCTCTCAAGGACCGGGGTTGGCCATACATTAAAGGGTCTACGCTACTAAACGGTCTCCCAGAAGAGACCAAACGAGCAAGAGCTTCGGAGGAAAGTCTGGTGGTGGAAGAAGAGGTCTTGGGTTTTTCCCCCTTCAAAGAAACCTTCGAAGGATAAATACAGTATCCTGCTTTGACTTCTTCAGCCATCGCCCAAAATTTTTCCATTGGGAGGCAGACCACTCCCGACACTCACTACACCTGTTACCACTATCACGCTGTTGACCTCTGCATGTGGGACAAATGGTGTGGCGATTTGTGTCTACGGCCGACATGAAGGTTCCGCAGGGCCGACCTTCGAGTCAAGGGCAAATACGCATGGTCGCAGATGTCAACAAACACACACACTGATAAAAGAAAAAGCACAAACTAAAACATTAATGGCAGTCTAAAGATAGACGAAGGATGAAGAACGGCAACGACCGTACACCATCCGAGCCAAAAGCAAATTGAGCTAACTTAGCGTAATGGGTACCTAACCCTCGGTAAAATTTTAATGGCTCGTCCTTTGAGCTTCGCTAAAAGTAATGACCCCGTATAAATAGCGTAGGTTTGTATTCCAGTTACGGAACAAACTTATAAAAAAAATCAATATTTTTATTTATCTAAAGAAGTTTACAAAATAAACCTAACCCTACACAGCATCAATTACAGAACAGCAGCTCATTATGTACTGTATACTAATCAAGTATAGGATCTGAAAGCAAAAGGCACTAGGAAAAATTTACATTTAAAGGTAAACTACTGTATCATGTATTATTACTCACACTTTCTGTTCAATAACTTCCTTGATAAACTGGTAATCGGCAATATCCCCCGAGCACGCCAGTACTGCCTTGTCGGTGACCTTGAAGAGCCTCTTAATGTTACGGAATCTGGCAAGGGAGCCATATGACCCAAGTGAATCAGCAGCAATCATTACTCCCCCATCATATTGTAATCCTAGGACTGATGTTCCAGAAGTTGATGGATATCTGAAATTTAAGTTAAAAAAAACTAACTTCAACAATGGCCAAACTACCAGTACTGTACCTCAAAAAAATTCCAGAAAAAATAAAAAGTATTTTAATTAATTTTTATTGTACCTAATCATACACACCCAAGAATTTCAACAGGAGTAAGATTTCAGCAAAGCTGGAATGGCCGTTAAACTGGAAGCGTGCAAAACCGCTGGCAGCGAAGGTGCTACGATCTTTCACCTTTGAACTAAGAAATGAGGGGGGGTGGAGGTGAACAGAGTATATTAAAGGTCTCAGGTTTGTATGCTTAGGAAAAATACAAAATGATTAAAAAAATTATATTTTCATTAATAAAATAAATTTTTGAACATACTTACCCGGTAGTTATATATATAGCTATTTATATATATATATATATATATAGCTCACGTACGTCCCCGACGTCAACGGCAGAAAATTCGAAACTCGTGCCAACCGCAAGTTGGATAGCCAGGTGTACCACCCCTGCACCCTAGCGAGGTACCTGGGAACCATTCCAGTGACCCTCATATATTCCATGCCTCTAGTCTCTTAGAGGGGAGGAGGGTGGGACTAAAATTATATATAACTACTGTACTGGGTAAGTATGTTAAAAAAATTTATTCTATTAATGAAAATATAATTTTTAAACACAAGACTTACCCGGTAGTTATATATATAGCTAATTAACACCTTTGGTGGAGGGTTAGAGACAGCTAGCATATCTGGAATTCTACTTAGGAGTTACTGTAATTAAAACAAACTTAAGGGTTTGTACCTGATAAGGAAGCTGACTTCAATGATACTCTGCCTCATTATGTCTGCTAGCCTTATGAGATCCAGCGATAATCCCAGGGGGCTGAAGATCCCGAAGGGATTGTCAAACCGGTGTCAAAACCTCATTATGACAGAACCTCCTCCAATAACCAGTTCCGGGTGCTCTCAAGGAACAAATTTGACTACCTGACAAAATCAATGATTGTGGAAGACTGACACAATCTCCACAAACAACCATAAAAAACAATTAAAAGAACCAAGAGAAGAAAAGGTTATTGGGATTATGGGAACATAGTGGTGGATCCTTCACTCACTATTGCACTCGCTGCTACGAATGGACCCAGAGTGTAACAGTCCTCCTAACAAGTCTGAACACCTTTCAAATAATATGATGCGAACACAGATTTGCTCTTCCAGAAGGTTGTGTCCATTATGCTTTGTAGTGATCTGTTCTGCCTGAATGCTGCCGACGTTGCCACCGCTCTTGACCTTTAAAAGTCCAAGGTCTGATTCATTACAATGAATATGTGCTTCCTTATTCAAAAGCCTGACAAAATATGACAAGGCATTTTTAGACATCTGTAAAGAGGGCTTTTTGACTGAACACCATAAAGATTCAGACTTGCCTCGTAAATCTTTTGTTCTATCCAAGTAGCATCTCAGAGCTCTTACTGGGCATAAGACACTTTCTACCTCTTTTCCAACCAGATCCGTAAGATTTGGAATCTCGAATGCTTTGGGCCAAGGCTGAGAAGGGCGTTCATTTTTAGCAAGAAAGCCTAATTGTAAGGAACAGACAGCTTTACCATTATGAAATCCAGCGTTTTTGCTAAACGCATGAATTTCCCTCACTCTTTTAGCTGTTGCAAGACTGACCAAAACTAAAGTCTTTATAGTAAGGTCTTTCATAGAAGTTGAACCCAGTGGCTCAAACCTGTCGCTCATAAGATACTTCAAAACAATATCCAAATTCCAGGCTGGAGAATCTTGGTTTCGTTGTTTTGTAGATCCTTATTGTTAGAAAGGTCAAGGTTCCTATGCCTAAAAACAGTAGCTAACATACTCCTATAGCCTTTAATAGTAGAGGAGGAGAAATTGCACTTCCTTCGAAGATACTATAGCAGGAAATCCACAATTTGAGCTACAGCGGTACTGGATGAGGAAAGAGAGTTGATTCTACACCACTCTCTAAAAACCTGCCACTTAGATTGATAAACTTTGATAGTCGAAGTCCTTCTTGCTCTTGCAATAGCTTGAGCTGCCTCCTTCGAAAAGCCTCTAGATCTAGTGAGTCTTTCGATAGTCTGAAGGCAGTCAGCTGAAGAGCGTAAAGATTTTGATGGAATCTTTCCAAGTGGGGTTGTCTGAGTAGATCTACTCTTAATGGAAGAATTATTGGAGTGTCTATCACCCATTCCAGTACCTCTGTGAACCATTCTCTTGACGGCCAATAGGGAGCCACTAGGGTCATCCTGGTTCCTTCGGATGTTACAAATTTCTGTACTACTTTGTACAGGATCATGTATGGTGGGAAGGCGTACAGATCTAGATTGGACCAGTCCAAAAGAAACGCGTCTATGTGGACTGCTTCTGGATCTGGAAAAGGGGAGCAATACGCCTCTAACCTCTTTGTCTTCGCGGTTGCAAAGAGATCTATGCATGGGCGACCCCAAAGATGCCACAGGCTCTTGCACACATGAAGGTTGGGAGTCCACTTTGTTGGAAGGATCTGACCTCATCTGCTGAGGCTGTCTGCCATTACGTCTTTCTCCCCTTGAATGAATCTTGTCAGAAGTATAACTTTCCTCTCTCTTGCCCACACAAGGAGATTCTTTGACGTCTCGTACAGAGATATCGAGTGTGTTCCTCCTTGCTTTGAGATGTACGCCAATGCTGTCGTGTTGTCCGCATTGACCTGAACCACTTTGTTGGTGACTAATTCCTCGAAACTTTTGAGAGCTAATAGAACTGCCAACAACTCCTTGTGGTTTATATGCAAGGATATTTGGATCTCTGACCACAGTCCCGT
Organism: Palaemon carinicauda; assembly: GCF_036898095.1. Taxonomy (NCBI): domain Eukaryota; kingdom Metazoa; phylum Arthropoda; class Malacostraca; order Decapoda; family Palaemonidae; genus Palaemon; species Palaemon carinicauda. The sequence goes on along the minus strand of NC_090738.1, from coordinate 18,042,068 downwards.
GACTTCTAACTTGTTTAGGGTTGCTCTCCATCCTGTGTCCAAGGCGTCGGAGCATAACACAAGGTCTGGGCTCTTTACTGATAAGTCGAGACCTTCCTGGAACTTGTTTGGTTCTTCCCACCACCGAAGGCAGTCCTTGATGGGGTTCGTGATAGGAATGGAGATCGTTTCTAAGTCCCTCTCCTTGTCCCAATGGTTGTTGAGATGGAACTGGAGAGGACGAAGATTCAGTCTTCCTAGTGGAACAAATTGTTCCAAGGAGGAGAGGGTTCCTACAAGACTCATCCACTTCCTTGCTGAACATACTTTCTTGCTTTGAAACGATCTTAGTTTCAACTTGGCTTGCTCTATCCTTAAGGGAGACGGAAAAGCCCGAAAAATCTGACTCCGTATCGTCATCCCCAAATATAAAATCTCTTGAGATGGAACCAAGAGAGACTTTTCCTTGTTTACAAGGAGACCCAGTTTTTTCGCAAGGTCCAAGGTTGTCTGAAGATCCTTCAGGCAGTGATCATAAGACTGCGCTCTGAGAAGCCAGTCGTTGAGATATAGGGAGGCTCTTATGCCCCTTGAATGGAGGGTCTGCCACATTCAGCACGAGCTTCGTAAAGATCTGAGGTGCTGTGCGAAGGCCGAAGCATAGGGCTCTGAATTGGAAGACATCTCCCATGAAGACGAACCTTAGGTAGGGTCTGAAGCTCGGATGGATAGGAATGTGGAAGTAGACGTCCTGAAGGTCTAATGAGACCATCCAGTCGCCCCTCCCTACTGCTGCTAGCACTGACTTCGAAGTCTCCATAGAGAACTTCGTTTTCATGATGAATTTGTTCAGCGCACTCACGTACAGAACTGGACGCCATCCCCCCAAGTTCTTGGGTACCAGGAATAGACGGTTGTAGAAACCCAGTGAACAAATATCCTGTACCTTCTCTGTGGCCCCCTTTTCTAGCATAAGAGATAATTGCTTTGATAGAGCTTGTCTCTTTGCCTCCTCTCTGTATCTGGGAGAGAGATCCACAGGAACTAAGACCAAAGGAGGGCTCCCTTGAAAGGGGATCTTGTAACCCTCCTTCAAGATCTGGATAGACCACTGATCTGCTCCTCTCTTCTCCCACTCTTGCCAGAATTTGAGTAGTCTGGTACCTATTGCCTGAAGGCGAAAGCAGTCAGACTCTGCTTCGCCCTGCTCTGAAGCCTCTTCTCTTACTCCTTCTAGCATCAGGTCTGGAAATACCCCTATTGGAAGATCTCCCTCGAATGGGCTGGGAAAACTTGGGAAAAGTTTCTTCCTTAGGCTTGCGACTGGTAAATGAGGGAGGAAGAGCCTTTCTAGCTGTCTTGGAGACAAGATCCTGAGTAGCCTTTTGAGCTAAGGCTGCAGAAATCTCCCTGATAATTTCTTGTGGGAACAGCAATAGAGAAAGAGGCGCATACAAAAGCTCGGACTTCTGGGAGGGAGTAACCCCCGGCGAAAGAAAAGAGCAAAGTTGATCTCTTTTCTTAAGAATGCCTGCCGAAAATAGAGCTGCAAGTTCGTTAGAACCATCCCTCAAAGCTTTGTCCATGCACGATATCAAATGAACCAGGGCAGAGGTATCCCCCTCTTTAAAAGTCTCAACTTTTTTACCCAAAGCCCCAAGTGTCCAGTCTAAAAAGTTAAAAACTTCAAATGCTCGAAAAATTCCCTTGAGAAGGTGGTCCATCTCTGAAGTAGACCAAGAAATCTTGGTCTTTCTCATGGCCGACCAACGAGGAGCGTCTACGAGGCTTGAGAAATTTCCCTGGGCAGAGGCAGGAATCCCCAAACCGAGAACTTCTCCTGTCTCGTACCAGATACCCGACCTCGAAGCCAGTCTAGCCGGAGGAAAGGAAAAAGCCGTCTTTCCTAAGGCTTTCTTAGACTGTAACCAGTCACCCATCAATTTAAGAGCTCTCTTAGACGAGCGTGATAATACCATCTTAGTAAAGCGGGCTTTCTGAGAGGCTTCCCCAAGAGTAAACTCAGACGGAGGTGAACGTGGAGCCACAAGCACAAAAAAAGTCTGAAAACTCTTCCGTAAAAACTTTCATTAGTTTTTTCAGATCAGCAGAATGACGGAAAGAAACTGAGTCCTCGTCTTCTGAAACATCATCGAACTCCATAGGAGAAAGCTGGCCTTCTACTTCCTTCTCTTGCAACGTTCCTTCGGGAGCAGTAGGGTTAAGAGCAGTTTCTCCTTCAAAAATATCCTGAGTGCCAACAGCAATAGAAATAGGCTCATTGCAGATAGAATCAGGCGGCAGAGTCGTTTGCGGCTCATCCGAACGCTGACGATCAGCTCGATTGGAGACAAGAAGTTCCTGTACTTGAACTGTATCGATGTCTTGAAAAGAATGAGCCTCATTATCGTAATCCAAACTAACATCCGAAATATGATAAAGGATAGGACGTTCAGGATTATATTCTGAAAAACGCTTGCCGTCAACTCCTGACAAGCGTTCGGTACTACGAAACGCTTGTTGTTCAGCGACTCGTTCAACTGTTATCCTTTCGGAAACACGACCTGAAGGACATTCACTAAAATAATTAGCGGAGAGAGAAACTTCCTGAATTATAGGATGTTTGGCAGCCTGTTTGTAAGGATGTTCGGCAGCTTGTTCCGAACGAGGATCGGCAGCCTGTATCGTAGGAAGTCCAGGATCCTGTATCGAAGGACGTTCGAAAGACTTTTCCAAAGAACGAACATTAGCCTGTTTAACAGGAAGTTCGGTAACACGTTTGCAAGGACGTTCAATAACCTGTTTAACAGGACGTCCGACGTCTTTCTTTGAAGAACGTTCGAGCACACTGTCTGAAGGAAAGAACTCCTTGCTCTTGAAAGAACGTTCACGTTCAATAAAAGAACTGTTGACTGCGGACTTAAAAGAACGATCACGATCACTTCCTAAAAGAACGTTCATAGCGGCTAGCAGGAAGCTTAGATCCTCGATTACGAGGGCGTTCGAGAACACGTCCTAGTTCGCTGTTTCGATCACGACCAAAACTGTCACGTGTGCTGATAAGAGATTTTTCGTTATGCTGGTATGTTTGCATAAAGGACGAGAGCCTGCTTTGCATGTCTTGAAGCATGACAAAGTTAGGATCCGAACGTTGTGAAATCGGTGATGAAATCACAACATTCTCCTTATCGCTAAACGGATCAGAGCGCCTAGAAGGCGAAAACCAGTCTGAAGGCTGCTTGGAAGCTTGGAATGAGGTTAATCCTGGTCCTGACTGCATAGAAGGATCCTTGGAAACGTCCAGCGTTCTATAAGGACGTCTTATCGGAGGACTCTCAAATGGCTCTGGAGTATCCCAGTGACTACATCCAGGTTTTGAACTAGCAGGACGTTGATAGGCCTTATCATAAGACCTCCTTAGAGGTCTAGAAGCATGCTTCCAGCCTCTTTTTGGCAAGGAGTTATCCGAAGACAACGAAAAACATTTAACCTCACCTTACCAATGGTGAGGGCAAACGTCCTGGGAGGCGCCCACAGGTACTTTCGTGGGGACGTCTGCTTGTCTGTTAAAGCCTCTCGTCTCCTTTTGCCTTTCGACATTCCTTCTCCCAGGGGTTGGGGAGCTTGAAAGAGGTCTAGGACTAGGAGGACTACAGACACGAGCAGGAACACCCTCCACTGTACTTGCACTTTCACCTTTTAATTGCTGCACATAAGACATCAACTGTGTCCTGTCCGCAGCCAAAGATTCAACTTTAGCGCCAAGAGCTTGAATCGCCACTAACATATCTTTTAGTGATGGTTCATTAGCAATTGCAATAGTGGGATCGGGATCTACAGTACCACTAAAGGTGAAGGAATAGGATTAATGACATGGGAAGAGGAAATATCTCTAGATGAGCGAGAAGAACTACGCCTCAATCTATCCCTCTTGAGTTTACGTCTGTCTCTATCAAACTCAACCCATTCATGCTCTGACAGTAAAACACATTCATCACAGCGATCACCTAAATCACACTCTTTACCTCTACATGCAACACAAAGAGAATGGGGGTCAAGAGAGGCTTTAGCCATTCGGGTCTTACACCCACTAGTCACACATAACCTAAAAGTTATAGGGGGGGTGGTAATTTTGAAATTTTAAAGAGAATTCAGACAAGCAAAGGTCAAAAATCTTCTAATCCAAACAAAATCAAGAAATACCCAAAGCGAGATCAATAACAGGCTTGAGTCAATAACCAAAGATTTGTACTTCACCAAAAAAAAAAAAAAACTAATCAGTAATGACGGAGTAGAATTCACATCGGCAGGGAATATATGTAGGTCACTGGAATGGTTCCCAGATACCTCGCTAGGGTGCAGAGGTGGTACACTTGGCTATCTAACTGGCGGTTAGCGCGAGTTTCAAATTTTCTGCGTTTACGTCGGGACGTACGTAAGCTATATATATAACTACCGGGTAAGTCTTGTGTTTAAAATATGTGATTTGTTCCTTGTGTAATACATACCTTCGACATTTAGTAGGAAAGCACAAGTCCCTATAACTCAACTGGCTGTTAACTGACCCGAGAAATGACAATTCGTAAATGATTTATATTTTCCTAACGATACAAACGATTAGCTATTCATTAGGGGTTTCAATTTCAGAAACGCAGAAAGGACCAGTCATTAAAATTTTAGCGGGGGTTAACTACCCATTCCGCTAAGAACGGGGTGGGGGGGTTGCTATTGCTCCCGCTTACACACCAGTGATTTAGCTCACTTTGCTTGGAGGTAGGACGTAAAGGGGGATAGGGCTGGCGGGTAGGTTTGTATAAATACCTAAAGGTTTGTATTATTAGGAAAAATACAAATACCGTAATCTACGAATTTGTCATTTGTTCCATAACTGGAATATTTATTAGGGTTGACTCACCCATTAGGAGGGTGAACGTCCCTGCCAAACTGGCTTTGGGCTTTACCTGGGGGCTCCTTATTTTGAACAGGTTTGTACCAAAAATAAGGAGTCTCTGTACCTCGCTAAACCTTGCTATGCAAGGTCTGCAACTTATGCAAGCTGTGTTGAGATATTTAGAAGTATGACTGTCCACGTAAAAGTTATTCCGAGTCTTTGTAAGAAAAAATGTTGTAACAAAGACTTTCCCAATACCACCTCGCCAAGGTATCGGACGCAGCAGGACTGTATTAGCTTAATACTAGGTACACAAGGAAGCATGGTTTACCTGCAATGGTTCGAGGTCAGCTTGTGCAAAGAATCCAGGATGCTGCTTTTCCCAAGAGAGGGGAGGATGAAGAAAACAATTAGAGCTAGTCAAACCTTTCCCTTCATGCAAACTGAAACCAGGTAAAAGTGCTCTCAACATTTTGCTACTTGTCCAATAGGGACCTTGAGGTCTTATACCAACTGTTGTGCAACCACCACAGGGGCGATAGCGAACGTATCGAGCCTCCTGTGGGTTACGTCTTGCAGGTAGTGGGCTGTGAACGTATTTTGACGTTTCCACACCCCAGCCTGTAGAACCTGCGTCACTGAGAAGTTTCTCCCGAATGCCAGGACATCATGAGCTCTGGAGCAACGTGAAGGAGGAGGGTCTAGATTCAGGGCATGGTCTATGACCTTGCGAATCCAAGCAGAGATGGTGTATTTAGTGACCCTCCTCTTGTTCCTCCCTGTGCTGATGAAAAGTGCAGGCACACAGGGACGGGCTGCGGCTGTTCTCTTGAGGTACTGTACAACCTCAAACTAGACAGTTTAAGAGATGATCAGGGTCATCAATTACAGAGCGGAGACTTGAAATCCGGGAGTCGAATCACGATTCGCAAGTCCTGGATTCTTAGTCTTGGCTACAAACTCAGGGATGAAGCTGAATGTTACCTCTTCCCATACCCTTGAATGGGTGATGTTGTATGAGACCATGCAGTTCACTGACTTCCTTGGCATCTGTTGCCTGGCGTAATGGTTCATAGGGAGATCTCTTTAGAGACTTGAGAACTTGAACCATGTTCCATGGGGGAGGTCTAACTTGAGACTAAGGACAGTTAATTTCGTAACTCCGTATGAGTAAGGAAAGTTCTAGTAATGAGGAAATATCCATTACGCTGAGTCTTAGGGCTAGGCTTAAGGCTTAGCGATGGTCTTTAACCGCCGAGTCTGAAAGGCGCATTTCCTCATGTAAATAGATGAGGCACTCCACTATTACTGGAAAAGTGGCATCGAGAGGAGAAATACCCCTTCACGACACCAACCACAGAAGAATTTCCACTATGCCTGGTACACTGCTGCTGATGATTTACGCATGTATCCAGACATCCTGCTCGCAACTTGTTGCAAAAATCCTCTGAGTAAGGAGATGCTGGATAGTCTTCCAGGCGTGAAGTTGTAGCGAAGCTACGTCTTCGTGAAAAATGTTGGAACATGGTTGTTTGAGTAGATCGTGCTGTGGAGGGAGTTCACTTGGAGACTCCGTCAGGACTTGCAGAAGGTCCCAAAACCATTTCGCATCATGCCATAGCGGAGCTATGAATTATTGAGAGGTTGATCGATGATCTGGCCTTGTTGAGTACCCCCCTAATCATAGAATGGGGGGAAAGGTGTAAACGTCGATGTTGTCCCACCGTTGTTGGAAGGCATTTTGACAGAGAGCCCTGGGGTCTGGGACTGGGGAGCAGTACAATGGGAGCCTGAATTTCAGGGCCGTTGCGAAGAGATCCACGGTAGGATAATCCCACAAAGTCGGAACTTGGTTGGCTACTAGATGACCCAAAGACCACTCTGTACTCACCATCTGAGACGCTCTGCTCAGATTGTCAGCGAGCACATTCCTTTAGCTTGGAATGAAGCGTGCCAATAGTGGTATCGAGTGAATCTCTGCCCATCTCAGTATCTCTACTGCTAGATGGGATAGGGGCTGTGAAAAAGTACCTCCCTGTTGTTGATGTAAGCCTCTACTGTGGTGTCGCTCATCACCACCACTGAGTGGCCCGCCACCAACTGGTGGAACTGTTAAAGGGGCCAGAAAGACAGCCTTCATCTCTAAGAGATTTATGTGGAGGTACTCTTCTGACTCTGACCAGAGGCCTGAGATTGTGTGGTGCAGCATTTGGGAGCAACCCCTTTTTTTTTTTAAGCGTCTGAGGACAGCATTAAATCTGGGGGAGGATGAGAAGATCCACTCCCTTTCGTAGATTCTCATCTGACACCCACCATTCGAGGTCCGTATGTTCCACTGGGATCAGGATGTCCGAGGAGTCGAAAACCTGATTCCACCGGGACTTGAGTCGTCACTGGAGAAATCAAATCCTGAGGCGACCGTTGGGAACTAGACGGGTCAGAGATGACAGGTGCCCGAGAAGATGTAGTTACACCTGGGCTGGAAGTTCTTCTCATCTGAGAAAGGGTCTTACGACCTTTCTCAGCTTCATTGTCCTGTCGTCTGATGGGAAGGCTTTGTGGAGACTGGTGTATAATATCATACCTAGGTACAGTATACTAATCTCTGTGTAGCAAGCAGGGAGGACTTTTCAAGGTTTACCATGATCCCCATATCTTGGCAAAAGCTTAGAAGTTTGTCTCTGTGTTGAAGAAGGGTTGACACCGAGTCTGCTAGGATTATCCAGTAGTCCAGATAACGGAGGAGACAGATGCCAATCCTGTGTGCCCAAGATGACACTAGGGCGAACACTCAGGTGAAGACTTGAGGCGCTGTGGCAAGACAGAAGCACAGTACCTTAAACTGGTATTCCTTGTTGTCTAAGCTGAATCTCAAGTACTTGCTTAAAGACCAATGGATTGAGATCTGAAAGTAGGTGTCCTTTAGGTCGAGTGTACACATGAAGTCCTGTGGTCTTACCGCTTGTCTGACTGTGTCTGCTGTCTCCATGCTGAACAAAGTTTGCTTGACCAACTTGTTCAGAGCTGAAAGGTTGATGACGGATCTCCAGCCTCTAGATGTCTTTTTCACAAGAAAAAGTCGAGTGAAGAAGCCTGGGGACTCGTCGAGGACCTCCTGGAGAGCGCCTTCTTCAACAGGGTCTGAACTTCTGCCCACAGGGCTAGCCCCTTTGCTGATCCCATCGCAAAGGAGTCTATTGACACTGGATTTCTGATCATGGGAGGGAGAGATGTTGTGAATGGGGCGCGATACCCTGAACGAATCACGTAGATTGTCCAGGGTTCGGCCTCAAAGTTGCTTCCACCTGTCCCAGTAACTTTGTAGGCATCCCCCCACTGGTGGAGAAGAGGGGGGGATGCCATTCTTAGCTTTTGAGGACTCGACCGCTCCCACACACACAAAAAAAAAAAAAAAAAAAAGAGAGAGAGAGAGAGAGAGAGAGAGAGAGAGAGAGAGAGAGAGAGAGAGAGAGAGAGAGAGGGGGAGAGAGAGGGGGAGAGAGAGAGAGAGAGAGAGAGAGAGAGAGAGAGAGAGAGAGAGAGAGAGAGAGAGAGAGAGAGAGAGAGAGCCTGCCTGCCTGCCTAGCGATCTCGGCATTCGGGACCTGCCCGTAAGTTCAAAACTTGATGGGCGAGTGCCTGAGAGAAGGAAAGTTTCCATAGCTTTCCTGGTGCGTTCCTTGGAGAAATCCTCAGTTCGCAACAGGATTCCCAGGGTTCCCAACTTAAGATCAAGCCACAAAGTATCCTGCATGGCATACTTTGTGACCTTTTCCTGGTTGAGGATTTCGGCTGCCAAGAAGGTGACCTGACGGTTGGAGAGCCTCTCAAGAGACTAACTTGGTGAGCTCTTCCATATTTGAGGAAATAAGAAATATTACTAATTTATTTATGGGTATTTTGAACAGCTTTGATGCCATTAATCACCAATAATACACATTCTTCAAATTTTATAGACGGGTTAAAGTAGGAGATAAGGCTAAAAAACCCCGTTACAGGAGTGAAGCTGGTTGGGAAGCAAACAGGGTTGAGACTTAGTCACAGGTTAAACTAAGGATACGGCAGTCTAAGGGGGGCATAGTCACTACCCCGGATAAGTAAGGATAAAGATCCTAGATTAGTTGGGGAACCTTAGGATCCATCCATACGACCGAAGATTGTTCGGCGTAGTTTGTTTATTATCAAATAAAGTTTGGTAGAGGTCTTTATGCTTGCGTCCAAATGATGACAGCTGAGCAGCGAGAGCATGGTGATGGCAACAAGAGGGATTTTTGTACGAGTAACAAGAATATAGTCGTATGCACCAAAAAAAAAAAAAAAAAAAAAAAAAAAAAAATTCTCTTGTATATTGTTATTGCTGTGTGTACTAGAAAGAAAGGAAGAGAAAAATTTTGTGTACAGTAGTACACTTATGTGAATCAGAACTATATTTCATAAATTACATGGGTTAATTCAAATACGTTTTACAATCTTATCTTGAAAAAGGAACCTACAATCACCAAACAGGATATGAATATGCATTATGAACCGTTTTTTTGTGTTGAAATCCTATAACAGGTAACATTAATTCATCTGTCGACAGGATGCAACTATACAGAACTTCAATACCCATTACAACAAAGTTTGTGAAAAATTAAGCCAGAAACTTGCAGAGAGATCTTTGAAGCGTTAAGAAAATAAATTTCTTTCGACTTGCTAATTTGCCGCATTTCTTGTCATTGTGGAAAGGCACTCATTTTTGCATCACCTCTTCTTTAATAACATAATTAACATTAAGTTCCCGAGTTAATTTAAAAATGTTATTTTCATTAGTAAAAGAAATTTTTGAATATACTTACCCGATAATCATGTAGCTGTCAACTCTGTTGCCGACAGAAATCTACGGTCGGGATACGCCAGCGATCGCTATACAGGTGGGGGTGAACACCACAGCGCCATCTGTGGTCAGGTACTCCAGTACTTCTTGTCAACACCACCTCAATTTTTTCCTCGGTCCACTGGTTCTCTATGGGGAGGAAGGGTGGGTCAATTAAATCATGATTATCGGGTAAGTATATTCAAAAATTTATTTTACTAATGAAAATAACATTTTTCAATATTAATCTTACCCGATAATCATGTAGCTGATTCACACCCAGGGTGGTGGGTGGAGACCAGCATACATGTTAACAAAGAAGCTAAGTATCCCGTATTTTATTTTATTAGTTATTCAAAAATAACATAAAATAAATAAGTACCTGGTAAGGAAGACGACTTGAATCATTACTCTGCCTTTATTAAGTACGTCTTCCTTACTGAGCGTAGCGGTCCTCTTAGGATGCTGAACGACTCTTAGGTGCTGAAGTATAAAGGGCTGCAACCCATACTAAAGGACCTCATCACAACCTTTAACCTCGGCGCTTCTCAAGAAAGAATTGACCACCCGCCAAATCAACAAGGATGTGGAAGGCTTCTTAGCCGACCGTACAACCCATAAAAAGTATTCAAGAGAAAGGTTAAAAAGGTTATGGGATTATGGGAATGTAGTGGCTGAGCCCCCGCCTACTACTGCATTCGTTGCTACGAATGGTCCCAGGGTGTAGCAGTTCTCGTAAAGAGACTGGACATCTTTGAGATAGAATGATGCGAACACTGACTTGCTTCTCTAATAGGTTGCATCCATAACACTCTGCAGAGAACGGTTCTGTTTGAGGGCCACTGAAGTAGCCACAGCTCTCACTTCATGTGTCCTTACCTTCAGCAAAGCAAGGTCTTCTTCCTTCAGATGAGAATGTGCTTCCCTAATCAGGAGCCTGAATAGGTAAGAAACTGAGTTCTTAGACCTTGGAAGAGAAGGCTTCTTGATAGCACACCATAAGGCTTCTGATTGTCCTCGTAAAGGTTATGACCTTTTTAGATAGTACCTAAGAGCTCTAACTGGGCAAAGTACTCTCTCCAGTTCGTCCCCCACCAAGTTGGACAGGCTTGGGATCTCGAACGACTTAGGCCAAGGACGTGAAGGAAGCTCGTTTTAGCAAAAAACCGAGCTGCAAGGAACATGTAGCCGTTTCAGATGTGAAAACTATGTTCCTGCTGAAGGCGTGGGTCTCACTTACTCTTTTAGCTGTTGTCAAGCACACGAGGAAAAGTGTTTTTAATGTGAGGTCCTTAAAAGAGGCTGATTGGAGAGGTTCAAATCTTGATGACATAAGGAACCTTAGGACCACGTCTAGATTCCAGCCTGGAGTGGACAACCGACGTTCCTTTGAGGTCTCAAAAGACCTAAGGAGGTCCTGTAGATCTTTGTTGGTGGAAAGATCCAAGCCTCTGTGGCGGAAAACCGCTGCCAACATACTTCTGTAACCCTTAATCGTAGGAGCTGAAAGGGATCTTACGTTCCTTAGATGTAACAGGAAGTCAGCAATCTGGGTTACAGTGGTACTGGATGAGGAAACTGCATTGGCCTTGTACCAGCTTCGGAAGACTTCCCCTTTAGACTGATAGACTCTGAGAGTGGATGTCCTCCTTGCTCTGGCAATCGCTCTGGCTGCCTCCTTCGAAAAGCCCCTAGCTCTTGAGAGTCTTTCGAAAGTCTGAAGGCAGTCAGACGAAGAGCGTGGAGGTTTGGATGTACCTTCTTTACGTGAGGTAGACGTAGAAGGTCCATTCCTAGAGGAAGAGTCCTGGGAATGTCGACCAGCCATTGCAGTACCTCTATGAACCATTCTCTCGCGGGCCAGAGCGGAGCCAACCAACGTCAGCCGTGTCCCTTTGCGAGAGGCGAACTTCTGAAGTACCCTGTTGATAATCTTGAACGGCGGGAATGCATACAGGTCGAGATGGGACCAATCCAGCAGAAAAGCATCCACGTGAACTGCTGCTGGGTCTGGAATCGGAGAACAATACAACGGGAGCCTCTAGGTTATCGAGGTAGCGAACAGATCTATGGTTGGCTGACCCCACAGGGCCCAAAGTCTGCTGCAAACATTCTTGTGAAGGGTCCACTCTGTGGGGATGACCTGACCCTTCCGGCTAAGGCGATCTGCCATGACATTCATATCGCCCTGAATGAACCTCGTTACCAGCGTGAGCTTTCGATCTTTTAACCAGATGAGGAGGTCCCTTGCAATCTAGAACAACTTCCACGAATGAGTCCCTCCCTGCTTGGAGATGTAAGCCAAGGCTGTGGTGTTGTCAGAGTCCACCTCCACCACCTTGTTAAGCTGGAGGGACTTGAAGTTTATCAAGGCCAGATGAACCGCCAACAGCTCCTTGCAATAGATGTGAAGTGTCCTTAGCTCCTGATTCCATGTTCCCGAGCATTCCTGTCCGTCCAAAGTCGCACCCCAGCCCGTGTCTGATGCGTCAGAGAAGAGACGGCGGTCGGGTTTCTGAACAGCCAAAGGTAGACTTCCTTGAGAAGAAAGCTGTTCTTTCACCACGTGAGAGTAGACCTCCTCTCTTCGGAAACAGGAACTGAGATCGTCTCTAGCGTCATGTCCTTTATCCAGTGAGCCGCTAGATGATACTGAAGGGGGCGGAGGTGGCTTATCCCTAACTCGATGAACAGGGCCAGCGATGAAAGTGTCCCTGTTAGACTCATCCACTACCTGACTGAGCATCGGTTCCTTCTCAGCATGCTCTGGATGCAATCTAGGGCTTAGTAGATCCTTGGGGCCGACGGAAAAGCCCGAAAAGCTCGACTCTGAAGATCCATACCCAGGTAGACAATGGTCTGGGATGGGACGAGCTGGGACTCCTCAAAATTGACCAGGAGGCCCAGTTCCTTGGTCAGATCCATAGTCCATCTGAGAATCTCCAGACAGCGACGACTTGTGGGAGCTCTTAAAAGCTAGTCGTCTGACGGAGCCGGACACAAGATCATGGTACTGCTGCACAGTCTGTGAACTGTCAACCATGGGGAAGCGAGGAAGTACAGCGACAACCCGAAGCTGTCTAGACTGTCTGGGTCGTACAGACAACTCCTTATCGGGTTGCTGAGGTTGCCGCACTGCGTCACAACAAGTCACTTCTGCTGGTTGTTGAACGTCTTCCCAGTGACACACTGACTCCGTAAACAAAAAATCCTCTAACAAGGACTAAGCTTGGACTGCATGTCTTGCAACAAAGCTCAAGGTCTATGGGAGCAGGGGTGGTAATAGACGGGGTTAGCGACTGAAGTGGAACCATTACCCTCCCTGGAAGCATGTTATGCTTAAATAAAAGTCCATAGGAGGCTAAGCAGCTAAAGGCTCCTCTCCAAATGACAGAGTCCTCAAGGGAATATCAGAAGGAGGGAGAATAGCACTTTCTCATCTACAGGAACCATATCCGAGAAAAGCTAAGTTCTCTCAGTGAGGGTTTCACTGGTGCAAAAGCAGCAGACTAGAAGGCAACGTTATGAAACTGCTTGACAGTCTAGTGAGTTGGCAACAACCAAAGATGTGTGACTGAGGAGCATGCGGTAAGGTATGCAGAGCATGCTGTATGTAGAGCATGCTGTAAGGTAAGCAGAGCATGTTGCATGGCGTGCGGCTTATGCTGCATGGGATGAGGCTCATGCTGCATGGGATGAGGCTCATGCTGCATGGTATGAGGCTCATGCTGCATGGGATGAGGCTCATGCTGCAAGGGATGAGGCTCATGCCGCATGCGTTGAGGAGGATGCCGCATAGTATGAGGCTCCTGCCTCATGGGTTGAGGCGGTTGCCGCATAGCATGAGGCTCCTGCCTCATGGTTTGAGGAGGATGCCGCATAGCATGAGGCTCCTCATAGCATGAGACTCCTGCCTCATGGGTTGAGGAGGATGCCGCATAGCATGAGGCTCCTGCCTCATGGGTTGAGGAGAATGCCGCATAGCATGAGGCTGCCTCATGGGTAGAGGAGGTTGCCGCATAGCATGAGGCTCCTGCCTCATGAGTTGAGGAGGACTCAAGAGTTGCGTCTGCCTCAAGGGTTGAGGAGGTAGCTGCGCAGAGAGAGGCTCATGCTGTGAAGAATGCGGTTGCTGCATGCGTTGAGGCGGCTGCCTCATAGCATGAGGTTCCTGCCTCAAGAGTTGCGTCTGCCTCAAGGGTTGAGGAGGTGGCTGCGCAGAGAGAGGCTCTTGCCTCAAGAGTTGAGGCTCTTGCCTCAAGAGTTGAGGCTCTTGCCTCAAGAGTTGAGGCTCTTGCCTCACGAGTTGAGGTTCTTGCCTCAAGAGTTGAGGCTCTTGCCTCAAGAGTTGAGGCTCTTGCCTCAAGAGTTGAGGCTCTTGCCTCAAGAGTTGAGGTTCTTGCCTCAAGAGTTGAGGTTCTTGCCTCAAGAGTTGAGGTTCTTGCCTCAAGAGTTGAGGTTCTTGCCTCAAGAGTTGAGGCTCTTGCCTCAAGAGTTGAGGTTCTTGCCTCAAGAGTTGAGGCTCTTGCCTCAAGAGTTGAGGTTCTTGCCTCAAGAGTTGAGGCTCTTGCCTCAAGAGTTGAGGTTCTTGCCTCAAGAGTTGAGGCTCTTGCCTCAAGAGTTGAGGTTCTTGCCTCAAGAGTTGAGGCTCTTGCCTCAAGAGTTGAGGTTCTTGCCTCAAGAGTTGAGGCTCTTGCCTCAAGAGTTGAGGTTCTTGCCTCAAGAGTTGAGGCTCTTGCCTCAAGAGTTGAGGCTCTTGCCTCAAGAGTTGAGGCGGTTGCCGCATAGCATGAGGCTCCTGCCTCAAGGAAAGTGGAGGTTGCTGCATAGCGCTGGTACCTGGCAACTCCCAATGCGGCAGCTCACGCATGGAGGCAGGAGGAGCCTCAACATCATACGTCTGGCAGGGTGGACTGCGCAGAGGTGGAGGAGCGCTCGCAGGAGGAGGTGTGCTAACCTTCTCTGCCTGAAACTCCTGCATCAACACCGCAAGCTGAGACTGCATTGTCTGCAGCATAGACCACTAGAGTTTAAGAAAGACAACAACAGACGGAGTTACTGCCTGTTGCGATACCACCTTGCCTCTCTGGGAGGTGTGCAGTTGTCGTACTGCAGCAAGTCCGAACTGACCCAGTGCTAATGGCACCACCTAGGAGTTGGACTTGCGCGGAAGGGACCGACTTGCACTTAAAAGCTGCAAGATTTGGTCCATGGTTTCTGCGAGAAACCTCTTCCGCAGACGAGGAATAAATGGGCTCTCTCGTCTTTGTGTGGGTGGGGTGATCACGTCGGCAACGTGTGTAGATACACCCGAAACCACGGAGGGAAACGTCTGTTCGTCGATCAAGGCCTGATGAACCCATAAGTCCTTCGACATTACTTCTCCCCTGGGCTTGGGAGCTTGTAAGAGGTCCCAGACTAGGCGAACAACTGGCACGAACAGACGAACCCTCGAACGCAACACTGTAACACTTTGCGCTTATCACTTTATCACTTTTGATTTTCTGTTTGCACTTATTTCACTGAACTCGAAACTTTAAGTGGTTTGTACCTGAAACACGCAATTCTATCCTTCATTAAAAGTTAGTAATTGCTAAAACAGTATTACAATGTAACAGAAAAACATAATGAAAGATAAATAATTCAGTGGCTGGAAAAGAGACTAAACACTAGATCAAATAAACTACGTTTAAAATCTCTCACCGCATAAAGCCTGAGAACAAGAATAAAACTCTAGAAACGTTTACCTTCTTCCCCTAAAGAGACTAGGGAGAAGAGCAAAAACGATAACAACGTTACCCGCTTGAACGAAACGTTTATCCTCCTCTCTCTCCTTCCGTCTCTATCTCTCTCTCTCTCTCTTGACTTAGAACCTGAGAGATGAGCCCAATTATATATATCGTTAAAACATATTATTGTTAAAGGAAAAAAACTGAAAGATTTCCCAAATAAAAAGTTCCTTTATTAGTATTAAAACCATTTAAGCTAAGAAAGAATGAACAAAACGCTAGAATCGTTCTACTCTTACTGCAACGTGACACCGTGAATACTCTCTCTCTATCGTAACGATAGAGCGCAAGTTGAACGTTCTGAACGTCAACAACTGCAGAGACAAAACAAAACGTTAGTTCAACTTTGAAAACAGTACGAGACTATCAAAGAAATTCTTTCAAAAACATTAAAATAGCATAATATGTTAACAGGTAAAAACGAAATGACTGGCTCAATGTTAATTAACTTCGGTTCCAAGAAAAGACCGCCTACTATTAGGAAAGGTCGAATATAAACAAATATAAAAATTAATTTTAATAAGTTTATAATAAAAGGAAGTTAATCGAAGAGGCCTATAAAAGGCGGAGAGATATAAAATAAATCTATAACTTTTGTTAAGCAAAATTAAGAAAGAGAGTCTATACTCTCTTCGACACCAACACTTCCGTCTAAGGGAAGGGTCGGCCATTAAAAGTGAAAGAGAGTTCATACTCTCTTCGTCACCAAAATTAAATCAAAAATTAAATCAAATTAATTCCAAAAACTTGCTAAGCTAATGATAAAGCTTCCTGAATAGCGAAGGCTAAACTCTAGAGCAAATACATCACCAAATCGTGAGCAATAACTCCAGAATCAACAGCGTATCCATGTAGGTCTAGCCGGAGGCACGACAGAGGAAAAATTGAGGTGGTGTTGACAAGAAGTACTGGAGTACCTGACCACAGATGGCGCTGTGGTGTTCACCCCCACCTGTATAGCGATCGCTGGCATATCCCGACCGTAGATTTCTGTCGGCAACAGAGTTGACAGCTACATGATTATCGGGTAAGATTAATATTGAAAAATTGTTGCAACTTGTGCATCACCATCTTAAATCCAAAAGGCTGAAAGGGTGTTATTTATACAACTATCAAGTTTAAAGTTACCTCAAGGGCCTAATAATACTGACATGTTTAAACTTAAAAGTAAAGGATATAGAAATGGTATATTATTGCCATTTGTGAAAAACGTAAGTTCATACGTCAGGCAATAACATCTCCCAAGTGTTTAACCAATGAGCACAGCTCTCGTTACTTCAGTAATTATACGAAAACAAATTACAGAACTTTGCTCACTGCTTCTACGTTTCTGACGTCACCTTAAACAAAATTCCTCGAGCAAAACTCGTCCCTGTGGACAGAGCCTCAAGTAAGGTGGTGTCTTGTATTTGTTTCCCTATAACATAGTCTTCGACTATCTTGGGTTAGCACTCTCTTGCTTGAGGGTACACTCAGGCACACAACTCTAATTATGTTTCCTTATTTCCTCTACTCACTGGGCAATTTTTCCCGTTGGAGCCCTTGAGCTTATAGCATCCATTTTTTAACTAGGGTTGTTGCTTCGCTAGTAATAATAATAATAATAAGTCATAAATTCTGGGAGGTGTATGTATGATGATGGCCAAGCCCCATAACTCCCTTACGTTACTAGGTGTGAAAAGAGTTGCGAATCAAACACCGGGTAAGCTAAGAATACGGCAGTGTAAAGGAGGTTGCATGGGGGTAGTCAGCCACCCCAAAAGGGTTAAGTAGGGAAGGACATGGCTTATAGGTTAGTTAGGTGGGCAAGTTTAGGTTAGGTGATGTTCTAGTGTAAAAGTTTTGCAGAAAAACACAGCTTTCGTAGTACAGCAGCCATGTCTCACAAACAACTAGAAAATGGGAACTATGCATGAGGGAGGAACTGGTCGCTAATATACAGAGGTTCCAATTCTGGAATTTTAAGTTTACAATATGAAAAATTATTTTCATCAGAATAGTTCAAAGTACCAAGAATACACCCGGAACATTTCTTTTCTTCATTAAGAATATTGTGCAAGAGTAAATAGGCTATTTACAAAGGTAGATTTATGGAATAGAACAATTAACGGTTTGGAGAAACTAGACTATTACATGGTGTATTTAATAGAGTTTTGATATTTTTTTTATAATGATATCTGGCACAATGCCATAGGTTTTGAGTTATGGTGCGTCGACTACCATCAAGGAGAGAAGTGGATTTGTGCTAGGTGATAGGTATGGTCATTAATAACATTGCAAACACCTAGAAACATATTTTGATTATAAAATAAATTTTTGTATATACTTACCCGGTGAATATATAATAGCTGACGTCTCCGACGGCTCGACAGATTCCAAAAACTCGTGAGCGATCGCCGAGAAGGTTGCGGGTGTGACCACCAGCGCTGACTATCGGCCAGATACCGCATATACTTGTCAATTTCTCCAGTTCTTCTCAGTCCGCTGGGTCTCTATCGGGGAGGAAGGGAGGGCCTTTAATTTATATATTCACCGGGTAAGTATATTCAAAAATTTATTTTATAATCAAAATATCATTTTTAAATATTAAACTTAGCCGGTGAATATATAATAGCTGATTCACACCCATGGTGGTGGATAGAGACCAGTATTAATACAATAAAGGCATATATGCTCGAGTTTTTTGACAATTATTTCATAAAAATGTTATTTTGATAATAAAATTAATTTTTGAATATACTTACCCGGTGATTATATAAGCTGCAGCTCTGCTGCTCGACAGAAAACTCTACGTTAAAAATCAGCCAGCGATCGCTATGCAGGTAGGGGGTGTACTTCAACAGCGCCATCTGTCGTGCAGGTACTCAGTACTCATTGTAAACAAAGAACTCAATTTTCTCCTCGGTCCACTGCATCTCTATTGGGGAGGAAGGGAGGGTCCTTTAATATATAATCACCGGGTAAGTATATTCAAAAATTTATTTTATTATCAAAATAACATTTTTCAATATTTAACTTAGCCGGTGATTATATAAGCTGATTCACACCCAGGGGGGTGGGTAGAGACCAGCAATAAATGTTTACATTATTATGAGCTAAGGATTTTTTATTTCATTTTAGCAGTTATCAAAATAACAAACATAAAATAAATAAGTACCTGGTAAGGAAGTCGACTTGAACAATTACTCTGCCTTTTTAAGTACGTCTTCCTTACGGAGCCTCGCGATCCTCTTAGGATGCTGAGCGACCCCTAGGAGCTGAAGTATCAAGGGTTGCAACCCATACTACAGGACCTCATCAAAACCTCTAATCTAGGCGCTTCTCAAGAAAAGAATTTGACCACCCGCCAAATCAACCAGGATGCGAAAGGCTTCTTAGCCTTCCGGACAACCCAAAAACAACAATAAAAACATTTCAAGAGAAAGATTAAAAAGGTTATGGAATTAGGGGAATGTAGTGGTTGAGCCCTCACCCACTACTGCACTCGCTGCTACGAATGGTCCCAGGGTGTAGCAGTTCTCGTAAAGAGACTGGACATCTTTAAGATAAAAAGACGCGAACACTGACTTGCTTCTCCAATAGGTTGCGTCCATTATACTTCGCAGAGATCTATTTTGTTTAAAGGCCACTGAAGTTGCGACAGCTCTAACTTCATGTGTCCTTACCTTCAGCAAAGCTTGGTCTTCCTCACTCACATGGGAATGAGCTTCTCGTATTAACAGTCTGATAAAATAGGATAAAGCATTCTTTGACATAGGCAAAGATGGTTTCTTAACAGAACACCATAAAGCTTCTGACTGTCCTCGTAAAGGTTTAGTTCGTCTTAAATAGAACTTAAGAGCTCTAACAGGGCATAAGACTCTTTCTAGTTCATTTCCAACCATATTTGATAGGCTTGGAATATCGAACGATTTCGGCCAAGGACGAGAAGGTAGCACGTTTTTGGCTAGAAAACCAAGTTGTAAAGAACATGTAGCCGTTTCAGATGAAAATCCGATGTTCCTGCTGAAGGCGTGAATCTCACTGACTCTTTTAGCTGTGGCTAAGCAAACCAGGAAAAGAGTCTTTAAAGTGAGATCTTTAAAGGAGGCTGATTGTAGGGGCTCGAACCTTTCTGACATGAGGAATCTTAGTACCACGTCTAAATTCCAACCAAGTGTAGCCAAACGACGCTCCTTCGTGGTCTCAAAAGACTTAAGGAGGTCCTGTAGATCTTTGTTGTTGGAAAGATCTAAGCCTCTGTGACGGAAGACTGATGCCAACATGCTTCTGTAACCCTTGATAGTGGGAGCTGAAAGAGATCTTTCTTTCCTTAGGTATAAAAGGAAGTCAGCTATTTGAGTTACAGAGGTACTGGTCGAGGATACTGATACTGACTTGCACCAGTTTCGGAAGACTTCCCACTTCGATTGGTAGACTCTAAGAGTGGATGTCCTCCTTGCTCTAGCAATCGCCCTGGCTGCCTCCTTCGAAAAGCCTCTAGCTCTCGAGAGTCTTTCGATAGTCTGAAGGCAGTCAGACGAAGAGCGTGGAGGCCTTGGTGTACCTTCTTTACGTGTGGCTGACGTAGAAGGTCCACCCTTAGAGGAAGAGTTCTGGGAACGTCCACTAGCCATCGAAGTACCTCGGTGAACCATTCTCTCGCAGGCCAGAGGGGAGCAACTAACGTCAACCTTGTCCCTTCGTGAGAGGCGAACTTCTGCAGTACCTTGTTGACAATCTTGAACGGGGGGAATGCATATAGGTCTAGATGTGACCAATCTAGTAGAAAGGCATCTATATGAACTGCTGCTGGGTCCGGGATTGGTGAGCAATATATTGGGAGCCTCTTGGTCATCGAGGTTTCGAAGAGATCTATGGTAGGCTGGCCCCATGTGGCCCACAGTCTCTTGCACACATCCTTGTGTAGGGTCCATTCTGTTGGAATGATTTGTCCCTTCCGACTGAGGCAATCTGCCATGACATTCAAGTTGCCTTGGATGAACCTCGTTACTAGAGAAATGTTTAGATCTTTTGACCAGGTGAGGAGGTCCCTTGCGATCTCGTACAACGTCATAGAGTGGGTCCCTCCTTGCTCGGAGATGTACGCCAAAGCCGTGGTGTTGTCCGAGTTCACCTCCACCACTTTGCCTTGAAGGAGAGACTTGAAGCTTTTCAAGGCCAGATGAACTGCCAGTAGCTCCTTGCAGTTGATATGCATTGTTCTTTGACTCGAGTTCCAAGTTCCCGAGCATTCCCGACCGTCTAATGTCGCGCCCCAGCCCGTGTCCGATGCGTCCGAGAAGAGAACGTGGTTGGGAGTCTGAACAGCCAGGGGCAGACCCTCTCTGAGGCTGATACTGTCCTTCCACCAAGTCAGGGAAGACTTCATCTTCTCGGAAATGGGGATCGAGACCGCTTCTAGCGTCTTGTCCTTTTTCCAGTAAACAGCTAGGTGATATTGAAGAGGACGGAGGTGTAGTCTTCCTAACGATACGAACTGTTCCAGGGATGATAGTGTCCCTATCAGACTCATCCACTGCCTGACTGAACATCGTTCCTTCTTCAGCATGTTCTGGATGCATAACTGGGCTTGACTTGTTCTGGGGGCCGACGGAAAAGCCCGAAAAGCTTGACTGTGAATCTCCATCCCTAAATACACAATAGTTTGGGATGGGACCAGTTGAGACTTTTCCATATTGACCAGGAGACCCAATTCCTTGGTCAGATCTAGAGTCCACTTTAGATCCTTCAGACAGCGACGACTGGAAGAAGCTCTTAGAAGCCAGTCGTCCAAATAGAGGGAGGCTCTGATGTCCGCTAAATGAAGGAATTTGGCTATATTCCTCATCAGCCTCGTAAACACAAGAGGAGCTGTGCTTAGGCCAAAGCAAAGGGCTTGAAATTGGTAGACAACCTTTTCGTAAACGAATCTCAGAAAAGGTTGGGAGTCTGGGTGGATGGGGACGTGAAAGTATGCGTCCCTTAGGTCTAAAGACACCATCCAGTCTTCCTTTCTGACCGCTGCTAGAACGGACTTTGTGGTCTCCATGGCGAACGTCTGCTTTGTGACAAAGACATTCAGCGCACTGACGTCTAGCACCGGCCTCCACCCTCCTGTCTTCTTTACCACTAAGAAGAGACGGTTGTAGAAGCCCGGGGTTTGATGGTCCAGGACTTTGACTACCGCTCCCTTTTCTAGCAAGAGAGACACCTCCTGTTTCAATGCTCGTCTCTTGTCTTCCTCTCTGTACCTGGGAGAGAGATCGATGGGAGACGTTGCTAGAGGGGGTTTTCGTATAAACGGGATCTTGTACCCCTCTCTGAGCAACTTCACAGATTGTGCATCTGCGCCTCTCTTCTCCCAGGTCTGCCAGAAGTTCTTGAGTCTGGCTCCCACTGCTGTCTGAAGAAGGTGGCAGTCAGACTCTGCCTTTAAAGGACTTGGTTCCTTTCTTCTTCCCACGTCTCCCTTCGGCACGAGCACCTCCTCTGCTGGAGGCTCTGCCACGAAAGGGCGGAATAAATCTGGACGCTGGAGTGTCCATCCTTGGTCTTGACAAGGTAGGCAAAGGGGTGGCTTTGCGGGCAGAGGACACAACCAGGTCATGGGTGTCCTTCTGAATCAAAGAAGCAGCAATCTCCTTAATCAAGTCCTCTGGAAAAAGGCACTTAGAGAGAGGAGCAAACAGAAGTTCTGATCTTTGACACGGTGTCACTCCAGCTGACAGGAAAGAGCAAAGGTTCTCACGCTTCTTGAGGACCCCGGATACGAACGATGCAGCAAGCTCACTAGATCCGTCACGTATGGCCTTGTCCATGCAGGACATGATGAGCAAGGAAGATTCCTTCTCAGTCGGGGAGATCTTCCTGCTCAAAACTCCCAGACACCAGTCCAAAAAGTTGAAGACCTCGAAGGCTCTAAATACTCCTTTCAACAGATGGTCTAGGTCCGAAGGTGACCAGCATATCTTAGAGCGTCTCATGGCTAGCCTGCGGGGAGAGTCTACAAGACTTGAGAAGTCGCCCTGGGCAGAGGCAGGAACTCCTAAGCCGAGAACTTCTCCCGTGGCATACCAGACGCTCTATCTGGAAGAGAGTTTAGCAGGGGGAAACGTAAAGGCTGTCTTCCCTAGACTCTTTTTGGACTGCATCCAATCTCCTAAAACTCGTAAAGCTCTCTTGGACGAGCGTGCGAAGACGAGTTTCGTAAAGGCAGGCGAGGATGATTGTGTACCTAAAACAAACTCTGACGGAGGAGAGCGTGGAGCCACAGACACAAACTGGTCCGGATACATCTCTTTGAACAGAGCAAGAACTTTTCTAAAGTCCAAGGAGGGTTGCGTGGACTTGGGCTCGTCAAGGTCCGAATGTGGTTCATCAACGTGTGCCGCATCGTCATCATCAGAGAGTCCATCATCCGAGAATTGAGGAGGAAGCGGCAAAGGAGTAGGTATCGGCTGGTCAGCTGAGTCCGGTCGCACGGGTGCACGCGTGACTGAACCGGACGCAACGTCATGGAACTGTTGCCCAGTCTGTGAGCTGGCAACAACCATAGCAGCGCGGGGACGCACAGCGTCTACTCCAGACTGTCTAGTCTGATGTGGGCGAGCAGAGGCAACCACACTGGGTTGCGGAGGTTGACGCACCGCGTCAAAACAAAACAACTTTGACGGTTGTTGTACCTCGCGAACGTCAACGGAAGGTTCCGTGCGTCGCTGAACGTCAACATGCGGCTGGCAGGGTACACTGGAACGCATGGGTGGCGGGACTCTCTCAGCTGGAGTGCGCAAGAAGGTTGCCTCAGCGTCCACAGGACGCACAACCGTGGTTGGTTGTAGGCAAGAGGTTGGTGCAGCAGCAACCTTCTCCGCACGAAAGTCCTGCATCAGAGACGTTAATTGGTACTGCATGGTCTGCAGCAAAGACCACTTAGGGTCTGCAGGAGCAGGTGCGGCGACAGACGGTGTGACTGCCTGAGGCGGTACCGCTTTACCTCTTTTAGGAGGTGAGCAGTCATCGGAAGACTGCAGCGAGTCCGAACTGACCCAGTGGCTACAACTGGGCCGTTGGACTTGCGCGGAAGGGACCGACTTGCGCTTAAGAGGTCGTGAGACCTTGGTCCATGGTTTCTTACGAGAAACCTCTTCCGCAGACGAGGAATAAATGGGCTCTCTCGTCTCTGTGTGGGTGGGGCGATCTTGGGTAGATACGCCCGAAACCACGGAGGGAACGTCTGTTCGCTGATTAAAGCCTCTCGAACCCTTTGGTCGTACGACATTGCTTCTCCCCTGGACTTGGGAGCTTGCAAGAGGCCCCGGACTAGGAGGACGACAGGCACGAACAGACGAACCCTCAAGCGCAACACTATCCACAACACTATCACTCACTTTTTCACTTCCCACTGCACTCTTACACTTCAGCTCTTTGACGTCCGCCATGAGCTGGTTACGGTCACTAGCCAAGGACTCCACTCTCTCACCCAGAGCTTGGATGGCACGCATCATATCTGCCATCGAAGGTTCCTGAGTGCCAGAAGGGGGATTAGGAGCAACCACTACAGGGGAAGGAATAGGTTGTGGGGCATGAGGAGAGGAAAAATCAACGGAACGAGATGAACTTCTCCTGACTCTATCTCTCTCTAGCCTACGTGTATATTTCTGGAATTCGATAAAATCGAATTCCGAAAGCCCAACGCATTCCTCACATCGATCTTCCAATTGACAGGTTTTATCCCGACAATTGGAACAAACGGTGTGAGGATCGATAGAGGCCTTCGGAAGACGCCTTGAACAGTCCCTAGCATTACACTTCCTGAATTTAGGGACTTGAGAAAGGTCAGCCATTTTGAATTGGTCAAAGGGGAATTCAAAAACTATCCAAAGTCATCAACAAATAATCCGATATCAAAAAAAGAATGCAAGGATTTATTGAAGAGAAAGCCTGCACAGCGAAAGCTCAAAACTAGAAACGTGTACTTCACCAAATAGTTGAGAAAACAAATCCAGTTAGTAACAGCGAATTAGTAGGTCTTGCCGGTAGCACGACAGAGAGAAAATTGAGTTCTTTGTTTACAATGAGTACTGAGTACCTGCACGACAGATGGCGCTGTTGAAGTACACCCCCTACCTGCATAGCGATCGCTGGCGGATTTTTAACGTAGAGTTTTCTGTCGAGCAGCAGAGCTGCAGCTTATATAATCACCGGCTAAGTTAAATATTGAAAAAACCAACTTAAGTATAGGTACCTGGTAAGGAAGCTGACTCTGATGATTACTTTGCCTCATTAGTCTGCTTTCCTCATGAAGCCCAGCCATCCTCTCAGGATGCTGAAAGACTCCCAGGAGCTGTTATATCCAGGGCGAACACCCCTATAACAGGACCTCATCAATACCCTTAATCTGGGAGCTCTCAAGAAACAACATTTTGACCACCTGCCAAATCAAAAAGATTGCGAAAGACTTCTTAGTCTCCCGTACAACCCAAAATAAGATTAAAAGTTTGAAGAGTAGATTAAAAGGATATTGGGATTAAGGGAATGTAGTGGTAAAGCCTTCACCCACTACTGCACTCGCTGCTACGAATGGTCCCAGTGTGTAGCAGTCCTCATAAAGAGTCTGGACATCTTTCAAGTAATATGAAGCGAATACCGACTTGCCTCTCCAAAAGGTCGTGTCCATAATACTTTTAATGGATCTATTTTGCTTAAACGCAACTGAAGTTGCTATTGCTCTGACTTCATGAGCCTTGACTTTAAGTAAATTACGATCCTTCTCACTTAAATGTGTGCCTCCCGAATCAAAAGTCTAATAAAATAAGACCACACATTCTTAGACATGGGCAAAGAGGGCTTTTTAACGGAGCACCATAAAGCCTCTGAACAACCTCGTAGCGGTTTAGCTCTGGATAAATAAAATTTAAGAGCTCTAACAGGGCACAGCACTCTTTCAACTTCATTCCCCACAATCTCAGAAAGACTGGGGATATCAAATGATTTAGGCCAAGGACGAGACGGAAGTCCATTCTTGGCCAAAAAACCAAGTTGAAGAGCGCATACTGCTTTATTAGTGGAGAAGCCGATGTTCTTGCTAAAAGCATGTATCTCACTAACCCTTTTAGCCGAAGCCAAGCACACCAAAAAACGTGTCTTGAGGGTAAGATCCTTCAGGGAGGCTGAATTTAATGGTTCAAACCTGTTTGACATAAGGAACCGTAGGACCACGTCCAAGTTCCAAGCAGGAGTCGAAATATGACGCTCCTTGGAAGTCTCGAAAGACTTAAGCAGGTCTTGGAGATCTTTGTTATTAGAAAGATCCAAACCCCTATGCCTGAAAACAGAAGCTAACATGCTTCTGTAGCCTTTAATGGTGGATGCAGAGAGGGAGCGACCGTTTCTCAGGTAAAGCAGAAAATCCGCAATCTGCGCTACAGAGGCACTTGGAAGAGGAAATAGAGGAGGACTTGCACCAGTCTCTAAATACCTCCCATTTCGACTGATAGATCCTGATGGTAGAGGATCTTCTAGCCCTCGCGATCGCTCTAGCCGACTCCTTCGAAAACCCTCGAGCTCAAGAGAGTCTTTCGATAGTCTGAAGGCAGTTAGACGAAGCGTGGGGAGGCTTTGATGAAATCTCTTTACGTGAGGCTGTCGCAAGAGATCCATCCGCAACGGCAGACTTCTTGGAACGTCTACCAGCCATAGAAGTACCTCTGTGAACCACTCTCTCGCGGGCCAGCGTGGAGCAACCAACATCTACCTGGTCCCTTGGTGAGAGGTGAACTTCTGCAGCACCTTGTTTAGGATCTTGAAAGGTGGAAAGGCATAAACGTCCAGGTGAGACCAGTCCAGCAGGAAAGCGTCTATGTGGGTTGCCTCTGGATCTGGAACTGGAAAGCAGTAAGTCGAGAGCCTCTTTGTCAGTGAAGTCGCAAAAAGATCTATGGTGGGTTGACCCCATGTCATCCATAGCTTCTCGCACACAGTCTTGTGCAACGTCCACTCCATGGAGATGACTTGTCCTCTTCTGCTGAGGCAGTCCGCCAAGACATTAATTTTTCCTTGCACAAATCTCGCCAAAGGAGGGATGTTACTTGCCTTAAATGGAGTTCCTTCTGATCCGTGGACCAAAGACCCGAGCATTCCAGACTGTCGAGTGGAGCTCCCTAACCCAAATCCGATGCATCTGAATACAACACATGGTTTGGGTTCTTGATCGCAAGAGAAAGACCTTCTCGAAGTCTGATGTTGCTGTCCCACCAAGTCAGACATGTCTAGACTGAGTTGGAGATTGGGAAAGAGATACTCTCTAAGCCCTTCTCCTTGTTCCAATGGTTTAGGTGAAATTGGAGAGGGCAAAGGTTGAGTCTCCCCAGAGAGATAAACTACTCCAGCGATGAAAGAGTTCCCACGAGGCTAGTTCAAACTCTTACAGAGCAACTGTTTTTCTCTTGCAAGTGAAGGACTTTTAACAGAGCTTGTTCCATTCTTGTGGGAGACGAAAAGGCCCGAAAAATCCGACACTGTATCTCCATTCCCAAATAAAGAATAGTCTGGGATGGGGTACTGTAAGTTACGACTTCTCTACATTCACTATGAGACCTAGCTCCTTGGTTAGGTCTAATGTCCATTAGAGGCTCTCCAGACAGCGATTTAATGACGACGCCCTGATTAGCCAGTCGTCAAAATAAAGGGAGGCTCTGAATCCTCAAAAAATGTAGAAAGCTTGCTACATTTTGCAAGGGCCTTGTATAAACAAGAGGAGCAGGAATGAGGCCGAAGTACAGTGCTCGAAATTGGTACATTACTTTCCCGTCCACAAACCTCAGATGTTGTTGAAAGTTTGGATGAATCGGGATGTGGAAGTATGCATCCTGAAGGTCGAGAGAGACCATCCAGTCGCCTTCCCTTACTGCTGCCAAGACAGATTTGGTAGTCTTCATCGTGAAGTTCGTCTTGACAATGAACACATTGAGCGCACTTACATCTTAAGTACTCCTGCAGTGAACGTGGCTGCCAGATCATTGGAGCCATCCCTGATAGCCTTGTTCCTGCAGTGAACGTGGCTGCAAAATCATTGGAGCCATCCCTGATAGCCTTGTTCATGCATGACATAATTGTACAGCAATACATTGACAGCTGGAGAAACCTTCTTACTTAAGGCTCCCAGGGACCAATCCAACAAGTAAAAACTTCAAACGCTCGAAAAAAAACTCCTAACAGGAGATGGTGTAGCTCTGAAGCCGACCATAAAATCTTGGAGCGTCTCATGGCTAGACGACGAGGAGAGTCCACAAGGCTTAAGAAGTCTCCCTGGGCAGAGGCAGGTACTCCCAAGCCGAGAACTTCTCCTCGAGCTTCTCCTGTGTCACACCAGATGCCCGAGCGAGAAGCTAATTAAGAAGGAGGAAAAGCAAAAGCAGACTTTCCTAAACTACTCCTGGATTCCAACCAGCCTCCCAGTAAGAGCATGGCCCTCTTGGAAGAACAAGAGAGAACTGACTTCCTAAAAGTAGGAGTCGAAGAAAGTCATGCCAAGAGTAAACTCAGACGGCGGAGCAGCCGTTACAAAACGAGTAGGACAAAATTTCACTAAAGAAATTCATAATTAAAATACAAGGGATTGTTGGACCACCCTAGGTTACTCCTCTTCTGAATGACTACCCAAAGGTACATTAGTTGAAAGGGGTTTATCAACTTCTTCAGAAGGCACATCATCTGATAAATCCAAAGTCTTGCGAGAAGGAGATTTATATTCAGAATGACGTGAAGGAAAAGCCTGACAGGCTACATCAACTTGTATATGAACAGAAGTTAAAGTTGGAGGGTCGATGTCACGTTGTGACTGCAGAGAATGTTATTCTACTACATGTCGTGACAGAAGTAACTGACGTTCAAACGTCCCGTAGTAACAGCGGTGACTGCTGTTCGATGCTATATCGTGACTACGATGACTGACCCTCGACGTCACGTCATGTCTACGGTGTCTACCGCTCACGTCACGTCGTGTCTGCGGTGTCTGCATCTCAACGTCACGCTGTGACTGCGGTGGCTGACGTTCAAAGCGATCAAAGTTACATCGAGATTTATGCTCCGCATCTCGCTTAACAGCAAAGCTGTCTCTAGAGATAACGTCAGCGTGGCGTAACAAAGCTCGTCTAGAAGGTTGAAGACCCGAATCACGTACCCCAGAACCGTGACGTACAAAAAGCAAAGGATCCTTTCGCACAGGAACAGGATCGAAAGCTTCTATTGAAAAAGAAAGCTTTAACAGCATATCTTGCAAAACACTTAACTTCGGATCAACCTGTGACTGCGGTGGCTGACGTTCAAACGTCACGTAGTAAACAACAGTGACTGCTGATCGATGCTATATCGAGACTACGGTGACTGACACTCGATGTCACGTTGTGTCTACGGTGTCTACCGCTCAACGTCACGTCGAGTCTGTGGCAGAAACGTCTGTACATGAACGTCATCGCTATGAACGGGACTCTTATTATGACTACAGCTAGGACGTTGAACTTGTTCTGAAGGAACTAAAAAACGTTTCAACCGTCTCGAAACTTTACGCCCAGGCTTTTAAAGAGACGAATCATCAGAAGACGAGGAGAAACTTCGTCTCTCCTGTCTTATGGCAAGGACGTGCTTGACGAGCAACGTCTGATACCTTTGAGGGAACGTCTGTTCGTTGGTTTACACTCCTCACTCCCTTAGGTCCTACGATATTCCTTCTCCCTGGTGCAGGGGAGCCTGATAGAGGTCTCGGACTAGGCAAGTGACAAGCACGAACAAACGAACCCTCCGCAACACAGAACATGTTTTTTTTTTTTTTTGCACTTACTTCACTGATATCGCATTTTTTAATAATTTCATATTAGACATGAATAAAACTGATTTCTACCTGAAGCACGCAATTCTCCCTTACATCAAAAGGTTAGAATTGCGAAATGAGTCGTATAATGTAAGCACATTAGTACAAAATGAAACACACATGCAAAAATCAATAAACATATACATATATATCGAATAAAACAGAAATATATAAAGTTAAAAAGATCAGTGACTGGGGAGGAGACTAAACACTAGTTCACTAAGGACTACGTTTTATCCTCTCTCCCCGTACAGAGACTTGGGACGAGAGTAAAAAACTGAATCGAGAACAACGTTACTCGCTCCCAAACTCCTTGTACAGAGACTTGGGACAAGAATAAAGATTGGATCGTTCTCTCTTCCTCTCTCTCTCTCTCTCTTGTCACTCACAAGAGAATGGCCCACTCACCCTTCGTCAATAACAGGTTATTTGACTAAAGGAAAAAACTGAAAGGACTAAGAAATTGAAAATTAACAAGTTCCTTTAAATTAGCATCTAAAACACTTCAGTTTGAAAGAAGAATGAACAAAACGTCAAAATCGATTTACTCTTTCTGCAAAGTGAAACCGTGATTCCCTCTTTCTCTATCGTAACGATAGAGCGCAAACTGCGTAGCATAAATAAACCAAACGTTAGTTCATCTTTGAAAAAACAGCACGAAGACTATTCAAAGAATATATTTCTTAAAATATTTTTTAAAAAATATTCATCTCATCACTCTTACAGAGCAACTGTTTTAAACTAAATAAAAATAAAAGTTGAATGGGCTCAACGTTGTTTAACTTCGTTTTCCAAGTTAGGACCGCCTACAAAGAATAGGTAAAGGCCGCATATAAACAAAACATAAAATTTATCTTGATGTTTAGTATAAATGGAAAGCTAATCGAAGAGGCCTAATAAAGGCGGGTGAGATATAAAATATATAGAGGTAAATCTATAAATATCAACAATAATTTATAAAGTGATAAAAAAAAATTACTAAAAGCCTTTAACACACTTCCGTACACTGAGGGAAGGGTCGGCCATCTTTTCTCTATGGAAAAACCAGAGATTAAAAAAAAAGCAAGGGCAAAACACTTTTCCTCTCCTTTCAAAAGCATTTCTTTTGAAGATAGTACTGAATAATCCAACACGGCGAAAGCAATAAAACCAAAACCAAGTACTTCACCAATTCGATCGAAAACTCGAGGTCATAAAGCGAGCAGAACCAACTTGTCGACATGACCGACAGAGAAGAATTGGAGAAATTGACAAGTATATGCGGTATCTGGCCGATAGTCGGCGCTGGTGGTCACACCCGCAACCTTCACAGCGATCGCTCGCGAGTTTTTGGAATCTGTCGAGCCGTCGGAGACGTCAGCTATTATATATTCACCGGGTAAGTATATTTAAAAATCGGGGTGTATGTATGATGGCGGCCACCTGTATGTACGAAGACGGCTGACTTGAAATACGGCAGTGTAAGGAGGGTCGCAGGGTATTATTCTACTGTATTACAGGGCAATGCAACCAAAGATAAAAACTACTTTTTCTTATAGAAAAAATTATGCTGTCTTCGAAAATGACACTCGTTCCCGTCGCAAATGAAAAGTTTCAGAAATATATATATATCTATATCCTACGATAATGGGGGGCCCCAGTGGGAACTTCGGGTTTTGGGTGGGGATAACATACTGGGGAAACGATATATAAACGTAAAACAAGCCTTTTCTTCTCTATACATTACCTTCTTGGATGTATAATAAACAGAGGAAAAGACAAAACAGTATAACTGGATAAACTTTAGAGGCGCCGTTGCAAAGGCTATGTCTCATGAAAAAATATGGTAACCAGAGCTGCCAACGTGTGATGTAGATCAAATGTTAGCGTAACATGCTAACATTAGCAGTGTTTCTCATTTAAATTTTCTCATTCTACTTGCTGGTTGTAGTCGCTCCCGTTCGTTCGTTTGTACATAGCAGGTTTCGACCTTCTGCACAAAAATCCCGCCTCCCTGAGCAGAGACTCTTCCTCCACCAATAGGATTTCTTCTTCTCTAATCGTGAGATGTAACTATTCGTCTTCTCCACCAACTCTGTTCAAGTCTATTACTTGATCAGTTATGTAATACCCTCGTATACATATTACGTCTGACCACAGTATTACTCGTTTTATTATCCGATACCCTATAAAATTACCTCATTTTATATACCTATCAAATATTATTTATCATACACTCCATCTTATCTTTCTATTTTACTTTTATACATTTTGTTATTACCTTGTCACTCCCAGATTTCACATAAATACTTGCTCTGGACAAGCTTCCCATTCTGGTTCAGTCATGTTTACTCTCTAGGCTCCGTTACTTTTCCGTTAACCAATCACGAACCCATACGTATGTAAAGTTTGCACAGGGGGGTTAATATCTCCCTAACCCCCCCCCCTTTCCAACAAACCATTTTCCGTGGAAACCTTTGCCCAAGTCAGGTCTTTGTTAGTTCAGGTGACGTCTTTTTGCGTATTTTACGATCGAAGTTTTAGAAAATTGTAACAACTTCAGTAATCCATACTTGAAAGTATTTTGGTGAATTCCAATGTTGATAATTTTCTTAAATCTCGTAATGTAATATACCAACTTTTACAGTGTTCCAAGTGCAGTACTAAACTAAGGCAAAGCAGTTAAGACGCCACAGACTCGGTCACAACACCCCCCGTGACCCACAAGTTACGTCGTCTCGGTCATAAAAGTCATTAATTTCTTTAACTTTAATGTGTAAGTTTAACTATATTTTTTTAGAGTGCGAAGCTCAACATTACCGCTTGCCAGTGCGTACGAGGTTGATGTTTCATTTTCCTGTGATCGTAAGCGAGGAACAAGAACCATTATATTTAACGTTGCTAATATTAGCGTAACTTTACTAAAGTTAGCATGCGCAGCTCAACATTACCGCTTGCCAGTACATACGTGCTTGATGTTTTATTTTCATACGAGCGAAGCGAGCTAATGGCAGAACAAGAACCATTATAAATAACGTTATCGTAACAGTGCTAACGTTATCATAACATGAGTGATGTGATACGGATTAACATGATATATATAACAAAGGACATTATATTGGGTTTGTGACCTGGGAACTTCTATGTTAGGTGAGGTGGGTTTGTAAAGTTCTGTACCCTTTTTGTACTTTTTTATATATTGTGTAAAGGGTATATGGAAAAATTCTTTAAAATACACATGATAATATTACCGTAGCATTCCTAACGTTAGCAATGCCACCGTAACGTTGGTAACGCTGTGTATCATTGGTAATGTTACTAATGTTACCGTTCTCAGTACATACGTGAGTGAAGTGACACGGAATTTGAACAAGTCATTATATTTATGCATTTTAAGAAAATATATATAATAAAAGACATTATATTTAAAAACTCTAACAGGAAATATGTTTTCCTGTAGAAAATAACGTGATTTAACCAGTTTTCACCGTCATTTCATCTGTAATAATAGCAACCAGTTCAGCTACTTAGTTAGTCAAATTGGTTGTTCTGTTGGTTTGCAGTTGAAATGAAGGTCAAATTCGGTCAAATCACATTATTTACTACAGGAAAACATAGTTTCTGCTCGAAATCATAATCTGTAATACAGTAAAACTATACCGGTAGCAGGATTCCCCCCCCCCCCCTTTAATTAAGTATGGACAAGACTTGTAGGTTAGGTTAGGGGGAAAATTTTAGGTTAGGGGGAAAATTTTAGGTTAGTTGATGATCAATTTTTATGTACGCGGGAGGAACTGGCCGCTGATATACAAAGGCTCTGAAACATCTTGAAATACACCATGCCCCAGTATTGTTTTATCCTATTTATAATAACTTAACATAGTATTCTGGGATAGAAAAAAAAGGCAAGATCTGTTGAGCAGGGGGGGAGGGGTTATAAAAAAAAAAACTAGCTTGGAAACAGATGGTCGTGATGCCAGCATACATTTCATATACTGTATGTTCAAAATATAAATAAATTAAGTATTGAGTAATTACTCAAAAATTTCCATAAAATACAAAATTCACAAATAGCAACACTTCTGCATAGTCACCCCATTTTTAATTAAGTAAAATTTGAATGTACAGTACATCAAATGTACGCTGGCATCCCAAACTTCTGTTAGGTAGACTATGTTGACGATGTCAGTTCCAGGCCGATTAATGAAGAAACAAAGATGGTTATTTATAACCCCTACCCCATTACTCAACATATCTTGACACTTTTGGCTTTCCCGATATTTAAAGGACCTCCTATTACTATAAAAGAGGAGTGCTGTAAGGACCTCCTATTACTATACAATAGGAGTGCTGCAGGACTGCATAATTTGGGATAAAATGGAGTGTGGTGTCTTGTAAACAAATACTGTTTACATTTTTGGTAATCTTAATGAAAAAAAAGCTATGAAATCCAAACATAGTAATAGTAACGAGCACGATTCACTGGTACTTTCATTGTTCCATGCCTTTCCAACTACAGGTGTTGTTGATGATGATAATTATAAAAATAATACCAATAATAATCATAATAATAATAATAGTAATAATAATGATAATACAGTATGAAAGGCTACCGGTCGGCTGAGTGCGAATCAGACATCGTCACTTCTTACAGCGTTTTCTACGAAGATTAATTACACAAATACTCTTATATACTTACAAGGTGTGAGATTTGGTATCACTGCCTGATCTGCTGCTAGGAAAATTGTAAAATTCCCCAGGAACTGGTCCATTTGACCATAAAGGACGCGTAATCACATTACTTGCAGTGGACGCCATGATGATGACAAGTGTTTAACTTAGGCTTCGGCCTTCGTGTTAAACATCAACAAAAGTCTGCCGACTTCAAAGATGGAAGTTAGGACCACTTGGGAATCGGTGTGTGAAAATTTACTTTCCAATGGGATATTTTCCCCTTCAATATATTGTATAAAGTGTGTCTACAAATTTATTTTAGTTTATATAATAAGTTTTTATGTATAATTAAAACCATTAATGATTTGTTTTTCGTCTTCGGAAGCTTTTATATATGGTAGCGCTGACAAACCTACGTTTATTACGGCTCTCTACTTGCAACACTACTGAAAAGCTACCAAAAATTTTATAGAAATATGGAAAAAAAATATAATTTGAATGAACTAGTAAGCGTTAGTTTTACTAAACGGGGATCTAAGATGTACTTAAGTCTACATTTTGGAAAGATCACGACAGGAAAGAGTAATAGGCTATGAGCAAGAAGTCCTAAATGAGAAAATTTAATTTTATGACTTTATAATAGATGATGAAAATTAATTGTTAATATCAAATCATAATCTGATCACCATCGAACTAAGATAGAATATAGAGCAGGTTTTTTTTTTTTTCTTTTTTTGATATGGGGAGAAGTGACATACTTCAACACAAATGAAAATGACCTAATGGAATACACTGCATGAGTAAAAGAAAAAAAAAAGACACAAAGAAGGTGATGCAAACTGCAGATGAAGTTAAAAGAAAAAGTGGGGTCAATGGAGCACTATTTTGGGATTTATAAAAGTGATAGACTGACATAAGACAAGTCCTATGACTGGCATCAAAAAATAAAGATGGAGTAACAATAGAAAATGTTGAGGATATTAATAAGAATTTGAACTTTATTATACAGACCTTCTGAGTTGGAAAAGGGTAATACAAAACTGGAGAAACAAGCTAACAAAATTTATTAACTGTCTTTCAGATGGGTAATGAGAAAAAGTAAAATATAAAGAAAAAAGTACAGTAATGAAGACAACTCAACGGGTAGATAAGGTAATACTCTCCGTGGAAAGAAAAAATAATAGGCCTACGCGAGACAGACAAGAAATGAACAATAAAATGTTGGAAACATGGGCCCAGACGTGAAGAATAGCATGGGAAAAAATATAAACGAAATTGAAGAGACTAGAAATACCTGATGAATGAGAAGAACTAGAAATATTATCAGTGTGAACGTCGAAAGGTAACAGATTAGATATAGACAACAGAAGGGGACTATTTATTACGAATACGTTTAGTAAAATGTTTGAGAAACTAAACCATATGAAAATTAAGGATGAAATTAATGACAAGATTGGCATGTTTCAGTGTTGGGATAGAGGGTAGATCAACAGAAGACCACCTTATCAACCTGATTGCTATCATACAATAGATTATAATAATTACTTAGGAACCTCAATATACCTGTAGTTTCGGGATGCAGTAAAGTGTTTCGATATGTGCTTGCAAGACTGCATTAAAAAACTGAGTAAGATGGTAGGGAAAGAGGATGCTAAGATTATATATAAATTAAATGTGAAAGCTAAATGAGTTATTAAGAGTCCTGTTGGATATACAGAAGAAATTAACGTGGAATGAAATGTAAGACAGGGAACAATTATGACCAAATTATGTTCAATTGTTACGGACAAAGTTAATTCGATTAGTGAGAAAACAATAGCCCTGAATAGAAATATTAGAATAGAAGCCCTGATTTATGTAGGTGACATAATGTTTCCGGGCAACAATAAATACAAAGCAGAAAGAGCTATAAGTAATTGCCGCAGTTTGGAAGAACTGAAGAAATTTACTTTTAGCACTAATCCACAGAAATCAGCGGTGTTAGTAATAAGACACAAGACAGAAGTTGGAAAGGTTAATGCATAGTTAGGAATTGAAGGATATAAACAGTTAAGGAATATAAAACACTTAAGAGAATGGTACTCAGAAAAAGGGAAGCAAAAGTAGATTACATGCTACAAGAAGAAGACTAAAAGAGTAGGAGATTTGGCGTTGCTAGTGTGAATAAAGATTTATGAAACAATAGTAGTACAATGTTTACAAATATTGAGACATGGGGTGTAATAAGAGAAAAAAGAAATGAAAGAATTAGAGGGGATACAGTACAAGATATTGAGATGAAAGTTTGTACAGGTTGCAACCACCCCTTGTCGGGGGTTAATAGCGGAAACAGGAATAGGGCCAGTTGAAAGATGAATAGAGTATAAAAAGGTGTTGTTGTTTCATAACATCCGATGATAAACGATTTGTTAAAGTGATAATGGAAGACCAAATAAGAGAACCATATGGGGGATGCAAGGGGAAAAATCTTATAGAAATATGCAAAAAAATATGATCTTAAATTGAAAAGAAGTGAGGAAGTATAAAAAGCAAGAACTCAAAAAGAAAAAGAGGACAGTCACAATTAAAATTAAAAGAAAAATAGAGGAAAAGAAAACATGTGACCAAACTGAGATTTGTAAACAGTAATGGCAGAAGAGATTACATAGGAGAACTTAACACTAAGCAAGCTGAAATAGTTATGAAAACAAGATTGAATAGAATAGAATTAAAAGAAATTTACAGAAATAGGAAAGAAAAGGATATGCTTTGTGTGTTGTGTAGTGCGGCAGATGATATATCTGAGCTGTAAGGGATTAAGTAAATTTAGAAGCAATTACATATAATTAGAGACGTTAGAAACACTAACTAAAGAAGTTCCCCAATATATTAGACAGGCTCTGGAAGTTAGAAGTAAAAGTATGCAAGCTGCTCTGTCTGTAAAGGAGGTAACAAATGACAATGAAAATTTCTGCAGCGCTTTGCATCTACGATTCTAGTAGTGTGCCCACAATCAGTGTGTTGTGGAGAGAACAACCAGGAATCAGGAACAGGACAGAGAAGAAGGAATTGACTTAATGATAAAAGAAGCAGCAGAAAAGAAATTACTCAAACGATATAAAAGAAGAGTACTTGAGGAAGAAAATATACAGTAATAACCCTGGAAGAATGAAAAAATAATAAGAAGAATAAAGATGAAAGAAAATCAACCGAAAGAAAAGACATGAAAACGATACAACTGTCAAAGAAACACTAGGAGATAAATTTGATCAAAAGAAGAAGTAAACAAATATATAAGGAAGAATTTACTACATTTGAAGATAATATAACGCAAGAAATAAAGATACAAGAAAAAAGTATTATGAGCAAATATAGACAAAACCATAAAAAAAAAAACTAATACATTTTTTTTTTTTGCTGAACAGGGAAATGAGCTAAATCGTGCATAAACATAATAAAAATTATTCAAGTACTGGAAAACCATATTCTGTAAACATGAAAATAAGATAAACTTAGTTGGGAATGAAGTAAAAAGGATAGAATATAAAAATGGAATGCAGGCACTGGATAAGAACATAGAAGTAGATGAATAGGATATACATATTCACTTAGTACACAAAAAGCACTGAGTTTTTGTGTCTATATATGAACTATTAAAATTTATGGGGTAGTTACACCGATATTTAATCTCTCTCTCTCTCTCTCTCTCTCTCTCTCTCTCTCTCTCTCTCTCTCTCTCTTATTGATAAGCTACAGTACTATTGGTACTTGTATTAAAGCAGTTGTTTATCAAAATATCGCCGCTTAGCAGTTTAAGTTAATATCATCATCTAAAATTACACATGAAATTTGAAAGAGTATCATTATCCCACCATCCAGTTGCAAGAACTAGAAATACTTTTCCTTTGCCACCATACTGTAGACGAGGATTTTATGGTACATTTAGAGATGGTTAAAATGAAGTCGTTTATTGGTGGTATGATAAACAACCAACGTATTCCCTGTGTTGAAAAAATGCAATTTCTAGGTCTAACCTTCGACAGAAAACTGACTTGGATCTCATATGACAAGAAGCTAAAATCTAAATGTTTGGAGTTTATATTGGAGCCTTTTTATACACAACAATATGACAGAAAGGGAATAAGAGGCTTAGATATTTAAGCAGCACTCGAGTCAGTTGTCAACGAATATTGAGTATTTGAATAATTGCTCTTGCATTGTAACAGACGATGTAAGAGCTTTGACTAGCAGTAATGTGGGACTTGTCGGTTTACTGAAAGAAAATGGAGTTTATTATATCACACTGTGCTGCATCATCCGCCAAGAAACATTATGTGGCAATGTATTACAGGTAAGTGATGTCTTGCAGAATGTGGTCAGGATAGTGAATTTAATCAAGGGTAGTTATAAGTCACAACGACACAGAAAATTTATATATTTCCTTAAAAAAGTAAATGCAGAATTTATTCATATGCCTCTTCATTCAAGTATCAGGCGGCTTAGTGCTAGATAAATGCTCTAGATTCTATTTTTGTTCTTTTGAAAGATATTCTTTCCTTTCATCAAAATGAACAGCTTGGCAATAAAGAATTGTACGAAACTCCGCTACAAGATAGAGACTTTATTTACTCTAAAATTTCTCACAGTCATAACCACACACTTGAGTGTACAGTACTTAATCTGAGCTTACAAGGCAAATAGTTTTTAAATTTGTTGGGTACATTGAAGTTTTTCACAAGAAGCTGTTAACATATAGTGCTTGCTTAATAAATAATGATCTTGCACACTTTCCATGACAGATTATATAGTCAGACTTTTAATGCTTTCTCAAAAGAAAAAAATTATCTTTTGAATTTGAAAACAGATTTTGAGACTTCGAGAAGCGCAAGTCCAGTCTTCTGTTATTTAATCACCCAAATGGAAGTTAATGTGAAGGCACAGTCACCAGAACTTTAGCTTGAGTTGTGTGAACTACAGTATGACTCTATGTTTCTTTCCAAAAAAATGTAAACCAGGAGAATTCTTGGGAGTTGGTTTGCAAGGACAAACTCCCCAAGTTGAGAGACCTTGCGTTTAAGCTTCAATTCATGTTTGGTAGTACATATGTGAATGCACCTTTTTCATCTACGAAGTGAACTTTAAAACCAGAAATCTATTGGAAAAATAAAACTCGTTGCGTGTCTTAGGCTTGTCCCTACTAAATTTCTTATTGACATGGAAGCCTTTGAATAGGATAAGCAGCCTAACTAGACTTCCCATTAGCAGGCAAGGATTACCAACACTTTTGTATATATCTTTATAAACCTAGTTTTATTGATTTTCTTTTGCGAGTAGACTCTGCTTTGCCGCATTTATCGAAATATATATATATATATATATATATATATATATATATATATATATATATATATATATATATATATATATATATATATATATATATATATGAAAATGTAAATAAAAAATGAAATATGTAAATACTCTATATATACATGTTATTTTTATATATATATATATATATATATATATATATATATATATATATATATATATATATATATATATATATATATATATATATATATATATATATATATATATGTATGTATATATATACACTACTGTATATATATATATATATATATATATATATATATATATATATATATATATGTATGTATATATATATATATATATATATATATATATATATATATATATATATATATATATATATATATATTATAAAAATAACATATGTATATATAGAGTATTTACATATTTCATTTTTTATTTATATTTTCATGGCCCGCCATGTGACTGTTTAGAGCTGAAGTGGCCTAAGATATCAATAAAGATAGACCACCCTGCCCTAGAGATACTAAGAGAGCATTATGGCTTTGCAATGTGAAGAAATGGGATAACAAAACCAATGGAGAACTCAACCATTACAATATAAAAATCAAGAATTGTCTAGGAAAGCTAAAGCCCGGGTCTGGGCACCAAAAAATATATACTGTATATTAGGCTGGCAAGTTACACAACCTCCCGAGTTCCAAACTCACCTGTTTGTTTTTACATAAATCCGTTACACTTGAATAATACCTGAGCTCTAAGAAAATTATATAGCTCCCAGTCGGCAATATATAAAAACACTGAATATCTAAAGGTCTCTTACGTACACTCAAAACAAACTGGGTAATTATTATCAAGAACTATTCAAAACAACCTCTTAATTCGATTCTGTAAGAAACACTTGTGATTGAAATAATACACTCTTTACATAAAATAAATATATTCTATCATAAAAAAATTACAGCACTTTGAAAGAATTTACACCAAAAATAAATCACTCGAAATATCAAATCTGAACGAAACCTTAGACTAAGACAAGAAAATCTTACACTCTGAAAATTATATAATCACTTGACTCAAAATATTTAATCTGAACAAAACCTTAGACTAAGACAAGAAAATAATACTTATGAAAATTATACAATCACTTGTTTCACTGGAAATTAATTTATAAAAATATATGATTTTGATAATTAATGACAAACGTTAACCTTCAACACTAATGATTAAACCCCTCATGAAATTTACATAAAAGTAACTGATACACCTACGTGTTTTGGATCACATGAGGTAACTGAAGAGTTAAGCCAAAATAAATACACTTCACTGTTTTACCCTAAATCTCACAGGGACAGTTACAAAAATTTATATCATACCAGTACTTACATTACCCCAATACACTTGAAATCACATTTAATGGATTCATCAACGTTTGAACGCACTACACACAATATATGTTGGATAGAAAATCGTTAATCATGCTTGAGAGGGCACACACTTGACGCACTTGAGAAAAGAGAGGATGTTGGCTCTTTCACAGGGCCAGGCTGGATCTCTACTTCTGCTTACGATTTCCTAGGGGAACATATATATTGACTTGAAACTTCTAGATAATTCTAGTCAATCATTCTCGTAGCTTGGCGGCAAGGCGAAGCGGTGTAAGGCTGCCAACGAGAAAAATTAACAGGGAAACAAACCTTGCTTACAAGGCAACCCTCTCTTAGCTAACTCCCCCCACCTACCTCTCATAACTTTAAAAAAAAGATAAAACTAACTATGGGGTTTTCAAGAACCTTCTAACCACGTGGAACTACAAACATGATGTAATACCTCGTGAAAAAAAAAAATACATAACCCTTCATGTTCATACCTCGTATGATTCTTACAGCATACCTAGACAAGCTTACATAAGACTTCATAACAAAATACATGAAATAAAAAGTTAATTTTTATAAATAACGTAAATTTACATACACTGACTTGAATGAAAATTACAATGAAATGAATGATAAAAATCTCATATAATTTACATACTATTACTTAAACCTACAAGAGAGGAACTCACCTTAAGAGCTGGCTATACACCTCTTAAATACACAAATGAAATATTTACTGTATATTTATTATTTATATGTATATATGTGTATATATATGCATGTATATATATATATATATATATATATATATATATATATATATATATATATATATATATATATATATATATATATATATATACACAAGGGAAATGAGGGTAAAGACCAAGAGAGCTGAATTAGAATTAGCAGAACTATCCAAAAAAATAAATAAACTAAAAACCCAAGATACTTATAAACACAATCAGACCAAAATTGAGGAAACACTAAAGAAATGAAGAAGGATCAAATTGATGAAAAAAAAAAAAAAAAAATCTGAACAAGACGCCAACAGGTGTTTGCATCGAATGATGAAAATTGAAATATTATTAACAATAGAGATGCAGTTATAAAAATTATAGAATACAATAGTGATATAAGAAATAACTTCACCAATAGAAATAATGAAACACTTGAGCCGGTACCAAATGTAACAGTAGGAGAAGAAAGCATTAAAAAGCATGAAAAGAGCCAAAGCAGCAGGAGAACATGGCTTCACAATTGATTTAATGATAAACGGAGGAGATTTGATAGTAGTAAAACTGGATGAACTCTACACCAAATGTCTGCAAGATTGCTCTATACCTAAAGCTTCGAAAGACTTCATCATTTTACGACAGTAATACACAACAACGGAGACACAAAACTCCTGAAAAATAACCACCAAATAAGTTGATTCTCCGTAATATATAAAATATTCACAAAGATCCTATTAGGTAGAATGGAAAGACAGCTAGACTATAATCAACCGAGAGAAGGCAAGCTTTAGAAGTGGGTATTCAACAACTGATCATATCCATGTACTTAACAAGATAATGGAAAAACCAACAGAGTATGGCAAACCACTATGTATGGCATTTATAGACTATGGGAAAGCTTTGATTCTGTCAAAACATCAGCAATAATGAATGCCCTTCAAAAACAAGGAAAAGAAGAATATTATGTTAGAACACTTGAAGATATCTATACAAGATGCACAACAATTCTAAACTTACATAAAGATAGGGAGAAAATTACAATTGAGAAAGGAGTTAGACTGGGATACCCCGTCGCTCCTAAATTATTCTTAACCCTTTTACCCCAAGGCTCTTCGGAAATTTCCAATCCTTAACCTCCAAGGGGTTACTTTTTCCCCAGCACATTTTGCAGTATATATTTTTTAAATTGCTCTAACAGCCTTAATTTTTGTCATAAAGAGTTCATGTTGATCTCATTCTCTTGGAAAATGCCTGAATCTTTTAAAAAATTATCAAAAATATGAAAAAAAAAATTTTCATAGCATTTTTTTGTAAGGACGTACCCGTACGTCCATGGAGGTAAAGGGATGAATTTTGTGAAACGTACCAGTACGTCCTTTTGGGGGTAAAAGGGATAACATGTCTAGAAGTTTTTAAGAATTTAGATCAGGAAAATGTAGGTATTAATATTAATGGGGAATACTTTAACAACTTGAGATTTGCATATGACATAGTTCTGGTTAGTGAATCCCGGGAGGAATGGCAAAATATGATAGAAGAGTTGAATAGAGAAAACATAAATATAGGTCTGAAAAGGAATATGAGTTAAACTAAGATAATGTTAAATGAAAATGCAGTGGCAAAGCAATTAAGGGTTTTGGACGAGCCTCTGGTAATTGTTAATAAATATACGTACTTAGGACAGACAGTGTTACCCCATGACATGAGATCAAAATTAAAAGGAGAGCATTTAGTAAACAAAATGAAATTATGAAAAGTGAAATGCTACTTTCTCTAAAAAGAAAAGTATTTAATGAGATGGTCCTACCTATAATAACTTATGCATCATAAACTTGGAGCCTTACTAAAGCCTTAGCACATAAGCTAGTTACAACTCAAAGAGCTATGGAAAGAAAAATGATGGGAATAACACTAAAAGACAGAAAAAGTGCAACATGGATATGAGAGCAAACTAAAGGCCGATTCACACGACCCGTTTTCTTTCCGACAGGCAGGCCGGTGGCCAAACGTTCCTGTCCGTTTACCCTGGCGCGGTTTTCATTGTTTACTTAGATTCTGTCACGTGAGTATCATGGGAGATAATTCTCTCAGCCTTAGAAATTTAGCAGCAACTGCTCTTCTACTAAAAGAGCAGGAGAAAGAGAGATTCCAATGAAAAAGGGAAAGAATGTTGGTACATCAGTCATTAAAGAAAAGAAAGCGGGAGGGTGAGTTCTGGACACTTTATGAAGAACTGGCAGATGATGAAGTAAATTTTTTTCAATATTTCAGAATGTCAAAAGCAAAGTTTACCTGTTTGCTACAAAAGATTGAAATAGGCCTACCTAAGAACAACACAAATTGTCAGGAAGCCATATCTTAAGGTAAAAAATTGCAAACAATGAAAGAATTTCATTAAGGTAAATGATTCACAATACAGATGAAGCTTAATTAAAACAAAAAGTTATCATTGCTCTCATCTCTGAAAACAAATTTTCTTACTTCCCAAAAGAAAAATTTTCATCATGTCAAACAACTCATACCCTCATACAAGTTCAATTAACTTTTCATCCATGGTGTCAACTGTCAACAGTGAACTAACTGTACACTCTATGACTATGAGGAAAAGTCGATGTTGCAGGCCACGAAACCAACGGGTACGATACAGGTCTTCGTTCACACGAAGCATCATCCACCTGTTGGTTGGTTGGCTAATGGCCGATTAACACGACCCGTTTTCTTTCCAACAGGCAGGCCGCCGTTTAAGCGGTGGCTAGCTTTCTTACATGTATTTAAATGCAACTGTTCACACGACCTGTCAGGTTGACGGCGGTCCACGATCGTCAGCCGTCCGAGTTGGCTCGGCTTTCTTTCCAAGAAACCCCGGCAGGTTTGACGGCCGTTAGCCACCCAACCAACGGGTGGATGATGCTTCATGTGAACGAGGACCCGTATTGTACCCATTCGTTTCGTGGCCTGCAACCTCGACTTTTCCTCATAGAGTCACAGAGCGTACAGTTAGTTCATTGTTGG
Source organism: Palaemon carinicauda (assembly GCF_036898095.1). NCBI lineage: Eukaryota > Metazoa > Arthropoda > Malacostraca > Decapoda > Palaemonidae > Palaemon > Palaemon carinicauda. The sequence goes on along the minus strand of NC_090738.1, from coordinate 17,997,593 downwards.
ATGAGAAGTTAACTGAACTTGTGTGTGGGTATGAGGAGTTGTTTGACATGAAAAATTTTCTGTGAAGTAACAAAATTTGTTCTCAGAGATGAGAGTGAAGATATCTTTATGCTTCAATAAAGTTTGATCTGTATTGTGAATGATTTACCTTAATGAAATTCCTTCATTGTTTGCATTTTTTTACCATAAGCAAACTGCGGGTCTTTCCTCTGGAGATATGGATTTTTGGCAAATTGTGTTCTTCCTGGGTAGGCCCATTTCAATCTTTTGTAGCAAACAGATAAACTTTTCTTTTGACATTCTGGAATATTGATAAGATTTCACTTCATCATCTGTCAGTTCTTTACACAGTGTCCAGAACTCTTCCTCCCTCTTTCTTTTCTTTAAAGACTGATGTTTCAATATCCTTTTCCTTTTTCATTTGAATCTCTCTTCCTTCTTCTCTTCTAGTAGAAAAGCAATTGCCGCTAAATTTCTAATGCTGAGAGAATTATCTCCCATGATACTCACGTGACAGAATCTAAGTAAACAATGAAAACCGCGCCGGGCTAAACGGATGGGGAATGTCTCGTGTGAATCTACACCATTTTGACGGCGTCTAGCCACCGGCTTGCCTGTCGGAAAGAAGACGGGTCGGCTGAATCAGCCTTAAACCGGCTGGAATTTCTTGTGAAGAAAGCCGAGCTCACTCGGACGGCTGACGACTGAGGGCTGCCGTCATCTTGACGGGTCGTGTGAACAGTTGCATTAGAATACACGCAAGAAAGCAGGATGCCGCTTAAACGATGGCCTGCCTGTTGGAAACTAAACGGGTCGTGTGAATCAGCCTTAAAATAGAGGGTATTCTAACAACTTGAAAGGAAAAGAAATGAACATGGGCAGGGCATATAAAGAGAATGACAGACAATAGATGGACATTTAGAATAACAAAATAGGGCCCTGGAGATTGTAAAAGAAGCAGAGGAATGAAAAGAAGACGATAGATCGACGAACCAAGGAAGTTTGTGAGTGTGGACTAATATATATATATATATATATATATATATATATATATATATATATATATATATATATATATATATATATATATATATATAGGACCCTTCTCTCTGGTTACGGTTCTTTCCCTTTGCCTGCACATACACCGAATAGTCTGGCCTATTCTTTACAGATTCTCTTGTGTCCTCATACACCTGACAACACTGAGATTGCCAAATAATTCTTCTTCATCCAAGGGGTTAACTACTGCACTTTAATTGATCAGTGGCTACTTTCTTCGTGGTAAGGGTTGAAGAGACTCTTTAGCTATGGTAAGCAGCTCTTCTAGGAGAAGAACACTCCAAAATCAAACCATTGTTCTCTAGTCTTGGGTAGTGCCATAGCCTCTGTACTATGGTCTTCCACTGTCTTGAGTTAGAGTTCTCTTGCTTGAGGGTACACTAGGGCACACTGTTCTATCTAGTTTCTTTTCCTCTTGTTTTGTTAAAGTTTTTATAGTTTATATAGGATATATTTATTTTGATGTTACCATTCTTAATGTTTTATTTTTCCTTAGTTCCTTTCCTCACTAGGCTATTTTCCGTGTTGGAGCCCCTGGGTTTATAGGATCCTGCCTTTCTAACTAGGGTTATAGCTTAGCATTTAATATATATATATATATATATATATATATATATATATATATATATATATATATATATATATATATATATATATATATATATATATATATATGTGTGTGTGTGTGTGTGTGTGTGTGTTGTTTAAAGCTTGAGGGTGTAAATAATAAGCTAAGTGACTCGCAAAATCATTCATAATGAAACCTCAAGAAAAGAATTTTCCACATGTGTTTAGTGCCATTTTAGGAAAAGAACGTCAAGTGCGTTTAATGTTAGAATAATCTAATACCGAATTAATCATCAATAATCTTCTCTATAAAAAAAAAATACTGAATTAAAAGCGACCATATTGAAGAACTTTTCTTTTTCAGAGGCCATTGCCACCCCGCTTTCCTTTCTTGGAAACAACCATATTAATTTTTTTGGGCTCAAGCGGTGGGCTATATCATTCACAATGTTTGGGAAAATACGTTCCTGAAGGCTTGTGCATGAGTCAGAGAAGCATTGGACTATTGCCTTCCTCTGTGGGGGAATCAAGTCTGTGAACGTTAACAAAGCAAAGTTGGCACTGTTTTTATTTTGTAATGAAAAGAATTTTATCAGGTTTTGGAAGAAAATGTCATTATATTAGAAATATAACATATTTGAAGTTTTTAATTTAATAAGATAATGTAGATTTGTTCATAATCTTTTTCTCATATTTATACATTAGATTAATAATTACCCATATAATATTTCTTTGGTTACATGAAACGTAACTAACCCTCACATTTTGTATCTTGGTACAATCTTGCAACTTGATTGGCGATCTTTCTATGACGTCACAGCCGGATCTACCAATTATTCTTTGCTAATATTAATTCTAAAATTTACTAAGCCGAATATTATGATAAAATTCAACCAAATATATGAGCAACCGGATATGTTCTACATTTTGTGCCCAGCTCGGCATAGAGACCAGTTACACTAGATTTGGCTCCTCAGAGGGCGGAGTTGAATCTCAAAAGGTTGAACATTACCATAAAAAGTTGTTTCTCTATTGCGACCGGCTCTATACCACCAAGGCCATTAGGCAAACAATATTACGGGATTCTTACTATGCAGTCTATTTCATTTTCATTTCCAATGTAAAATATTGTTTGACAAAGTAACACAAAGAGATCCCTCACAGAACATTTATTGTTCTACCAGCAGCCAATCTCTGGAGAGACAATAGGCGA